>NC_084595.1:13294264-13597264 GCF_033807715.1 Cololabis saira | reverse complement strand
GGAAAAACACGGGACAGAGTCTTGTGTTTCTCTCTCTCTCTCTTGCGCATCGGATTTATTATCAATCATCTTCACAAAACATATATATAACTCACATTCCCTTCAGTCATATACAGTACTCGAGTTGTAAAACAAAATCAGGGGGGATGGTGGATTTTATCATATGGGGACAGATAATTTGTGCTGATTACAAATAATATAATATATTACAAATAATAGCACTGACCAAAACACCTGCAGAAATACTGCAGGAATGACATAGCAGCAGTTAAATGCAGCCTTCTGTAAGCTTTAAATATCCACTGGGCTTACATCAAGTACATCAAAACACAAAATAAAAAACAGTTTTCTGAACTTATCAATATGACTCTGTCCTTCACAGGATAAGTAAAATGGATCACTGCAAAAACTCAAAATCTTAACAAGAATATTGGTCCTATTTCTAGTTAAAATGTCTAATTTTAGTAAAAAAAATCTCATTACACTTAAAACAAGACTCATCACTGGAAAAAACAACAATTTTCACCTGTTTCCAGTAGATTTTCACTTAAAATAAGTAGAAAAATCTGCCAGTGGAACAAGATTTATTTGCTTGTAATAAGAAGATAAATCTTGTCCCACTGGCAGATTTTTCTACTCATTTCAAGTGAAAATTTACTTGAAACAGATGAAAATTGTCAAATAAGTTATTTTTCTGGTGATGACTCTAAATGTTGAAATAGCAGTAAAACCACATTCATTGATGAAATGACATAAGGGATGGAAAGGGGGGATGATTTTGACCGTTTTTATTTCAGGGGGGATGCCACCCCCCCTCAACTCGAGTACTGGTCATATATGTCTTAACCATTACAATATCTTCTCCTATTCATTCATGTTCATATTCCCATATGTTTTCTCTTCCTCAGCATCAACATACTGTAATCATGTTTGCTTTTTTTCCCACAATCATGTTACTTATTGCACAGAATTAATCATTCTTTTTTTTATATATCGTTACATCCCTAATAACTGTGTTGTTATTCTAAACTGTCCCATAACTAAAAACATATTTATACAATTATGAAACCCAACTGAATTCCTTCTGTTCTGATAACAGGTTAAATGTACATTGATAAAATACAATGTATAAAGGAAACTAGATATATTTCAAGGTGGAACTGAAGAGAATTAACAATATATAAAGAAAACGGAAATGTACTTCTTCATTTTTAACAGTAATTCACACATTAAACACACAACAGGAGCATTTACAACTAAAGGCAGCTACATGCAAAATAATAGCCATGCAAACAACCAACAAGTCACATATTAATCGACCCTACCGGCTGTAACGGCCGCCGGCATAAAAGAAGTGTAAAATCCTAAATTTCCGCTATATACATCAAATTAATACAAAGTCATGTCATTAAACCAGGTCCGGTTTTTGATTTAAAGCATAAAATAATCCTAATAAACTTGTTTCAAATCGAAACGTTATATTTACCTGAATAAACAGGGAAAAACACGGGACAGAGTCAGTTTGAGTGTTTCTCTCTCTCTCTTGCGCATCTGCAGCGAAGGGAGGATGGTGACGTCACACCTGTCAAACTGACCTCTCAACGTGTCGAGATGCCACCTGGTGGTGGAAGGTGGAACAGGAGCATTCCTGGGATACCGATCCCTATTAATTTCCAATGCTCACCAAATGCCAATCAAAATAAAAAAAAGGTATATAATAACAAAAATGTGACTACACTTTTGTGTATGTCACATCACTGTTGAAATAAGGAGATTTCATTTTTAAGAGCAATCCATGAAGGGGGGGATTTAGCATAGCGACACTTGTGAATATAGTATTTTCTAAGAATGATCCAATTATTCACTAAAAATTCATTTTTTTATTCTTAAGAATTAAACCAACTTGAATATTTTGAAAAGACCAGAAATCTATGTTGATGGAGCTGGATAATATGAAATCATGGAGATTATTCTCAATTGTTTTATTTACATTTGACTGACAAACATGGAACATAATAAGTTTATTAGTCTGTTTATGATAAATCTCCAAACGGATGGAAAATTTATCTGCAAATGAAATACACACATCTTTAAATAAAGCCAAAATAACATGATCTTTTCGTTGGAGGGAGGACTGGTCGTGGAGCTCCCTCTGCTGGTGTGAACGGTGAAGCGACGCTCAGAGACTAGAATTCATTCAATTAAACTGGGGCCACAAATAGTTTCATTAAAGCCACAAACTTGAAACTTTGGAGGCTGGTTGAATCTTCATTCATGGATTCTGCAGGACATTTACACAAATGTGACAGAAAGCAGTGTTTTGGTCGGAACTGGCTGAACACGTTTCTGGATGTTAGAAACGTGTTTGGACTGAACTTCGCCCTCCGGCGGTAAAGGTGTTAAACTTTAACTTTTCTAATTTGCTTCCGATTTCAGCAGATGAAGCTGTGGCGCAGTTAGAAGCAGCTGGTGAGTAAAACCCCTGATTAACTGCAGGAACGATTAACTCGGAATTTTGTTAGAAGTTGTTTAAGAACCGTTTTAAAGTTTGTTCTGTCATCAAAACGTCTTAGTTTAGTTTTTTGGAAAGTATTTCCTCTTTCCTGGAAAAAAGTAATGAGGCAACCATTAGATGACAGAATAGGAAGGTTTGTGGGAATAATGTCATAATTATGAGTCTGGATGTCTGCAGTGCTTTAAGTGGACCGGTACCGGTGTTGTGCCATATTCAGCACCCCTGCCGTGAAAAGCACCCCCTAACATCAATAACCATTTACCCAATTTTTGTTATCTGTGACTGTGATTGTGGGGAAGTATGACTATTGTGGAATCCATGAGCGCATTTAAACATGAATCATTAACACAAAACTGGACGCTAAACAGAACGTGACACGGAATGAGAATATAATTTTTGAAATTGTGTGTACGTTGTCATTTGTAGTAAATTAAACATGCATTTAGTCCTTTTTGACATTTACTCGTGAATAAGAGATCTGTGGGTAATATATGTCCGTTTGGTAGTAGTTTATAGCGTCCTCTCCACATGCGCGTTCCCGCAACGAGGGGGTGCTTTTCACGGCAGGGGTGCTGAATACGGCACAACACCGGTACCGACACCTTTTAATCCCCCCTCAGCAGTGGCACCTTTTTCCAGGGTGGTGGTACAGGTGTCGTGCCAAACAGTGATTGCCTGCCAGAATCTGATATCTCCCCTGAAAATGGGTCTTTTTACCTGCCAAAAATTGATTGAAGGCCAAATACAGTTAATGAAAGGTTGTTTCTACCTAAATATGATTTGATCTCATTCTTGAGCTTCATAATATAAACACTAGAGCTCACATGATTGCTTTTAACTCTTTTAAAGGACCATTACAACACAAAATAGGCATTTTCACCTGCCAAAAATTGATTGAAGGCCAAATACAGTTAATGAAAATTTGTTTCTGCCTAAATATGACTTGATCTCATTCTTGAGCTTCATAATCTGAAAATCTGACGTTTTAGCGCTATTGCTCAATGGGCTGCTGTGCGCGCTCCAGCGGCCAGAAATCAGATTCTGGCAGGCAATAACTTTTTGGCACGACACCTGGACTCGGCTCTCCCTGATAGTCGGAAGCCTCCCCGACCTCTAGATACTTCATGTATTTCAGTAGTTCCAGTTTGATTGTGGTTTTGAGCTGTTTTTATTTCATATCTTTATTTTTCCTGTGATATTTTCCATCTTAACACCATGAAGGGTCAAGTTAATAAACGTGGCTCCGTGGCGCGTTCAAGGAACCCTGGTTTAAAGATTAATCCATGTATGCGCGACACCATAAACTTCTGCAGGGACTTTATTAAACTTTGTACTTTTCCTCTTATTTAGAAAATGTTTAACTTGAAAGAAATCCTGAAGTAGGGTGGAGCTGCAGAAGTCGTTTACAGAAATATTCAGGCCTGATTTGAAGGTTTAGAATAATAATAATAATAATAATAATAATAATAATAATTAAAGCTGCAAGCAGCGATAAACGGGCCCTCGCACTCACGGCCACCGCCCCCCCATAAGCATATCAGAAAAGACACCACCCACGACTCTCTATGTCAAACCATTCAAAAGTTATGGCAGAAAATAGGGACAACCAATCAGAAAAAGGGGCGGGGTTAATTCAGGCCAATGAAAGTCAAGGACTCAATACCGAGTCCCATGACACCACCCACGACTCTCTATGTTAAAGCATTCAAAAGTTATGGCAGAAAATCGGGACAACCAATCAGAAGAAGGGGCGGGGCTAATTAAGGCCAACGAAGCTTAAGAACTCAGTACAAAGTCCCATGACACCACCCACGACTTCCTATGTCAAACCATTAAAAAGTTATAGCAGAAAAAAGGGACAACCAATCAGAAGAAGAGGCGGGGCTAATTCAGGCCAATGAAGGTCAAGGACTCCATAAAGAATCTGACGACAGCACCCACGGCTCTCTATGTCAAACCCTTAAAAAGTTATGGCAGAAAATAGGGACAACCAATCAGAAGAAGGGGTGGGGCTAATTCAGGCCAATGAAGGTCAAGGACTCCATAAAGAATCTGACGACAGCACCCACGACTCTCTATGTCAAACCATTCCAAAGTTATAGCAGAAAATCGGGACAACCAATCAGAAGACGGGGCGGGGCTAATTAAGGCCAACGAAGCTTAAGGACTCATTACAGAGTCCCATGACACCACCCACGACTTCCTATGTCAAACCATTCAAAAGTTATGGCAGATAAAAGTATTCTAGGGGGCGCTGTTGAGCCGTTAGGCCACGCCCATTTATGCAAACCATGAAATATCAAATGTATCGCCAAGTCTGGCTTGCATGCAAAATTTGGTGTCTTTTGGAGAACTATCAAATATGGACCAATCACATGAAGGGGGGGCGCGCCTTTTGGCGTCTAGCGTCGCCACGGAAACACTTTTGAAAGAGAAAAGTAATGCGTGGTGTCGCAGGATGTAGACGCACATTTTGATGTATAACACACCTGGGTGCACGTTACGGTTCGGGCTGAATTAACTGCCGAAGGAATGGCATAAATTTCGCCAAAATGACACAATTTATTCAAAATGGCCGACGTCCTGTTCGGTTTCGGCCATGGCTCCAAGAGACTTTTCTTTAAGTTGTGCCATGATACAGGTGTGTAGCGATTTTCGTGCATGTACGTCAAACCGTATTGTGGGGCTTGAGGCACAAAGTTTTCCGGGGGGCGCTCTTGAGCCATTTTGCCACGCCCATTAATGCAAACCATGAAATATCAAATTTATCGCCAGGCCTGGCTTGCATGCCAAATTTGGTGCCTTTTGGGGAACTATCAAATATGGACCAATCAGATGAAGGGGGGGTGCGCTTGTTGGCGTCTAGCGTCGCCACGGTAACACTTTTGAAAGAGAAAAGTAATGCGCGTAGTCGCAGTATGGAGACGCACATTTTGATGTATAACACATCTGGGTTCACGATACGGTTCTGGCTGAATTAACTCTCGAAGGAATGGCATGTATTGCTCGAAAATTACGCAATTAATTCAGAATGTTCAAAATGGCCGACTTCCTGTTCGGTTTCGGCCATGGCGCCAATAGACTTTTCTTTTAGTTGCGACATGATACAGGAGTGTACCAATTTTTGTTCATGTACGTCAAACCGTATTATGGGGCTTGAGGCGCAAAGTATTTTCTGTCTGAACCAACAAGATGAAGGGTGGGCACGCTTTTTGGCGTCTAGCGTCGCCACGGTAACGCTTTTGAAAGAGAAAAGTAATGCGTGTGGTCGCAGGAGGGAGACGCACATTTTGATGTATAACACACCTGGGTGCACGTTACGGTTCGGGCTGAATTAACTTTCGAAGGAATGGCATACATTTCGCCAAAATGACACGATTAATTCAAAATGGCCGACATCCGGTTCGGTTTCGGGCATGACGCCAAGAGACTTTTCTTTAAGTTGCCCCATGATACAGGTGTGTACCGATTTTCGTGCATGTACGTCAAACCGTATCGTGGGGCTTGAGGCACAAAGTTTTCAAGGGGGCGCTGTTGAGCCATTTTACCACGCCCATTAATGCAAACCATTAAATATCAAATTTTTCGCCAGGCCTGACTTAGGTGCAAAATTTGGTGACTTTTTAGGCATGTTAAGGGGGGCAAAAAGGCCATCACTTTGTCAGAAGAAAAATAATAATAATATTAATAATAATAAAAATTCCTGCAAATACAATAGGGCCTTCGCACTGCAAGTGCTCGGGCCCTAATAATAATAATTCATTTTATTTAGAGGCGCGTTTCAGGTCACCTTACAAGAGATACAAACACAAATTGTATAAGTTAAAATACAATTAATACAAGAAAGCAGCAACAGACAGCATAAAAAAATACATAGACCAATAAATAGAGCAAACTGGTCTAGTGTAGTGCACAGTGACCGGTTACAGGGAGTGAGCGAGTTTGAACAGGTGGGTTTTGAGTTGGGTTTTGAATATTGTGATGGAGTCTGTATGTTTTATGTGTGGGGGGAGGGAGTTCCAGAGTCTGAGCAACTGAAGGCTCGGGCACCCATGGTGCTGAGGCGTGAAGTGGGAATGATGAGAAGTCTAGCCGAGGTTGAGCTGAGGGTGCGGGTGGGAGTGTATTCATGTAGGAGGTCACAGAGGTAAGTGGGAGCTAGGTTGTGAAGGGCTTTGTAGGTGAGGAGGAGGTTTTTATAGGTGATGCGGTATTGGACTGGGAGCCAGAGGAGTTGGATAAGAAGGGGGGTGATGTGGTCAGATGACTTGGTGCAGGTAATGATCTGGGTGGCCGAGTTCTGAATGAGTTGCAGTCTGTCGGTGAGTTTGGTAGGGAGGCCAGTGAGGAGGGCGTTGCAGTAATCGATACAGGATGTGACGAAAGAGTGGACCAGGATTTCAGTGCTGGACTTGGACAGTGCTGGGCGGAGTCTGGAGATGTTGCGGAGGTGGAAAAGTGCAGTCCGGGAGATGTTGTGAATATGAAGTGCAAATGAAAGGGTGCTGTCCAGGATGCTAAGGCTCTTGACTTGAGAGGAGAAGGGTACCGGGAAGCCGTTGATGATGATGGGTGGAGCAGGGGCCTGTACTACGAAGCAAGTTCAACATACCCAGGATATCTTTTCCTTATCCAGATTCACTAACCCGGACAATTGCAATCACGCTAAGCGGTCACACGACGGTGGTTATCAACTCGGTATATCAACCCAGGTTTCTCCAATCTGGATATGAGCGCGTGCACATAAAAGGGGCGTTTTTTTCAGCGCATGACCAATCGCAAGCATGGAGAAGTCCGCTGTCAGAGCCGCTTATTTCAGTAGCGAAGAGCAAAGGATAAATTACACTGTGATTTAACTTAATATTTAGACTTGAAATTAAAAGTTCATGTCGTGTTCAAATTAAACGAGGTCTGACATTTCATCCTCTCTTAAATGACTCATACCTTGTTTCTACACTATATTTACAGTTTGTACATAAAGGTTTATTTGCAAAAGTAGTTTTCTTAGAAAGACGGAGTGAGGGTATCTACAGCAAAGACAAACGTACTCGCATACCTCTCTGTCAGGAGAAAAGAAATGATAAAGTGTTGATACTTGGGTATGAAAGGAATTGCTTAGTTTCTTGACTAATTCAATTTTTGTTGAAAGTCAGCCCACTCTTTTTTTTTTCCTCTCACGATCCGCACACCGAGCTCCACTGGATTCTCTTCGAAAGGGCATGCCATTTTCCAAGAGAGCTGATTGGTCAGTGGGCGGTGCTTTTATACCCGGCGATCTGTATCTCGAACATAACCTGCTCCGGAGCAGGTTAGCCGTTCAGCATAAGTTACCATGGCGATGTACCCCGGTAAGAAGTGAACCACCGTCGTAGTCCTGAAAACCCAGGGTTAAACCTGAAGTTACCTCGCTAACCCCAAATCCCGCTTCGTAGTACAGGCCCCAGGAGAGGGTTGTGACCTGGGGCCTGTACTACGAAGCAAGTTCAACATATCCAGGATATCTTTTCCTTATCCAGATTCACTAAGCGGGACAATTGCAATCACGCTAAGCGGTCACACGACGGTGGTTATCAACTCGGTATATCAACCCAGGTTTCTCCAATCTGGATATGAGCGCGTGCACATAAAAGGGGCGGTGTTTTCAGCGCATGACCAATCGCAAGCATGGAGAAGTCCGCTGTCAGAGCCGCTTATTTCAGTAGCAAAGAGCAAACAATAATTTTACGGAAATATGATGAGTATAGGCATATAATACAGGCAAAAAGCAACACAGTTGCAGCTGCAAAATGCAGGAAAGACAGCTGGCAAAAGATCGCTGACTGTATAAATGCGTAAATTCATAGGGATATAAACATATATTTGAATATTCTGGGAATCTTAATCTTAAACTGTAAACCATGATCAGCAATATTAAAATAATAAAAGGCTTGCAATATTTCAGTTGATTTGTAATGAATCCAGAATGTATGACATTTTTTTTGTTTTTGTGTTTGCATTACAGAAAATCACAATATTCTAATTTTCTGAGACAGTCTGTATATATTGGTTCTATAACTGTTTTTGACCGATAACTTGTGCTGATGCTGTACCAAAGAATTGGGTTTTTTTATTTATTTTATTTAATTTTTTATTTTTTCAGGAGGGGGGTATTTAGTATTTTAAAGTGACTTCTCAGAATGTTCGAGGGACGAAATTGAAAATCCCTTTTTTGCTATCCCCTTACAAATGCATCTTCTTTTTCATTTCTTCTTGATTTATTTATTTAATTGGTATTAGTTTTGGATTGACTGTACATCGGATTTTGGGTGATGATTTGTTTTATTTATTCATTGATTGATTTATTTTTTATTTTCTCCTCCACCTCTTTTTTCTTTTTTTCCTTTTTTTTTGGATCGTTCATACAGGTACTCATCAGGGAAAGCAAAGGGGTTTTGGTGGTCCCTGAATACGCGTTCTCTTCGGAGGGATCCTCTCACGATCCGCGCACCAAGCTCCACTGGATTCTCTTCGAAAGGGCATGTCATTTTCCAAGAGAGCTGATTGGTCAGTGGGCGGTGCTTTTACACCCGGCGATCTGTATCTCGAACATAACCTGCTCCGGAGCAGGTTAGCGGTTCAGCATAAGTTACCATGGCGATGTGCCCCGCTAAGAAGTGAACCACCGTCGTAGTCCTGAAAACCCAGGGTTAAACCTGAAGTTACCTCGCTAACCCCAAATCCCGCTTCGTAGTACAGGCCCCTGGTGAGGGTGGATTTGGAGCCGATGAGAAGAGCCTCAGTTTTATTGCCGTTGAGTTTTAGAACATTTTTGCTCATCCAGGTCTTGATGTCATGTCATCCAGGCAGTTGGTGAGGGAAGTGGGAGGAATAGTAGCAGTGGGTCTGGAGGAGATATAGATCTGTGTGTCATCGGCGTAGCAGTGGAAATGGACACCATGGTGACGGAGGATTGAGCCCAGGGGTAGGAGGTAGATGGTGAAAAGAAGTGGACCTAATACTGATCCCTGGGGGACACCCAGTGTGACACCCGTGCACCCAGATTTGTGGTTCTTTAATTGTACAAACTGTTGACGGTCAGTAAGGTATGATGAGAACCCTCACATGTTCATCCTTCTTTATCATAAACAGACCAATGAACTTAATGTGGAGACTTTTTGTCAGTCAGATGTAAATGAAAGAATTAAGTACGAGATTTAAGAAATAACACCAAACGTATTTTAAATTTATAAACACAGATTTATGTTTATCCTGACTAAACCAAATTTGTTTAAGGTACTTTTGACTCGCCGTCACCTCAGAGTTGGGCCTCCTCCTCTACCTCCTTCTCCTCTTCCTCTACCTCCTTCATGTCCTCTTTGAGCTCCCCCTCTCATTCTCACTCTTCTTCTTCTTCTTCTTATAGCTCCTTCCATTTTTGTTGAAGACAACTCACCTGCTGCCTTTTATAGCACACCTGAGTGCTGCGTTTTCAAATTAGCACATGTGTGCTTCCACACCTGGTGGATGTGATTATCCAATTTGTTCATGAGTGTGGTCATTGGCAATCCGGGGCTTTGTAATGACAAGAAAGTAACCTCACAATCCTTATCTGTGTCTAAGGTGTGAAAATGTGTGTAGAGTTTTACAAATCACTGTGTGTAATGTTTTGCAAAAAGGGTGAAGTAGACATTGTGTGTAATGTTGCGCAAATCTGTGGAGATGTTTCGCAAATTGTGTGGAAATTTTTATTTTAGTGTGTAAACAATCGTAAAAAACTGTAAAGCCACAAACTTGAAACTTTGGATGCTGGTTGAAGCTTCATTCATGGATTCTGCAGGACATTTACACAAATGTGACAGAAAGCAGTGTTTTTGGTCTGAACTGGCTGAACTCCATGCGGATGTTAAAAACGTGTTTGGACTGAACTTCGCCCTCTGGCATGCCAGTTTTACTGCAGTAAAAGTGTTAAACTAATTTGCTTACGATTTCAGCAGATGAAGCTGTGGCGCAGTTAGAAGCAGCTGGTGAGTAAAACCCCCGATTAACTGCAGAAACGATTAACTCGGTATTTTGTTAGAAGTTGTTTAAGAACCACTTAATGAAACGTTTTTCAAGTTTGTTCTTTCATCAAAACGTCTTAGTTTAGTTTTTTGGAAAGTATTTCCTCTTTCCTGGAAAAAAAACAAAGTAACGAGGGAAACATTTGATGACAGAATAAGAAGGTTTGTGGGAATAATGACATAATTATGAGTCTGGATGTCTGCAGCAGTTCCTTATTTGGGCCGGTACCAGTACGCGGTACCGACACCTTTTAATCCCCCATCAGCAGTGGCACCTTTTTCCAGGGTGGTGGTACCGGTGTCGTGCCAAAAAGCGATTCCTGGCAGAATCTGATTTCTGGCCGCGGGAGCGCGCACAGCAGCCTGTTGAGCGATAGTGCTAAATCGTCAGACTTTCAGATTATGAAGCTCAAGAATGAGATCAAATCATATTTAGGCAGAAACAACTTTTCATTATCTGTATTTGGCCTTCAATCAATTTTTGGCAGGTAAAAAGACCCATTTTCAGGGGAGAAATCAGATTCTGCCAGACAATCACTTTTTGGCACGACACCGGTTTGATTGTGGTTTTGAGCTGTTTTTATTTCATATCTTTATTTTTCCTGTGATATTTTCCATCTTAACACCATGAAGGTTCAAGTTAATAAACGTGGCTCCGTGACGCGTTCAAGGAACCCTGGTTTAAAGATTAATCAATTTATGTGCGACACTATAAACTTCTGCAGGGACTTTATTAAACTTTGTACTTTTCCTCTTATTTAGAAAATGTTTAACTTGAAAGAAATCCTGAAGTAGGGTGGAGCTGCAGAAGTCGTTTACAGAAATATTCAGGCCTGATTTGAAGGTTTATGATAATAATAATAATAATAATAATAATAATTCATTTTATTTAGAGGCGCATTTCAGGTCACCCAAGGTCACCTTACAAGAGATACAAACACAAATTGTATAAGTTAAAATACAATTAATACAAGAAAGCAGCAACAGACAGCATAAAAAAATACATAGACCAATAAATAGAGCAAACTGGTCTAGTGTAGTGCACAGTGGACGGTTACAGTGAGTGAGCGAGTTTGAACAGGTGGGTTTTGAGTTGGGTTTTGAATGTTGTGATGGAGTCTGTATGTTTTATGTGTGGGGGGAGGGAGTTCCAGAGTCTGAGGTGCTGAGGCGTGAAGTAGGAATGATGAGAAGTCCAGCCGAGGTTGAGCTGAGGGTGCGGGTGGGAGTGTGTTCATGTAGGAGGTCACAGAGATAAGTGGGAGCTAGGTTGTGAAGGGCTTTGTAGGTGAGGAGGAGGTTTTGTAGATGATGCGGTGGTGGACTGGGAGCCAGTGGAGTTGGATAAGAAAGGGGGTGATGTGGACAGATGACTTGGTGCAGGTAATGATCTGGGTGGCCGAGTTCTGAATGAGTTGCAGTCAGTCGGTGAGTTTGGTAGGGAGGCCAGTGAGGAGGGCGTTGCGGTAATCGATACAGGATGTGACAAGAGTGTACCAGGATTTCAGTGCTGGACTGGGACAGTGCTGGGCGGAGTCTGGAGATGTTGCGGAGGTGGAAAAGTGCAGTCCGGGAGATGTTGTGAATATGAGGTGCAAATGAAAGGGTGCTGTCCAGGATGCTAAGACTCTTGACTTGAGAGGAGAAGGGTACCGGGAAGCCGTCGATGATGATGGGTGGAGCAGGAGAGGGTTGTGACCTGGTTAGGGTGGATTTGGAGCCGATGAGAAGAGCCTCAGTTTTATTGCCGTTATATTTGCTCATCCAGGTCTTGATGTCATCCAGGCAGTTGGTGAGGGAAGTGGGAGGAATAGTAGCAGTGGGTCTGGAGGAGATATAGATCTGTGTGTCATCGGCGTAGCAGTGGAAATGGACCCCATGGTGACGGAGGATTGAGCCCAGGGGTAGGAGGTAGATGGTGAAAAGAAGTGGACCTAATACTGATCCCTGGGGGACACCCAGTGTGACACCCGTGCACCCAGATTTGTGGTTCTTTAATTGTACGAACAGTTGACGGTCAGTAAGGTATGATGAGAACCCTCACATGTTCATCCTTCTTTATCATAAACAGACCAATGAACTTAATGTGGAGACTTTTTGTCAGTCAGATGTAAATGAAAGAATTAAGTACGAGATTTAAGAAATAACACCAAACACATTTTAAATTTATAAACACAGATTTATGTTTATCCTGACTAAACTGTATTTGTTAAAGGTACTTTTGACTCGCCGGCACCTCAGAGTTGCCGTTACCTCTGACTTGGGCAGTTTGAGTTGGATCTAAGTAAAACAACTTTGTGGTGCTTCATAAATCTGATTTGGGATCAGAATTGAATCATTTGGGACCTTTGACGTATTCTTTAAAAGTAGCAATGAGTGAAGTCTGCTTCAGTGAAGCTGGTCCTCCCATCCTGACTGTGACTCCTCATTCACACACATCTGTACAGATGTTGATCGCTGCATGGATGATGCTTTCCTCAGGTTTCCTCTCATTATAGTTAGTTTCTGAAGTTGTCCACCTCAGCTGCACTAACCCTTCAAGTCGCCACTAGTGTTGTTTTTAAGAACCTGTTTCAATTTTAGTTTTAGTTTGGTCTTTGGGTCGAGCTACATGAACCCTCATGCACAACGTTATAAAAATAAATGGAAATCACTTTACCTCAACTCACATTACTTCAACTCTGACCACACACAACATCCAAATAAATGGTGATAATTTCTAATTTCATCAAATGATTCCCTCAAGTCTCGGTCGATCAGCCATCAATTCAATAATATTGAATTGGAAAAGTTTCTACTCATAATTATTTTAGAAACGTGTTTTTTTTGGCAGAATATATTAGGTACAGTTGAATTATTTGGTTGATTTTGTGTCACTATCGTCCCTGTTTGTAGAAATGCCCCCCCCCCCCCATACACACTTCTCAAACCAAAGTTATAACTATATAAACATGAATGAAAATAAAACGGATACAATATTTTTTTTTTGTCTGTTTGTTTTAGCTGTTTTCTTCATCCACGTGCTGCGACAAGGATGGAAGCAGGTTCTCAGAAGATTTTAGGAATATGCTGTTGATATCCAGCTGATCTCCAGTTGATCTTCACTTGATCTCCAGCTGATCTCGTTGATCTCCAGCTGAACTCCCGCTGAACTCCAGTTGATCTCCATTTAATCTCCAGCTGATCTGCTGCTCTGCAGTACATCTCCAGCTGAACTTCTCCTGGTGCCTCAGCATCAACGTCAGAATGGCAGCCGCGGCTGAACCAGGTGAGCACATTTACAGCAGTTGTTGGAAGTCCCGTGTTCATGCTCTAGTCTGCACAGACAGAACCGGACTAACCCTTCGGAGACAATGCCCTCAGGGCTCTGACACCACCCAACTCTGGTTAATCCAAAAGGTAGGAACTGCTGAGCTCTTTTTATACGGTCCACCCATGGACCATATAAAACAATCCAGTCACGTGACCTGGTGGTTTGTGAAGGGTGGTTTTGAAGCCCGTTTTTCTTCGTATGCGGTGCAGCCAGGTTGCTTGAGAAGCTGATGGGAAACGACCATCACATGTCAAAGTTAGCTTTGCTCCCAGCTTCTTCAGCCAAACCCCGCCGAAATCTCTGCAGAGCTGTGGTCAGACGTTTCCAGGGGGACAAACCGTTTAACATGTTAACTCGACATTGAAATCTTTTGGCCAACGCTGATTAATACAAACGGATGGTTACTTCGGGAAGCGCAGTAGTGTGACGATTGCAGATGAGGAAGTGATGGCAGCTAGCCATTGGCTGAACCAACTGTCAATCAATCGTATCACAGTGTGAGGGACCGGAGCGGCCTCCCCACATAAAAAGGGGATAAGGCAAACTGGACCTGGGTGATGAGGTGTGAAGGAGAACCCACAGAGCATGGAATGCCAAAAAAAGGCTTTTTATTTTATGCCAAAAGCACAGAGACATACAGGCGGAGGGCAAAATCAGAATTCTAAAAAATGGCACATTGAGCATAGCCTCACAGCAAGTTACCTCCACTCAGCTCCCCTTTGCTGGTGTGCAGCCGCTGTTTATGAAGCCAGGCAGGGTGGAGAGGTTGATTGGGCACAGGTGTGCCCAATCAGCAAAACCAGGCCCACCTGTGTGCTGCTCCCCCGCAGACCACGCCCAATCCTCCACCCTGCCACACACATATTTAAAAAGTCCGGTGACGGTGAGAAGGGGAGGGGTTGCTCACTTTCTCACACACAGATAAATGTATTGCTTTATATAAACTCTCCTGGTGTGGTACAAAGGCAAGGCAAGTTTATTCGTATAGCAAAATTCAACACAAGGTAATTCAAGGTGCTTTACATCAACATTAAAAGCAGCAAGACACAATTAATCAGTAAATAACAAATAAAATGATAAGAAAAGAGGTAAAATAATAAAAAGCACAAGTTGTTAAAAAGTAAGAGTACAGCAGGTACATCTCATTCTTAAAATGGCATGAATTACGTTTCTATACGGTCAAAACGTACAAAGACCGGGTCAAATACAGTATTACAAAAGTAATCTGTAACAATTTGTACGGTGAATAAAACCTATTTGACAATTCTATGCCACAATGCCTGTTTCCAGGTCTTATTTCACATAACTGACAGGAATTACGTTTCTATACGGTCAAAACGTACAAAGACCAGGGGGCTCATTTATAAAGCTTGCTTGCGCACAAAACAGGGCTTGAAAGATGCGCAAGCCACCTTCTACGCAAAGGTTGGGATTTAAAAAGAAAAACTAACCGAAAAATGTGTGTATCTGAACGCCAACCCTGACCCTCGCGCACGAACAGTCTGAAGATATGGGGAACTGGCGACGCAGGCGGTGAGGTGGTGAAATGAAGCCAGATTCATGTCATACTCTTAATGTAATCACATATCAGACTTATAATATAATAGCGCTGATCGTGTCCCTCTGTGTGTCAAGCACAGCGTCAGTCAGGACTCTGGTGCTGCTGCTGCAGCCCCGGTGCAGGGTGCCCTGCCGGGAACCTCCTCTTCACCCACCGCTTCCAACCGTAGAGTGACTGAGGACAGAACAAATGAGTGCTGGGCCACTCTACGGAGCCCCTAAAGGGACTCAGATTTAAAAAAAATATATGAGTTTTACGCGCGAGTGAAACCTTTACACCTTTAGGCTTATGCGCGGGTGAAACCTTTACACGCGCGCATAAGCCTAAATTATGGTTCCGTGTTAAAACGACGCAGAGCCTACGCTGTAGGGTACGTGGCGACGCGCACCTACGCCGTGGGCCAGGGGTCTCCAACTCCGGCCCTGGAGAGCACCTATCCAGCATGTTTTAGATCTTTCCCTGCTTCAGCACACCATGATACAAGGAGCTGTGTCAACAACAGAACTGTCCAGACCTTGATGACAAGTTAATGATGACCATTGATTAGAATCAGGTGTGTTCATGCAGGGAGACACCTAAAACATGCTGGATAGGTGGATCCAGGACCGGAGTTGGAGACCCCTGCCGTAGGCTCTGCGTTGGTGTGACGCGGGACAATAAATCAGCTTTAAAGGTTTCACTCGCGCACATAAAACTCATTATATATTAAAAAAAATCTGTGTCTCTTTAGGGGCTCCGTACCTCTTGGCCGCCACCTTCAAATCACACCACTTCTTTTTTTTTCTGCACCATCTGTCCATGGCACTCACAGCGTTTAGCGCAGCAACGGCGTGCTGCCACTCACTTGCTTTATTTTATACTATCTATATACTTTTTCTACTTTTACTGTGACCACCAAATAATGTAGTTTTCCTGGCTTCCACCTCATCCACAACATCTCGATCTCAGTCTCCGTGAAATTTAGTGGCATGGTGGCTCGACACGTCTCATTCATCCTGACGCACAGCAGAAACAGACTGCAGGAAGCCGCTGCGCATGCTCAGCAGGCTCATTCATATGCAAATACAGTCATGAACTACTTTGCATTGCCCATTTATGGTATGAAGTGGGCGTGTAGAGGGCGAGATATGAGGCGAATTCACCTGCGCAACCTTCCAGCTGGACTGTGATTTATAAAGCGAACATTGTGTGCAAGTGTGCATGCACAGGGTTTTATAAATCCAAATTTTTTTTTGCGCCCGCCATTTTCAGCTTTTGGGTTTACGTGCACTTTTAGTGTGGATCCTACACACTCTTTTATAAATGAGGCCCCAGGTCAAATACAGTATTACAAAAGTAATCAAAGACCAATTTGACAATTCTACGTCACAATGCCTGCATTAAGGGCTTATCCATAACTTCAAGCACAGCCACCCCCCAGAGTCGTCACGGTGGTGAAATCAAAGGATTGAGACCAAAACGTTTTTTTGAACCCGACTGTAAATATGTTTATTTCTGCTGTAAAGTTGCAGCTTGGACCTCGTCACCAGCTGGCCTCTTTCTGGGAGCTGAAGCAGCTTTTATTTGTGATCTGACGCTGCAGGTTCTACCGACCACCGCTCCAGCCGAGCCTCCCCGCTTGTGCTCTGGCGTTCCTCGTTTCAGATGTTGTTTCAGCAGCAACCTCTGAAATCTGATGGTTGGACAGATTCAGAGTTAATGTCAGCTGATGTTAGTTAGCACTATAGCACAGCATGAGCTTAGATTAGCTAAAATAGCTAGCAGAGAGGTAGGGTGGCCGTGGTTGGTTGTCCCGCCCATTTTGCTCTTTTTTCTGTGCTTAACCTGGGCTTGGGCAGAGTCATTTATACTTCCACAAAAAGCTCTTCAGGAACCTCTGCGTGATGTCACAGAGGGTGTGTCCAGATCTAGTCATTCAGTCTCCGCTGGAGATAAAGATAAAGCGTTGATCTTAGCGTTCAAACCAGAACCGCCCCGAAACCCGAGACCAGGAGGCTGCTTTTAACTGGATATATGCAACTCCATACATGTGTCTACTGACGTGGAGTTAGCCCCGCCCCCTTGATGCTGGTTCAGGACGGTAACCGGTGGCAGAGTGAGCAGGGAGCAGGGGAGGGGAGGACAAACACGATGCTCACCAGAGCAGACAGAAATACAGGATTCAGAGTTTCACGATCGAAGTTGGAGCGACTCTACTGTGATCAGAGCTTTAATTGTCCCTGAGCCAGCGTCCCGGCACAGTGAAATTTCCGCCAGTACAACCCATCAGGACAACAGAAAAAAAGGCAAAACAGATGACAACATCTTATGTGGGTCCACTGGTGCAGTTAGCTGAGAAAGGATGACACTGGGATAGAGGAGGAAAAAAAAGCATCTTCACACTGAGTATAAGTACACAGTGTGAAAGTGCAAAAAACACCTTAGCACCAGAAAGCCAGGGAGGGTGTTGAAGAATGAGGGAGGTGTATTTATCATTGTGTGTGTGTGAGCGGTAAGTCTGTTAACTATGCCCCAGATCTACTCCTCAGCTATTGTCCTTGATGTTATCAGCTCGGTATAGTTCTGATACAGGTCCACAGGTTTCATGAGGGGGTCTGTCAAGGTCAGATTGTAGAATCAACAGTTGCATTTGGGTCAGGTAGGCTCCAGTAATTTTCCATCTGCCCCTAAGTCTCTCTGGTTCATTTCCAACGCGACTCCAGACAGACGAATTTGTGGTCAATTCCCACCAAGCCGAGCTTCCAACGTCTCCAAGGTCTTTTCCATCCTGCCAAGGAGTTCCAAAACCACAGCTAGCTTGCGATTCTGTTCAAGAATCTCATCCAGTTTGGGATTTTGCCCCCCCAACCCTTCAGTCTGGGTGTTGGTCGCACAGTTTATCCCTTCAGACACGTCAGGCAGTTCTGAAGGACTAGATAGCTGTCGACAATTTCCAAATGTGTCGATATGCCAGGTAACCGCCAGCTCCAAAAAACAGAAATCCTGTTATCAGAAATCCCATTATGAAGGCATCCTCAACATCCTCGACTGACAGTATGGACAGACACACGATCCTCCACGTCTTCCAGGAGTCCATCGTGTATCCAGCAGCAAACGTCCCATCGGGGCAAGAGGGCTCCCCTCTGCCTGGTCTTGTCAAAAAAATTTGGTCAATTGCGTTGAGAGACCAGTTGATCAATTCCATGATTGTAGAAAGTTTCGGAGGATGTGAGGAGAGAGGTTCCAATAGAGTGCCAAGACAGAGAGCAGCAGCAGGGCAGATGGGGAGGGAGCGGGAGAAGAAAAGCCTGTGGTACTCATCAATATGAATATGCGTCAAAACTGCCTCACGTCGAACGTTTGATGTGTTTATTAAAGGAAGATCTGTGTTTTACAGGGAAAGTTCTGACGCCGCAGAAACGGAGCAACAGCTACGGACTCCTGCCTCCAAACAGTAAGTTCAACCCTTGTCCTAGAGTTGTGCCTTGGGTCAGGTCAACCGAG
The DNA here is from genome assembly GCF_033807715.1 of Cololabis saira. Taxonomy (NCBI): domain Eukaryota; kingdom Metazoa; phylum Chordata; class Actinopteri; order Beloniformes; family Belonidae; genus Cololabis; species Cololabis saira. The sequence continues at coordinate 13,578,353 of NC_084595.1, read as the reverse complement.
CTTGAACCCGTCAGTTTATCCAATATTAGAATAAGCTTGTGAAGGACGACGGAAAAAATTCACATTTAACTTTATTAGCATGTGCAGATGTTTACAGATGCATCCGTGTCCGTGTGTTGGCGTGTAGCTCTATCCTCATCTGGAACAATGCCTGACTTTGTCAACCGTTGTGTTTGATTCCAGTGTCTGAGCTGAGGGTGGTTCTGCTGGGGAACAGCTGGTCTGAGAGGAGTTCTGTCACCAAAATCATCCTGGGAGAAACCCAGTTCAACGTCGAGGAAGAGCTAAATGGGTGCGTGAGAGTCAGAGGACGGTTGGCGGACAGAGAACTAGTTCTCATCAACACTCCAGACCTGCTGGATCTCCACATCTCTCAACACAAGTTTACAGAGGTTATAGACTTTGTGAGGCGCTCTGCTCCTGGACCTCATGTGTTCCTGCTGGTTCTGGATGCTGAAGGTTTCACGGAGGAGCACAAGGGGAAGCTCTGCAGAGTCCTGCAGCTCATCAGTGATCAGTCATTTGATCATTCACTGGTTCTGGTGTCCACACCTGGTGCACAGAGCTCCGGTTTCATGGAAAAGTGTCTGGAGAGGGTCCCCCTGAGAGAGATCATCATGCAGTGCAGATGCCGACACATGTGGAAGAACAGCTTCCAACGCTCAGAACTGTTGACTATGTTGACTCAAACCATCCAGGACACCAGAGAACATCTAAGCTGTGATGTTTTCAAGGAAGACGATGGAGGTTTGACCATGAAACCCAAGTCTGAACACAGAGGACCCTCTTTAAACCTGGTTCTGTGTGGGAAGAGAGGAGCATGGAAAACCTCGGCAGCCAAGGCCATTTTAGGTCGGAATGACCTTCGTTCAGTCTCCAACTCACCAGTGTGTGTCCAGAATCAAGGGGAGGTGTTTGGACGTTGGGTTTCCCTGGTGGAGCTGCCTGCCTTGGGTGGAAAACCTCCAGAGGAAGTGATGGAGGAATCATTCAAGTGTGTCTCCCTCTGTGAACCTGAGGGTGTCCACGCCTTCGTCCTGGTCCTACCTGTGGCTCCACTCACCGACGAGGACAAGAGGGAGCTGCAGACCATCCAGAACACGTTCTTCTCTCGAGTCAATGACTTTATCATGATTCTGTTCACCGTGGACTCAGATCGCACCCATCCAGATGATGTTAACTTTGTGGAGGACAATGCAGACATCCAGGAGCTCCGTCAGGGCTGTGGGGGGGGCTCCATGGTCCTCAACATCAAGGACAAGCAGCAGGTCCAACAGCTGCTGGATGCTATTGGTCGCATCAGATCTGAAGAGCCCAGATCTTTCACCAAGGACATGTTCACCAGAGCCCAGATGGACAAGCTGAGATTTCAGTTTGATCTCCAAGGTGAGCCAAATCTACCTGCGGTCAAAGATCCTCTCCGAATTGTGGTGGTCGGGAAGGCTGGCAGTGGAAAGAGTTCCACGGCTAACAGCATTCTGGGTAAAAAACATTTTAAAACCAGGATCCCCCCAAAGAAACCCTCAACAACTTGCGATAAAGCCTCGGACCAGATCGATGGACGATCGATCACCGTGGTCAACACCCCCGCCTTGTTCGAGGCCCCTGCGGCTGACGAGCGCTTCCAGCGGGAGATGAGGAGGTGCTTTGGCATTTTGGCGCCGGGTCCTCACGCTATCCTACTGGTGATGCAGATCGGAAACTTCACGTCCGAAGAGAGAGACTCTCTGAAGCTGCTCAGGAAGTGCTTTGGCAAGAAGTCCCAAGATTTCACCATGATCGTGTTCACCAGAGGAGAAGCTCTGGAAGACGACACCTTTGAGAGTTACCTCCGAGGCTGTGACAACTTCGTTGAGCAACTCATTCAGGACTGCGGGGGGAGGTTCCACGTCCTGAATAACAACGACCCCGAGAACCAGGACCAGGTCAGCGAGCTGCTGACAAAGGTCGACGCCATGGTGATGGAACACCGGGGCAGCTGCTGCACCGCCGACGTGGACGACGACGCGCTGGAGGACCTCACGAGGAAGATGGAGCAGGTCTTGAAGGAGAAGGACGAACTGAAGAAGGAGAAGGACGAACTGAAGAAGAAGGAGGAGGAGCGCGAGCGAAGGCACGAGAGAGACATGAAAGCGCTGAGAGCACAAGTGCAAGAGGAGAAGAAACGGAGAACGGAGCTGCTGAAGGAAAAAGACGAAGGCATCAACCGGGAGCGCGAGAAGGGAAAGGCGGAGCTCGAGGAAGAGCTGAGGAAGTGGAAGAAGAAGGAGGAAGCGGCACGGCAGGAATCGAGAAGGAAGCTGGAGGCGTCGGAGCAAAAGCTTCTCGTGGAAAGAGAGCAACGGGAGCATGCCGAGAAGAGGCTGGAGCAGATCCGACGAGAGGAGAAGAAAGAGCGGGACGCTTGGGACAAAGAGAGGAGGGAGAACTGGGAGCGAGTGAACCAGGAGGTGAAGCAGAACCTGGAGGAGGTGAAGCAGAACCTGGAGGAGGAGAAGACCTACCACAGGAGGCTGCAGGACGAGTACCAGCGCAAGAGAAGGACCTGGATGTACTTGCTGGCGGCCTTTGGTGGACTCGTGCTTGCGGTCTTACTGGTTTATGTCTTTCAGAGAGAGTGACAGCCAAGCTCAGCCCATACCTGTCAAGTATTGGATTTAAAAATATGGGAAATTTCCTGCCGCTGCCCCACCAGCCCAACCAAGGTCCAGAATTACATTTTAAGATAGATTTACAAGAAATTTAAAATAACTACCTGTCAACCACTTGCAAACTGCAATTATGTGCTCAGAATCTGATAGTTCTACCTTTGTTGACACTGAAATACTGTTGACAATCCTATGTGTGTTTATTCCTATAATAGAGTCTAAATGAAAACACAAAGGGGAATGAAAGGACACTTATTTATTTTAAATATTTTCAGTTTATATACACATTGATTGTCTTCAAGTGAAACATTTACATTTTCTTTTAATTGGTCATTTTCACTCATGAGGCTCTTGCCTTCACTGACTGATCACACAGCGCTGCTGCTGCTGACAGACATCGTTACTTCCCCCATGAGAGACACTAAAATCACGAATCTTTCAGAACTCGTAACTGAGCCCCATTCTGCTCCTCTTTAGGAAAGTAAATTCGTTTTTCCATTTTTAGAGATATTTACACAAAGTCTTTGTTTTTTGGGCAGAAATGTCTTCTCTCTCGTTACATCCATCCATCTCTGATTTGTTGTTCCGAGTTTGTTCCCTTTGTCCCCACTAACCTCGCCAGAATTGCCACCCAGGCTATAGTAGGGGGCAGTTCTCGCGAGGCTGATGACAATTCAGTTTGCAGTTTAAAAATTATTATATTATAAAACTGGAAATTTACGGGAAAATACTAATACGGGAGGACGGCGGGAAAGAGGGTAAAATACGGTAGTTTTCAGCCAGAACGGGAGACTTGACAGGTGTGACCCAGAGGTCGGGTGTTTTCGGTCGGTTTCAGAGGAACCAGAGTTCCACTAAAGCAGCGTCGCCCCCGTTCAGAGGAGGGAAAGTACACAAACACAACACACGTGTATTTAGACGTTAGCAGGTGGGAGGTCATGTGACCACCCAGCCACTGCTGAATTAACACTACGCATTAACGCTAGGCATTAACGTTACTCTCGCGCCAGTCAACGGGCTCTCCGCGCAACGTCCCGCTCCGTCGGCCACGACACTAAAAGCTCTGCTGGGATTCAGACTTGGGCTGCCTTTATTCACACCGCGCTCACTTCTGCACGCTGGAGTGGCGGGTCGACCCGGGTCCGATGACGGGGCGCAGCGAGGCACCAGGCAGTAACAGATGTTTACAGGGTGGAGGGTGGACATTTTTATCTCCGTTAGTCCAGATGATATTGATTTTCATAATGTAATCCAGAGGTTATAATTTACATCCATATGTTATGATTTTGTTGATATTATTTTATTATCCCGATGTTTGGATTTTTACATTATAATCTAGATGTTGTAATTTTTACATTATTATCCAGATGTTGTCATGATTTAGTTCCTGAGAAGAGAGATGGAAGAGCTGCAGGTTAGATGTAAACATTTCAACTCTAAACTAGTAAATGATTGATGTTTTATTCACTGCTGTGCTGATATTGTGATCCTCCAACAGATAACAGTAATAAAGAACTAATTCAAGCCAGTACTCTGGATGTCCTCAGTGTTCCTATGTTATTCCTCCTTTTTATATAATTGTTGGTGGGGGGGGGGGTTCTCTTCTGGAACCATAATTTAGGCTTTACGCGCGCGCGTAAAGGTTTCACGCGCGCATAAAACTCATTATATACTGTATATATAAAAAAATCGGTGTCCCTTTAGGGGCTCTGTAGAATGGCCTGGCACTCATTTGTTATGTCCTCAGTCACTCTACAGTTGTCGCGTGGGTGACGAGGAGGTTCCCGGCACGGCCAGAGCCGGATTAAATAAATGGACTACACTAGGCAGACTGTGATTTTTGGGCCCCCCTCCATCGATGTTATTTATGAATTGAAATCTTAAACTTACCAAAGTTACTAATAAAAGTTAATTCACATTTTCCATAGCATAGTCATAGTCAAGTTGGTTCTTTGTATTCCAAAATAAGTCATGTGTTGTATATTAAACAGCCTATCAGACTATTTTTTGATTTTTATTATTTCTACGTTATTACACCGCTCTATTAAATACTATTAAATTATCTGTATCTTATCGATTGTGAGTATCATTGTTAAGGTATTAGTACCAGTAAATCACCAATAGGTGTCAGCATTGCTATGTAAACAGAGTAAAATAAGATAAATGTTTTAAGCTATTGCATTTTGCAGAAAATCTTAATTAAATGTGTTGATTAAATTGAATAGTTAAATAAGAAGTCAAATCTACAAAGACCAATAAAATTTGCAGTAAGACAAAGTGTGCTGGAGTATGTATGTCTGTATTTGTATATGTATCTATGTGTATGTATGCGTATGCGTATGCGTATGCAGAGCCGTCTGGTAGGTTTGTGAGGCCCTGTGCGAAATGGCTGGGGGGGGGCTCTCGCGCGCAAAATTTTTGGGTTTTTTGGGTCGGATCGGGTGTCTATATGCGCAGTTTTAACTCTCCGATTAGCAAAATACTGGATACCTTCCCCCGCCTCATCATCATCTGGGCTTGCCTCGACGCGGGGCCCCACGGCTGCTTGAGACCCAGTCGGATCGGTGATTTTTGTAACAAGTTTATCAAACGAGCCTTTCAGAGAGGCATTAAACTCTTCCATTTTCTTTAGTTTTTTTCTTTTTTCATCCCCTGATGGAAATTTCCTGAATCTGTCTCGTTCTCTCGACATTGTGGTCGCACGGTTCGCACACCCCTTGCGGCGGCCCTGTGCGTATGTATGCGTATATATATGTATGCATACTAAATATAGTAATAATGCACCTATGCCTTAGGTTTTTACCGGCATGGTATCAACCATTAATATGTGTGCAGACAAAAAAAAAAATTTTTTATTTTATTTTTTTTCTGTCTGGGCCCCTCCCCTGTCAATCGGGCCCTAGGCACATGCCTAGTTTGCCTTTGCGTTAATCCGGCTCTGGGCACGGCGTATATATAAGTCTGATATGTGATGACATTAAAAGTATGACATGAATCTGGCTTCATTTCACCACCTCACCGCCTGCGTCGCCAGTTCCCCATATCTTTAAAATGTTCGTGCGCAAGGGTCAGGGTTGGCGTAAAGATACGCACATTTTTTGGTTAGTTTTTTTTTTTTATACCAACCTTTGCGTAGAAGGTGGCGTGCGCATCTTTCAAGCCCTGTTTTGTGCGCAAGCGAGCTTTATAAATGAGGCCCCTGGACCTAAACAATGACGTATTTATTTCCTTCAATCAGATGCCGGGTTGGTTTCAATTTAGAGAATCAGACTTTTCCACCAATCAGAGCGTCCGTTTGTTTCAATTTAGCTCGGTGGGTTGTGGATATGATTCATCTGAAAATCTAATCTTTGCATTTGGTAAGCAAAGACTTTATTTCCTATATTTTCGTCCTTTTTAAAAAAAATAAATTCACGAGTTTTAACTATGTTCACCAGGTGGAGTAGATTATTTATACTAACTGTGGTGTTTTTCCAACTTTATATCGTAAAATACCTGTTTAACATTAAAGCTAACAGCTAACATTATAATCCTTATTTCACTTTATTAAAAAAAAAAGAACGTACACAACATTCCCACTACGATACATGATTATTCCTTCACACTGATTACATTTTTGAAATTTTAATTTTCTTAATCTTTTATGTCTTAAGTGTATCTTTTACTGTGATTTCTTTTTATAACGTCGTCTTTTAAAATGTCTAGCGGTATTCGTTAAGACTTCTGATTACAATGCAAAACTTTAAAAATATCAAGAAAAATACAAATTTTAAATTAGTTCACTTTTACAAGACACTTAAAGGCACTTAAAAAAAGGGTGAAAACTGACTCTTTGCACAAAAGCTCATATTATTTTTGCACATTTTCATATCCATTGTACATTCTGCAAATTGGTTAAAACATTCCTGCAACTTTGTAAATTTTTTTGTTTACCTTTTTAAATGCCCTTATTTATACAGATTTTAGGTAATGTTTTTCTTGTTGTCTATACTTTTAGCTTTTTGTTTTTATTTGCTTTGAGTGTTACAGTTTTTCACAATTGTTTAAACACATTTATTGGAACATCAGACACAATGTGCACAACCTGAAACTCATGTTTCAGGTGGCTAAACCAATCCTGCTGAACTCCAAGCACATTTACTGCTCTAGACTCAAATTCCCATTCCATACCACACATTTCTCACAACACTACACACAATTCCCAATATCCTGCACACTCTTCCTGAATTCCCTCTCTTGCTGTTCACACAGAACACACAGTCAATCACATTTCTAAACTCCAAAGGCTGTTGTGCAACATGCAATCAGCAATTTGCCATTGAATTCATATTCATTGATGAAGCGGGGTTCAACCTTGTAAAAAGAAAAGGCGCAGAGGGAAGAATATCATCAGCCAGCGTGCCATCACAGAGGTCCCTGGCCAACGTGGAGGGAACATAACAATGTGTGCTGCCATCAATCACCACAGCGTCCTCCATCACCATGCCACCCTTGGCCCCTACAACACTGCACTTCTTCTAGCATTCCTGGACCAGCTCTACAATATCATTGTCCAGCCAGACCAGATGGAGGACAGAGCTGGTCAGGTTCGTTGTTATCTGGGACAATGTCAGTTTCCATCGGGCTGCTCTGGTCCGTGAGTGGTTCAGGGTCCATCCAGAAGTTGATGTCCTATATTTCCCTCCATACTCTCCCTTCCTCAACCCAATTGAGGAGTTTTTCTCTGCCTGGAGATGGAAGGTATACGAGAGAAATCCTCAGACACGGATCCCACTGCTGCAGGCCATGGAGGACGCATGTGGTGATGTCACTGCTGAGGCCTGTCCAGGCTTCATGCGGCATTGTAGGAGATTGTTCCCCCGCTGCTCGGCCAGGGAGAACATCGCCTGCGACGTGGATGAGGTCCTGTGGCCAGCCAGGGATGAAAGGCAGGATGCAGCCTAATACTTTTGTTCTGTTTCTATTTTCTGTCAAGTTTTCATCCACAACTTGCTGTGATGTCCAGTGGACTGCACATTTTGAGTCCAAATACTGTAAAATATTATTTGTTGTTACAGTAAAGAATTGTGTGTTTTCTATTTGAGTAGCCTATACATAAGAATACTATATGGTGATATATTACATCCAACAGCTGAAGGTGTAACACTGAACATACAAATGCATGATTCTACAGAGGCATTCATATAGTGTCTTCCATTCATACTATAGTGTCTTCCATTCTGCACATCAGTGTTCAGTGGGTGCTTAGAAATGTCTACTCAAATGATGTATGTGTTTGGCATTTGAGAAGGAAATACCATTTAGTGAAGAGTTAACACTGTTTTGAGGGTAGAGTGTGCTTTTGCAAGAGAAGTGTAGGATTTTGCATTTTGTGTGTGAGTTTTGTAATTTTTGTTTAGAGTTTTGAGAAAGTGAGGTAGTCTATCAAGAAATGTGTTTAAACAATTGTGAAAAACTGTATTATTCTTAAATGCATGCCTTGTCACAAGATTTTAATGGCTCAATACAACCTGGTGTTACTGCTGCAGATGACAATAAACTTATTGAACATGTTTGTAAACTGCATCCTGAATAACTAACATTTTCTTAAATCCCCTCTTCATCGTCACATCCAAACTAGATCTTAGTGTACCCATTACATTTGATTAAAACCTATTACAGTTTTTCACAATTGTTTAAACACATTTATTGGAACATCAGACACAATGTGCACAACCTGAAACTCATGTTTCAGGTGGCTGAACCAATCCTGCTGAACTCCAAGCACATTTACTGCTCTAGACTCAAATTCCCATTCCATACCACACATTTCTCACAACACTACACACAATTCCCAATACCCTGCACACTCTTCCTGAATTCCCTCTCTTGTTGTTCACACAGAACACACAGTCAATCACATTTCTAAACTCCAAAGGCTGTTGTGCAATATGCAATCAGCAATTTGCCATAAAAGGGTCAAAGGTGGAGCTCTTGGTTTGTTTGGAGAACAATGGATGGTGGCAATTTTGAGAGAGGTGAGCAGCTGCTGTGATGTCCAGTGGACTGCACATTTTGAGTCAAAATACTGTAAAATATTATTTGTTGTTACAGTAAAGAATTGTGTGTTTTCTATTTGAGTAGCCTATACATAAGAATACTATATGGTGATATATTACATCCAACAGCTGAAGGTGTAACACTGAACATACAAATGCATGATTCTACTGAGGCATTCATATAGTGTTTTCCATTCATACTATAGTGTCTTCCATTCTGCACATCAGTGTTCAGTGGGTGCTTAGAAATGTCTACTCAAATGATGTATGTGTTTGGCATTTGAGAAGGAAATACCATTTAGTGAAGAGTTAACACTGTTTTGAGGGTAGAGTGTGCTTTTGCAAGTGAAGTGTAGGATTTTGCATTTTGTGTGTGAGTTTTGTAATTTGTGTTTAGAGTTTTGAGAAAGTGAGGTAGTCTATCAGGAAATGTGTTTAAACCATTGTGAAAAACTAACTGGATTACTCCCTTTCAGGCGCTGGGCTCCGCCGACAGGCTGCAGGAGAGCGGTCAGACGGCGACATCCAGTGGCAGGAAAGTGACATTACATCAACAAAAAATAACAGTCTTCCTTTTTATTTCAGTTTAAGACAAAAGACAATCAAAGCAGAAAAGCATTACTTCAGCAACGCCATCACCCACATGCCCTTAATTTAAATACAGAGGCGCCAATCAGAACTAAAGAACCCCAGAGCGTCTTCATGTTCAGTTCAGATCCAGATCTGTTCTGCAGTGCAACAAACAGCCGTGATCCAAGCAGGACAGCAGTCTCCAGGCCCGGAGGAATCCAGATTAGCGACATTTCTCCAGTGAAGAGTTGCCACCTGCGAGAGGTTTAGAGGAAGAGCACAAGGAGGAGCAAGAGGACGACGAGGAGGGGGAAGAGAAAGGGCCAGAGCAGACCCGATATGTCATCATATGGGACAATGTTAGTTTCCATAGGGCTGCTTTGGTCCGCAACTGGTTTACCGATCACCCACTCTTCATGGCACTCAACCTCCCCCCATACACTCCATTCTTAAATCTGAGTTCTTTTCTGCCTGGCGCTGGAAAGTCCACGACCGCCATCCCCATCAACACGCAGCCCTTTTACAGGCAATGGAGGAGGCATGTGGAGATATTGAGCAGTTATAATGTCAGGCCTGGATACGGCATGCAAGGAGGTATTTTCCCCGGTGCCTTGGACTGGAGGACATCGCAAGCGATGTGGATGAGATTTTGTGGCTGGACCCAGAGAAACGGCATGATGTAGGCTGATTGTCTTTTTTTTTTGTGAATTTATTATTTTGTGTTCTGTGCTGTGTCTTTGTTTTGACGAGTGTGAATAAACAAACACCAATACTTGAAGTTTGGATCCCTGTGTGTTTACAGAACTATGACAAAAATATGACCTCAAACTGACCTAGCCTACCTTGTGCACAGAAAAAGCAAAAGCCAGATGTGTTTTTTATTCATACCATCAGTGTGTAGTTGGCACATTATGTGCTTAGTAAATGATGGCATGTGTTTACTGTCTGATATGAAAACACCATTTTTACTAAGGTGTGAAGAGTTAATCAAGCTGTGTTTGCTTTTGCAAGAGAACTAACGTTTTGATAATTTGGTGAAAGGTTTTCTCATTTGTGTGTAGAGTTTAGCAAAAATAGCCAATGTTGCAAAAAATGTGCTTAAGCATTCAGAAAAAACTGTATTCAAAAAATTCAATATTTTTGGTTCCAATATTGCTTGTTGGCTTCTATTTGCATATTACTGTACAGTATATTTACTCTTGTATGGCAATACATGAAAAACAAGAGTTTTAGATTTAGAGCAACGGTGTGTAAATGATATACAGTACACAAGTATGTGATATTATGGGAAATGTGTTTATGATGCGAGACAAATGCTTGCATTTGAGATGTGTTCAGAATATTTTGAATACTGTGCTTCATTTTGCAGGAGCGAGGATGCTTTTTGCATTTCGTGTGAGCAGTAGTTGAATTTGTGTAGAGCTTTGGGAAAAACACACAGCTTTGAAAATGTGTGTAAGCAGTTGGAAAAAAAACTAATAAAAGTGTTTCTCTTTCAGATACGTGGACCTGGAGAACAACTAGACGACGTACCCGCCAACAATTCTACCTCTCTGGATACTTAAAGGCCCAAAAATAAACCAGCTCCACCTTCCACTGAGTCATTCTGGTCATTTGGTTTTGTCACCTTCCTAAATATACTTTGAGTTTTGGCTACTTACTCCAGTTATTTCTAATTAAAGGTATTCCCTGAGGTTTTTTCAATGTAACCTTATCTGTTCCAGTTATATAATTAATCATCTCTAGTGGATAATCAAATTCTGCCCAAAAAAAAGAATCAATTGTAAATGTTTCGGAAATAAATGACAAAAGTGCTCTCAGAGTATGGTTTTTTTTTCTGAGCTATAATTTAACAAGGGATGAGACAAAGTTGCAAGAGTAACAAGCCATATTTATTCATACAAAAATACAAACTATATACAAATTATCAACAAGTATATACATTTTTAGACATTAGGTCTGCGGAGAGGATAATTGGGACTAACCTCCCATCTATCCAGGACCAGGAAACGGGCAGGTAACATCCCTGCAGACCCCTCATACCCAGGACACAGTCTGTTTGAACTCCTCCCCTCTGGACGGCGCTACAGAGCTCTGTACGCCAAAACCTCCAGAATCAGACAGTTTCTTCCCCCAAGCCGTAGCTCTGAACTGTCATCAGAGTAATCAACCACTGTACAACAATAACCACAATCATATGCTGTAACAATGCACCTTTCAATAACCATGTCTACCTCATACTGCTGCACCTTTCACTTTTGAATTGTATATGTTAAGAGCTGTCATTTGTCTATTTACTGTACAGTGAGTCAAATTCCTCGTCTTGTTTGATCTGACTTGGCCAATTCTGAACTCTGGTGGTACAGTTTCAGCAGCTCCACTTTGTGCAGTAGATTTTTCACGAATCCTGCCATGTTTCCTCCTTCACTCCCCTTGGGTATTTGAAAGATCCTGATCTGTTTTATTCTATTTTGGAGATCGCCACAGGTGGCAAAAAGTTCAATATCACGGTGAAGTAGGTATCGGAGCACCGTCTGGTGGCGCATCACCGTATCTTCAGTTATGTTGGCCATTTCCTCCAAATTTTTAATTCTCTCTCCATGTTCGGTCTCCGTTGTTTCATTCTTTTCCTTCAAGTTTTTTTGTTTGCTGGAAGCTTTTTGTCTCTTAGACGAATACATTGCATGTTCTTCCTGTTATGTGGACGGCAATTACTGTTGTCACTGATTTAATAGTGTTGTCCGACGGAGCAGTTTCTAGGTTGCTATTCCCCTCATGACGTCACCGGAAGTCATCTATGATAATCTAATGCTAATATCAAACTTACCATATTTACGACCCCAGCGTTACGAAAGCGGCTGTTTTAAAAACATTTGGGTATTACATGCTGTAATAACGGCAAATGATTATTTGCCTTGTATCTGTTGGTTATGTGAATACTGCTTATGCATCCAGACAGTAGGGGGCGCACAGCGTCTGAGCAGATTAACTGAGGAAGTACTTTTTTTTTTTCACCATTGATGTTTTATTGAAGGTTTGCAATAGGGCTTGGTCGTCTTGACGTCATCACTTGGCGGAGCTGCTATGTTGGAAGCTAACTTAGCTGCTCTTGGGACAACTGCGCACTGTGTACAGACGTGCTCACTCTTCGTTATGTCTTACTTGTAATCGTTACTTTCCGTTATTCTGTAAACCATGGTAACCTGTTGCTGTGTTGTAGCTGCAGCAGCTCCACACATAACAGACGTGGGGAAAAGATCACTAATGGTTTAACTTTTCGCCGCTTTCCTGCTTGGAGGCAGAACCACGGAGGCCAAGTATCTGAGATACCAAACAGTCGTCGGCTCGCTTGGATCGCGGCTGTAAGACAAACAAACACTCACACAGACCGGGGTCGGATCATTCACACGGATTTTATTCCACACTTCTCGAGCTAAACGCAGTTGCTGGCCAGCTCTCTGCGGTGCGATTAACCCCAATCTTCAGATAAAACTAGTTTGTTGAGGAAAAAAATATACTTTATGGTATAACAGGAAAAAAATGAACTACCATAAGTATTTATCCCCATCGTGAACGTCTATATATTCATTTCCTACTCATTTGCTGCATTTCGCAACATCGCCACTAGAGGACACCAAAGCAAAACAGTGGGCGACAATTCTTTTTTTTTTATGCGATTTTTCTTTCATACAAACCAGATTTAGTCAATTGTTCATGTAGGTTATGTGTGTTCCCATTCAGTGATGATGCAGACTACCTGTGGAGGCTCGCCCGAACATCTCGTGACCTGTCCGTCCTGCCCGATATGGACAAGGAGCGGAAGAAGCAGCTGGTGTTTGAGGCCTTGAGCTATGCAAAGGCAGCTCTGGAGAAGGATGACACATGTTTCGCTGCACATAAAGTAAAACAGATGCCTTTTGTATGTGTGTGTACTGGCAGCAGGTTGCAGATAGATTATAGACTAAAGGTGTTTTTTCCTCTCCTTACAGCTGTGTGTCTCAGTGATGAGGGACAATTTGAAGGAATCAAAACCAAAATTGGAAATTCATTCATAAGAGAACATCTGGAGGTGAGTCAACATCTGTGTGCCGTAACAATAGAGACACATTTACCTGTATCCTGAATTGAGATGCGTTACTTTTTTCTAGTGGGCTAACCAGCTCAATCCCAAAGATGTCACCTCGTTACACTTTATAGGTCACTGGTGAGTCTTCCTTTTTTACAAGGTTTGGAAAAGGTGCTGCCTCATGTCATGTAGGTTTCTTGTCATATCGACACCTGGAAACAGACATTTTTACATTTTTTTAAATGGGTTATGGGCTGTGCAACGCTGCAGCCGGTCAACATTTAAGCATGCTGATGTTTCTTTTCTTTTAGCTTTTCTTGGAAAAATCGAGTGTCTCTTCTACTCAGGAACTGTCATACACATATAACATTGAGATCTTGTGTTAAAGATTTGGTCTCCTCTTCTTTAGGTGCTTTGATTTCGCTACTTTGCCGTGGTATGAGCGCAAGGCGGCGGCTCATATCTTCTCTACGCCACCGACGTCAACATTTGAGGAGGCGAGGGCGTTTTTTTTCTTTCCTCATCCTTTTTTCAAATCTGTACAAAAGCTGTCAAAGCAGCGTCAGGCCATCTTGTGGAGGCTTTAAAGTCTATTTACGTTTTAACCGAGTCCTGTTTATCTATATTCTCCTTTCAGGCGTTGGGATACTTCCTGAAAGCCGAGGAAGGTAGAACAGAACGTCCTCCAAAGAAAAACTAATAAATCACAGAATAACTCCTGACAGTTTGTTAACTATTACAAAATATAATTTTTTCCCCCGCAGCCGACCCGCACTTCTACAGTAAAAACCTGCTCATGCTGGGGAAGACGTACTGTACATGGCCTTGAAGGACAGGCAGAATGCCCTGCTTTGGCTCTCAAAAGCTAGGGATTACCCCGCTCTCACTCTGGAGGACAAAGAGGTACAGACACACACCGCTGCAGCCGTGAACACTGTCACCGGTGTGGAAACATCACCGTTGTCGTTCCTCCGCAGACCCACAAGGAAGCCTTGGAGCTCCTGAAGACTTTCGAGTGAAGCTCCGGTTCCCCCCGTGAGGAACACCAGGCCCAGAAGGACATTTGGACTGTTGCTATGAACAAACGGTGTCCAAGATCTGGACACAAGCGTTCAGGTTCAACACGCAAGAAGCAGAAATCAGGATCAGATCATTTACTTTGCAGTTACGAGATGTGATTTTTGATCCGGGTGTGGGTGTGGGATGTTCACGTTCCTCTTGAAGGTGACGTCATGGGAGGCAGGCAGCTGCTTGCTGAGCTGTACTAATTAGAGCAGTGATTCTTAACCATAGGGCCGCGGCCCACACTTGGGCCGCGAGCGCCATCTATGTACATGTGGGCCGCGGGGGCCGCGGGACTGCATAGCAACTCCTGACCAAATGAGGAGAAGACACTCAGCTAGCTGTACGTGTAATAGTAAGAGAAATTGTGTGTATTTACAGAGTAAATCCTTCATTTTGCACAGAGTAGGTTTAGATCCGCCAGGATCAGGGATCGATTACTTGGGTCTGCGCCCAGAGCGAGCGAGCGCAGCGTGATCATTTATCCCGACGCGTCCCCGCGGCCGGGGAGGTCGGTGCCGCTCGGGCAGCGGGCTCCGTCGTTACTGCTGAAGGATTGTACATGTAGATGCAGGGCTGACGTGTCTGCTGGACTGGACTGTTCAGGCTTTCTCAAAAGCATCGGAAAGACTCCGATGCTTTTGAGAGCGACCAGAGAGCTGCGGGCTCGTACCCGTCTCAGCTGATCAGGCTCGGATGAAACCTGACGTGCTGAGTCCTCTGAGAACTGATTAATGTAATATCTTAAATAAAGTACAATCAAACTAAGTTTTGTTCCCGCTCTATTTTTAAATATGCACACTTGTATGCTTGTGTGTGTCTGTTGTTCTAAGGCGGCGCTCCGTGTGTGTTGTGTGTTTAACAGAAATCACACACACAAAACTGAGGGTGCGTCTTTCCACACGGCGCCCATATGGTCGTCAAAATACGGTAATTAGCTTGGCTCTGTATACAGAGATGAGAAGCGTAACAGGTGGAAACGAAAGTTCAACCCGGAATGGACCGATTCATCCTGGTTCAGTCTTCCCACTGGGACAAAACCAGTGTCTCATACGTTCAGAGACTGTGGCGTTCAAAGTGAAACGCCACTGAAACAAAACACAAAGTTTTTCATCAAACATATCCAGTCATGTCTGAACTGAAGTCACAGAAAATAAACTGACCATCTTAAAACATCCTGCCCATATTGCTGTGAAGCAGCTTTCTCCACAATGAACAGAATTAAAACTAAATGTCGTTCCAGGCTCACCAATGTTTATATTCATTTATTATAAAAATGTGTTGAGACAATTAACAAAGAAAAGGGGAAATTCAAACTGCTGGTAGAGAAATAAAATAAGATAGCATTTGAAAAATAAAATAAAATGTATTTTATTTTTAAGAGAAAAAAATATGTGTAATTCAAGTTACACATGTTAAGTGGCAAATATGTACTTTTTTAATATAACAGTTAGATGCAGATGTTGATACAACTATGAGGCTACTTGAATATGAATATATATATATATATATATATATATATATATATATATATATATATATATATATATATATATATATATATATATATATATATATATATATATATATATTATGATGTTCTGGACCTTCGCTTGAGTACATTTTCTCTAAATGGACCTCTTAAAGTTTTAGTTGAGTACCCCTGCTATAAAGTGTTAATATTTAATGGGCCCCGGGCCACTCTGTACTGAAAAAAATGGGCCCCAAGGTCAGAAAGGTTAAGAACCCCTGAATTAGAGCAATGATGAAGAACTTCATACATGTAACCATGAGATATTTCCACAAAGCTATCCATATACTGTTTAGATTTTCTTTCATCTATAAGATGGTTTCATTTGCTTTTATGTTTAAATAAAAAAAGTCTTTTCAGCAAAGTGTTGTATCTGTCTCTTTTGTCACTTGATTAACCCATTTCTGAACAAAAGCAGCTCTGATGAAGTCTGCACAGACAAAAGTAAATACTGACCAAAACTAAGATGTTGCAAATGACTCTTTTAAATTTTGTATCAAAAGTGTGTGACTGATTGCTTTTTATGGTTAAATGACCTGATCGCCTCAAACAATAAACCCAAAGTGACCCAGTGAGGGGGTTTACTCATGTATTTATTTGTATCTCAGAAATCCATCTCTCTCTAAAAATGAATCTTCTATACACATGGTCTCCTGTAAAGGGATAACAAAGGAACAAACAAAGTGTGGGTGCAAGAATGCACCTGGCATGCTGCTGGAGAGATGCACCATGGGAAGCTTCCTCGTCATATCTAATGAACTCAACTGCATGCAGGTTAAATAACTTGAGCTTTGTCTGTAGCTGTCCTGAGGGTAGCTGGGATGTTTTACACGGAGGCCAGAGGCCCTAAGGGAGTGCTGCTCAGTGACACACCTTGAGCTAAATGCCTGAAAATAACTTGAATCTCTGTAGTTCTGTCAACTGCTGACTACTTGGATCTAAAAAAGTAATAATTTTAGATTAAAACGGGTAATTAGTGTCTAATTCTTGTGGGGAAACAAAACTCTCAGGGATCTAGTTAAATCCACTGCCTCTAAAAAACTTTTTATCTTGTTTTTGCCCCAAATAGGAGGTTGTAATGCTGCTTCTTCCTCTAGGCTGGTGCGTCTAATCTCACTGGGCTGAAACCTCACTTAGATACATGTTCTGCAGGTCACACAGGTACATCCTGGGCGCTGGGCGATGAGCTCGATCAGACACGGAGCCATCCGTGCTAGAATGTCAGCGTGCACGTGTACCGTGGTGGGGGGCGGCCGCTGCGGTCTTGGATCGTTGTGATCCAAGAAGTAAAGTCTCTAGCTAGTGTTCAGTAAAGCTTCGTTAGTGTTTAGTAAACCTCTAGTTGGTTTTTAGTAAAGGCTCTAGCTAGTGTTTGGTAAACCTCTAGTTACTAGATGCTTTACTGAACACTAACTAGAGGTTTACTAAACACTAACTAGATGCTTTACTGAACACTAACTAGAGGCTTTACTAAAGGTTTACTGAACACTAACTCATAGTTTCCGCTCCACTGTTTGTTTTTTCAAATCAATCTTGATGAAAATCCGACTCCACCTGATGATGAGATGTCCACATTTACTGGTTAGTGAAGCTGCAACAAAGTGAACAGGAGAAAAATCACAATCATCTCTTTTATTGACTTCAAATCCATCTGGAGTGAATATGCTCAAACATTCATCTACACTACGAATAATGGTTTGGGCTTTTCCAGCTGTGGAGATCATGAAGATACAGGAGGAACATCTGGATGCTGATCTTCAGGGTTCGGTGGCGTCTTTCTCTTCACCTGCAGAGAAACAAAGAAAAACAAAGAAATGAGCATCTGGAGGACGAACTTGAAGCTGAGGCCCAGATCCAGAACACGACAGGTGCGTCTACAGTCCGACAGGTGCATCTAAAGTCCGACAGGTGCGTCTACAGTCCGACAGGTGCGTCTACAGTCCGACAGGTGCATCTACAGTCCGACAGATGCGTCTACAGTCCGACAGGTGCGTCTACAGTCCGACAGGTGCGTCTACAGTCCGACAGATGCGTCTACGGTCCGACGGGTGCGTCTACGGTCCGACGGGTGCGTCTACGGTCCGACGGGTGCGTCTACGGTCCGACGGGTGCGTCTACGGTCCGACGGGTGCGTCTACGGTCCGACGGGTGCGTCTACGGTCCGACGGGTGCGTCTACGGTCCGACGGGTGCGTCTACGGTCCGACGGGTGCGTCTACGGTCCGACGGGTGCGTCTACGGTCCGACGGGTGCGTCTACGGTCCGACGGGTGCGTCTACAGTCCGACAGGTAGGTCTACAGTCCGACAGGTGCGTCTACAGTCCGACAGGTGCGTCTACAGTCCGACAGGTGCGTCTACAGTCCGACAGGTGCGTCTACAGTCCGACAGGTGCGTCTACAGTCCGACAGGTGCGTCTACAGTCCGACAGGTGCGTCTACAGTCCGACAGGTGCGTCTACAGTCCGACAGGTGCGTCTACAGTCCAACAGGTGGAGGGGGCGGGGCCTCGACAGGTGTGTGTACCTACAGGCGGGTTTGGGCGGGGCAGGCGGAGGGGGCGGGGCCGTGGGCCTGACGCAGGTGAAGGCCACCTCCAGGTAGCGGGTCGGCTCCTTGCAGGAATAGGATCCGAAGACCAGCTCGGTGACGGGGACCTCGCAGGACCGCCGGCTACCACAGCTGCACACACAAGCACAAGTTCCCATGATGCTCCTCTGCTGTCACCACGGAGACCACGAGCAGAGGCGGAGTCTGACTTTTAAAATACAACTGATATGTGTGTGTGTGTATATGTGTGTGTGTGTGTGTGTGTGTGTGTGTGTGTATGTGTGTGTGTGTATATATGTGTGTGAGTGTGTATGTGTGTGTGTGTATATCAATGTGTGTGTGTGTGGGTTTGTGTGTGTGTATATATGTATGTATGTGTATATGTGAGTGTGATTGTGTGTGTGCATATATATATATATATATATATATATACTGTATGTACATATATGCGTGTGTGTGTGTGTATGTATATATGTGTGTGTATATACTGTATATATGTGTATGTGTGTGTGTATATATGTGAGTGTGTGTATGTGTGTGTGTATATATGTGTATTTGTGTGTGTGTGTATATCAATGTGTGTGTGCGTGGGTTTGTGTGTGTATATATGTATGTATGTGTATATGTAAGTGTGATTGTGTGTGCATATATATATATATATATATATATATATATATATATATATATATATATATATATACTGTATGTACATATATGCGTGTGTGTGTGTATGTATATATGTGTGTGTGTGTGTTCTTGTGTGTGTGTGCGGATGTGTGTGTGTGAGTGTATACTGTATATGTATAAATGCGTGTGTGTGTGTGTATTTGTGTGTTTGTGTGTATAGATGTGTGTATGTGTGTGTGCATGTGTGTGTGAGTGTGTGTGTGTGTGTGTGTATGTGTATATGTGTGGGTGTGTTCTTGTGTGTGTGTGTGTGTGTGTTTGTGAGTGTGTATATAGATGTGTATGTGTGTGTGTGTGTGTGTGTGTATATATATGTGTGTGTGTGTGTGTGTATTTGTGAGTGTGTATATAGATGTGTGTGTGTGTGTGTGTGTGTGTGTATTTGTGAGTGTGTATATAGATGTGTATGTGTATGCGTGTGTGTTTGTGTGTGTATGTATATATGTGTGTGTATTTGTGTGTGTATATATATGTGTATATGTGTGTGTGCGTGTGTATTTGTGTGTGTGTGTGTTTCCTACAGGTCCTCCACCACCATCTCGGCCCAGGGGAAGGAGCAGTAGGTGTCCGGACCATCGTCAGGGTGGCGTTTCCCCTCGCCGCACCTCGTCCCCACCCCCACCTTGTACAGGACGTGGTCCAGGTTTATCTTGCTGCCCACATCTGGGGGGAAACATAACATCAAATCATCCCATCACAAACAAAAACAACCTCAACATATTACTTTTTTCATCAAGCCATGATTTATTTTACAGAAATAATGTGTTCTTACCACAAGACATGAGAGCAGTTTCATTGAGACACGCGTAGACGACCTCAGCCTCTGGAAAACAAACACACACACACACACACACACACACACACACACACACACACACACACACACACACACACACACAGGTAAGAGTGCAGGGAGTGCAGCAGGATCTAGCGGCCTCTAGTGGTCGGATTGTTTACTGCTCTGTACCTACAGTTTCACTTGATGTCATTTTGATGAAGTTAAAAACATAAAAAATGCAAAGAATCAAATACATTTTTTTTTAAATTAAATATAATTTTTTTTTTTATTATTTAATTTTAAGGGGAGGTATTCGGTCGGTTCCAGACCAGTTCAGAGAAAAACTCACCGGCAGCTCGAGTGAAGCAGCAGACTGCAGCCAGAACTGAAAACACATGAGAAGAAAACTGATTACATCCACCCCAAACATCTGGACCATCTGACACAAACATCTGGATCATCTGACTCAAACATCTGGACCATCTGACACATCACAGCTGCTGAAGATGTTTTCATAACCATCTTCGAATCAATCCTCCAGATTATAACCAGTCCTCCAGATTATAACCAGTCCTCCAGATGTTAACCAGTCCTCCAGATGTTAACCAGTCCTCCAGATTTTAACCAGTCTTCCAGATTTTAACCAGTCCTCCAGATTTTAACCAGTCCTCCAGATTTGAGTGGACTAACCTAAACCATGGCCTGAACCCTGGGTAATGAAGAGCGTGAGCGGAGGAAGAGGAGGATACTCACAGCTGAAGGTGACCAGCCTCAGAAGGACCATCTCTCCGTCCGTCTGTCCTCCACCAGTGGAGGCAGAACCTGGACGCCCCGTATTTATACCTCCGTCCGTCTGCAGACATGCAGACGCCTGTCCCACTGCTGCAGGAATGCAGGGCCTCCATATCCAGATGTGCTGGGCCTGTAAACAGCTGCAGGGCTTCAGAGGGGGCGTCCATAAATCTGCAGGGTCCTGGCCCATAAATCCACGGGGTCCTGGACCTTCACAGCTTTACGTCCCAGTTACTCCTCATTAAAGGAGAGACCTCCAGATATGGAAACCAGAGCCGTAGAAGGCGGCCAGGACTGGCTTTGAAGACGCTGCAGCTGGTTTAGACCTGTCTGCAGTAACCAGATCCACATGTGGACCGTGAGGCTGCCCAGACCTGATCCCAGGTTTTGACCACCATCAATCACCCTCAAACTGTTCCATTTCCTGACCAATATGAACATTGGCCCCTCCCTCTGTTTCTGGCTGCTGGACACGCTGAAGAGTCGCACTCAGGTAGTCCGCTACAACGGCCACACCTCTCTCCCTCTGATCACCAATATCGGGGTGCCACAGGGGTGTGTCTTATCCCTGTGGCTCTTCTCCCTCTACACCAACGACCTCCGATCAGCCTCCTCTTTGTCAAGCTGCTGAAATACGCAGATGACACAGCCATCGTGGGGCTGATCAAAGACGGCAGGGAGGACGAAGTGCAGGGACTACAACCTCATCCTCAATTAAGCTAAAACTGTGGAACTGGTAATTGACTTCCGTAAAGACACTCCCGTCAAGGCTCCCATCATCATCAACAACCAACCCATCTCTGCCACAGAATCATTCAAATTCGTTGGCTCACACATCAACAATAAACTGAACTGGGACCACCACCACACCACTCATCTTCTCAAAACAGCAAACCAGAGACTATTTCACCTCAGCCATTAGCAAAGAGCAAATAACAAACCCGGAGGCTGCTTTTATTGTTGCGGGTGACTTCAATCAACCCAGTCTCACATGAAAACGTACCCTGCCTACGTCGGTCCAAAGTGCAAAAACGTAGAGGGGTTACAATAATAGCCCTTGAATTGTTACATTGTTAAATTTTTTCTGCCTATTCGTTTTGCGTCCAAGTCACATGACTTTCAAGATTCTGGCCATGACACCAAAAAACATGGCGGACATTTCTCATTTTTCTGTGAAAAAAATCTATATTTTGAGTTAGTTTCTGCATAAAAATTCTATTTCTAGCGAGAAATATAAGGTATCTCATAGCTGTGGCATCAGATTCCACATAGGATCCCTTGCCATTTCGCTCCGTCAAACCCTCGCCCACTGCATGCGTTGCGTCTGAGGTTCATTTGCTGATCAACACAATATTGACAAAGTGATGAGTTACAAGCCGACATATTTTTTGTTTGTTTTGAATGCAGCACTATTTCTCATCATCATCTTTGGTCTTCAAATGGTTCTGTCAGAGCTTTGAGGTGTGATTGGGGTCATTATCATGCTGCAGTATAAATCCTTCTCCACATACTGTACACCAAACCAGAAGGTGTAGCCCCTCTCTATTGTGCTTCCTCGTGGTCAGGGGGAGTCAAATCTTTTCAGGTGTCCAACTCCAGAGTAGACAAACAGCACCAGACCTACATATTTCCCATATTCCCCCTTCTGAGAATGGGGTTTGAACCTGATGCTTGGCCTTTGGATTTTAGAGTTCCATGCATAGGTGCTCATTTTGAAATCAAATGTCTAGTTAACACTTTTACACAGATCAAGATTCTCTTTATAATAATTTAACTTCTGACACGTTAATTAATTGTATGATTCTTTCCAGGATTATGTGACAATATTAGAGAATCATCAATGTAGAATCGGACCTTTGGTCCTCATTGTGAACCTAAATTACTGCACATACATTGTGTTTCCAGTTCGCACAGATATGCTAACAATCCAGGCAAGTGGCTGGAACAAGCAAAAGGCAGAAAACCTTGACCGGACACAGGCCAAAAGATACATCAAGGTACTAACTAGGCAAATATGTATAATAACATTTTTGTTTTTAAATTGTGTCTCAGCATTTGTTAGCACAAATATTTATTTCGGACAGACTGTACAAAAGATTACAGAGGCAACAAAGGATCTGTAGAAACTCACCGCCCAGTTATACTACAGCTACATATCTACAGCAAGACACAGTCCAGCAGTGGGTGTCTGATGTTCAGCAGTGGACCTCAGGTACTTTGAAAAAAAATGAAGGCTGTCAAACGATTAATTTTTTTAATCGCGACTAATCGCATGTTGTCCATAGTTAACTCGCAATTAATCGCATATTAATCGCACATTTATGCACACATTTTTTGCTGTTCTAAATTACTTTATTATTATTTTTTGTTTTTAATACTGTTAACAACATGAGAAAGGGCAAATATGCTGCTTTATGCCAATGTTTATTCCACTTTCCACAAAAAAAAAGCTTTTGACCTGAATGTAACATTTCTTCATAAATACAAACACAATGTAGTCCCCAACTTTACACTTGTAAAGACTAACTTAAGATTCCTTGTTTTTTTAAGCAGCTCAATGTAAAACAATGAACCATATGCATCACAAACATTGTACAATAAGTGCATTGGTCAGTTAAATTTTCCATGTAATTATGTCTAACCTCATATGGAGGAAAATAAAAGGCTCAAAAAATATCCCCTTCTCCTAAGTGGGATCAAAACAGGGTGATACAAAAACTAAATCACAAACAAATAAAGTGCACATGTAACAGCAGGGAGTGTAACTCAACCTGTAAAGTGCAGGCCGTTTCCTCACCTGGATCCTCAGTGCTCAGCATATTGTGTGAATCGCAGTGTGCTTGCGCCTGTCTGTGCGTGTGTGTGTGTGTGCGGGGAGGGATGGGCATTATTAAGTTTTATGTATGCGCTTTGCGTTGCATTTTTTATTTTGTATGAAAAGCGCGTAACAGATAAAGTTTGATTTGATACGACACGTCCTTTTTGTGAGGGGGAGATTGGAATTCAGGGTTATTCTCCATCTTTCCCTGAATTCCAATCTCCCCCCTCACAGCCCCAGGGGCCTCATTTATAAAAGAGTGTGTAGAATTCATACTAAGAGTGCACGTAAACTCAAAAGCCGAAAATGGCGGGCGCAAAAAAAAATCTGCATTTATAAAACCGTGTGCACACACACTTGCACACAATGTTCACTTTATAAATCACAGTCCAGCTGGTGAATTCGCCTCATATCCCGCCCTCTACACGCCCACTTCATACCATAAATGGGCAATGCAAAGTAGTTCATGACTGTATTTGCATATAAATGAGCCTGCTGAGCATGCGCAGCGGCTTCCTGCAGCCTGTTTCTGCTGCGCGTCAGGATGAATGAGATGTGTCGAGCCAGGCAACCGTGCCACTAAATTTCACGGAGACCGAGATCGAGATGTTGTGGATGACGTGGAGGCAGGGGTGGATTGGCCATAGGGAGCCCGGGAGTTTTCCCGGTGGGCCGTTCAATAATGGGCCGCCAGTGGCTGCCCGTTTTTTTTTTTTTTGCTTCGTCTTGCCATGATCTCTCACACATCACTCATAGGCCCAGTGACTTGCCTGTCTAAAGAATACCTGGCCGGCCCAATGACAGGCTACAGAGGACCAAGAGTCCCACCTATTCATGTTGTAGACCCCCCCCTCGTCCAATCACCTTAAAGAGGAGCAATCGTTATGAGCGGTAGAGAGCGAGAGAAAGAAAGAAAGAAACAGCACACTGACAAGCAAAATGGAGAAAAATGAAAAGGGGGTGCTGAAAGGGTGAGAGAGAGAAAAAAAAAAGCATGGGGGCCGGCCTGGCCTCCGGGACTTCAGCTGTGCCTGCGGGTCTGTCTCAGCAGCAGGTGACGATGTCGGAGGAGGAGGAGGGTGAAAGTGAGGCTCCCGCTGCCATGGTGGTACAGGAGATAGGTGGTGGTGATGGTAGGTTTGTGCTAGCCTAACATGCTGTGGATAAACACTTAATTGAACCGTTAACACCGTTAATTGTCTATTAACGTTACTTGACATAATCGCAAAATTTGCATAGTTTGGTGTGTTAGCCTACAAAATCAAGTTATATAAAGTATTGGAAAATAACTATATTCATATGATTAATTGATAGTTGCTTTTTGTTCTATTTTATACTTGAAGTGGTTTGAGCATAGAGATCTGCTAGTTTCACAATTTTTAACCTATAATTACATCCCCCACCAAAGTTTTAGTGTTTTAAGTATAAACATGCACCTTTCTTCTGCCCACAGTCCTATTTGTTCATGAAGGACATTGATCTAACAACATACCAAATATGCTTTACATATTTTTTTCAGTCAGTGTTTATGGTTTAATGACTGTTTCACATTATGCAGTTAAAACTAATAAAACACTGATTAACTACTGTTACAATAAAACATCTGCATTTATATTTAGGGGGGTCTCCAGAAGTCCTACAATACAATAATATCATATAATATACATATGTCTTTACACAATATTTTTGTGATATTAAATAGATTGCAATATGCTGCAATTTCTCTGCAAATTATTTATCAAAATGAAAACTTTAACAATAAGATTATTATTAGGCTATGTCTGTTCATCTGATTTCATTTTCATTGATGCACAGTTGTCAAACAAACATATGCTTATGAAAACTCATGACAAACTGAACTGTTTGTGTTAAATACAGTAAGAAAAAGTTAATTTCATGTTTAGTAAAATATTAATATTTGGCATCCATAACAGTATAGCCATGCAAAATGTTATGATACTAATACAAAATTACAAGTATTTCCTCTTATGTCATGGTTTATTGTCGGTATGTTGAGCTGTAAAATGTGTTTGTCTATTGTTCAGATCATTATACTATTGTTTTTCCATACTTAAGCCAACTAGCGAAAGTTCTGTTGGCATTCAGACTCATTTTTTGCATGTAATCTTGTTCAAACTTATTCCACTCTATTTCTCTACTTTTCATGTCCAGATTTATGATAGGCAGCAGCAAGCCCAGTACATCATTTCCTGTGGAGATGACCTTACCAGAGACCCTAAGCCCTCCCATAGATTATTTCACCCGTCCCAACCCAGACACCCTTCAGCTGTTTTTAAACCATCACCCTCAACAAACTATAAGGGACCCCAAATGGCAGAGAGTTTTCCGCTGTGAGGACGGCACCGTTAGAAAGTGGCTGTCATACAGTGAGGAACACCATGCACTATATTACTGGAATGGCAGATTGGAAGCATTATGGCCAGCGCATATATGAGCATAATGACAGTAAGGCACACAAAGATTGTGCAGAAGCCTATATGTTACAGGCTTGAAAAGCTGATATAAAGAGTTTGCTTGCTACCAACCAGATGTCTGCTCACAGAAACAGTCAAAAAGAGACGCCAGGTTTCGGAGCGTATTGTGGATGTAGTTAAGATAATAGGCAAGAGAGGGCTTAGTTATAGGCACCAAGAGAATGAAGCTGCATACACTCTTGAAGACACCACTTTAGATCATGGCAACTTCCTCGAGATCATTCTTCTCCTTGGCAAATATGATGTCATCCTAAAAGAGCATCTCAGTAATTGCACTGAGCAGAGCAAGCAATTGCATCAGTCTGGGGCAAAAGGTAGAGGGTCCCTCGGTGGAAAAAACATGCTATACATAGCCCCGTTACAGGGTGAATTAGATGTCACCCCTCTTCCCACAAATGCCTCTGAATTTTCTAAAATGCCAAAGGCAACCTGTCACAATTGTCAGGAGACAATGCCATTGCATCTTTTGGCCCTCCACGTTGACAGTTGTACAGAAAACAAAGTCTGTGAAGTAAGTTGTGTTCTCACATTTCATTTGGCCTTCATGATGACATTAAGTATTTGAGTAACTTTTTTTTTTTTGTATAACCAGGACTCTAACTCAGATGTTGAGTATGTGAATAACTCGTCAGCTGATGACACTGATGCCGTCACAGCCACAACATCCACATCCCCGACAGATGTAAGTAAATCTTCAGTAAAAGTAGCTTGAAAATCCCAGATTCTCTTTCTTTTTAGTAATTATTGTTATTGGTTGTGGAGTATGCTCTTGCCTGTTTTATATACAGTGGAATCTGCTTATAGTTACATTTGTCTGGGTCAATTTGATCAGTAAACAAATAATCATAATTATGACAATTTTTTTTTATTTTTCTTTCTTTCTCATAGATTGACAACTAATTGACATTTGTATATTTATACATGAATATAAAGTAATGAAACAGACAGCTTCACTGTTAACTAAATTTCATTGACTGTTTGAAATACAGTGAAGCTGTTTCAAATGCTGGAGCAGCTGCTTGATGTGCGTTGTCTGCACTGTCTGTCTGTACTGGGTTTAATTAATTTGTATAAATCATATGTTAGCTTCATGAAGAGTACGTTTTTCATTGAGAGAGAGAATTACTTTCTTTTCTCCCCATCATGTCATTGTGTCAGCATGTCTCGGGTAACGAGCTGGAAGCAGACATGTTGCAAAGCAAAATTGTCTGCTGAGGCTGCATCATGCAGCAGCAGTTGCTCGTATAAAGTTTTAAGAAATAACATAACAGTGGCTTTAATGTGTTTTCCATACGGTTTCATGTATTAGAAGACCCAAAATGATCACTGTAAGGGGACTACTTGATTACTGTAAGCAAAATATTTAAAAAGGATTTGTATAGGAATTATTCTGTCACAAGCTTTTTGATCCATAAAAACGGTTGATCACTGTTACCGTGAACACTATAAATGGTTTACATTGATTCTCAGTCTGTTTTTTCCCTAATAATTATTTGTTCATGGATCTGTAACACTCAGGGATACACTGACTCCAGTGTGTATCAATCTTTCTCTTGTTCCTCAGCTGGAAAGCAGATAAACTTATCTTTTCTGTGAAGATAAATGCATGTTCCACAGCCGCATTGTCCTCCATGGCTTCTTGCCCCATCTGTAGCCAGTTGTATCCTATGCAGAGTCTGAAGATGCATGCAAGTTTCTGTGGAGAGAGGTACTTGTCTAATAATTACTTATCATCCCCAAAGGGAAATTCAAAAAGTTATGAGTAGCAAGAATGTTTGCCTAACCCACTCTTTTTGCAGCATCTCTGATGTTAATGGGAATACTGTTGCAACATTTCCTCAAAGAACAGCAGCAAGCACATCAGGAGGTATGTCACAGGAAAGCAACATGTCCCACTCTGTCCCTCCAACATGCACCTACATTTAAACTTATGTTCTCTATTTTTTATTTGTTGTAAAAATAGATTTACATACTGAAAATGTATTTGCCCTGTCAGACTGGAAGACTGTTGCAGATCCCAAGAGAGCTGTTTGGTTTTTCACCCAAGAGGTGCTGAACAATAACAACGGTTCTGAAGAGAATCATCTCAGTGGACTTGAGGAAAGACCAGGAGGAACAGGACAGGTCCAATGTGAGCTTCTATAAGCGCAGAAATGTTGAGTGGGCGTCACCGCTGACATGCACACTTGAAGGTGCGTTGTTTGTCAAATTTAAAATAACTTGTGGTGGTACTTAAGTTTTATTGTATTATTTGGTTATTTTCTTATCTTTTTTTCCACATTAGAGTATTGCTGTTTAATACTTAAGTGTGCCAAGTTGTCTCCATCTTTCCCATAGGTGACGCTGCTGTTAACCGACATGTTATGTCAACAATGATGCTGAAGCTGAGAACTGGATTCCAACTTAATTTTGGTCAGTGTTTACACAGCACTCAATTTCTAACATTTAAAATGTCCAAGCACTGTAGGTATTGTTTGTGATACTTTAATGCAAAATTGCTGTCCTAATTATAAGCTATTATAAATATATTTTTTAAATAGGAAACGGTGCAGTCACAAGGCTTTTCGAGGGTCAGTCAGACCACTTGGTGCCTGCCAACTCTTCTGTGATGGTGGAGAGTGAGCTTTTCCTGATGGCACGGCGAATGATTAGGCATTGCTTCTTATATGGAGGCCCTGGTTTCCCTGGTCTCAGCCCAGCCATCACACATGTTCTGTGTGGTGGTTCCATCGAAACTGCTACAGTCACGATTGAAGACTGCCCTGATTTAGACATCCGTGAAACAATCCAGCAGGTAAGTTAAAGCTAGGGTCTACGATCTTCAGTTTTTGTTTTTGCTTTTTTTAAAAAAGGCACCTTCTCCCCACACACACACCCTCCCCCCTGTGCTCTGCCTCACATGAAGCTCCCGCCTCCGACACACCCCCTCCAGTACGGGAGCCAGTTGTACTTTCAAATGCAGAAATGGGAGGCGGGGAGGAGGGTGAGGATTATCCAATCACTGACATTCAGGCAGATTGACCAATAGGCGCAGTTCGGGCCCAACGGTGCCTATTGGTTGGCTTCTTTGCAGGATTACAGCAGCTAGAAAATGTTTTTTTTCTCCGGTTCTTTTTGCTGATCATATTTCATAGGTAACACTATTGGGCCATAACAACCTTCTAAAGGATTTTAATAAAAAAATACAATATGTAAAATCGTAGACCCTAGCTTTAAGCAACCTTGATTTAACAGCATATTGTTAGAAAAACCCTTGTCTTCACCTTGTTCAAAATTGTGGAGGCAAGGGCTATCAATTTTGGTGGAGAATTTCTGGAGCACTTCTGCTTTCCAAATTTTTGTATCATGAGAGATGTACTATTCCTCTTAGATTGTGTAATATTCTTTACATAGCTTTTCAAAACTGACAAACACTCATTAGCCAAAGATTACTAAATAATATGTACATGAGCTAATTAACCTGGCTCATGATGTAAAGTCACATTGTGATCTGAAATGTTTACAAAGGTCTGAAAACTGAACAGCAGGGATGGTAAACTGGGGACCTTAGGAAGTCAGAAAAGTAACATCATCCGTAAGACGTGTGTTCCTGGAAGATATTAAGACCTGTGTGACTTGCACTAATTGGACTGCTCTTTCCTTTTATTTTTTTCTTTCTTCCCACCTCTTTTCCCACCTACCTTCCTTCCTTCCTTCCTTCCTATCTGTCTCAAGTTAACAGAAAAATCTGCACTTGAAGATGAAAAACGTGACCATGTTGTCAGCCTTTGCATGGCGTGGGACCTTCCACTTCCAACTCCAAACAACAACCAAGTGGCTCCATGACAAGCTGCTCCTGCATTCGGTAAAATAGTAATTTGCAATATTGATATATTGATTTTTAGTTTAACTTAATTCAGTGATATTGGTGTTTTTGTTTATAAACAAAAGAAATCCAGACTTATAATGCTGTTTTACACAGGTTCTGGGGCGATCAGCGAAACAAGTGAAGCAGTTGAGAAAGGGACTGAAGGAGACTGGCATTTGGCCACTTCTCTCCAATAGCTGCTTTTCCCTTCTGAGAAAGAAGCAGAGATCACACCCCAGGTACATGAGATTAGTTTTAGTACATAAATTATAAGTCCCATTCTTGAATACCTACACTACAATTTTTAATCTCAAGTATTATTAAGTCTTAAAACCATTATCTGTCTTTGCAGATGATTCTTGCATACGTTACATGGCCCTTGCTGAATCCAGAATCTGATGACGATGTCTGTCGATGCTGTCACTCGGGTCATGGCTTACTTCAGGACTTTTATTGAAAATGGTGTGTTATTTGAACATTGCTTTTCCATTAATGCCTTTTAGTTTTCCAATTTAATAATACTCCCTTCTTTCTTTGCTTTCTTCCTTCCTCCTGCTTGCCTTCTTTCCTCCTTGCCTTCCTCTTTTCCTTCCTGTCTGCCTTTTGTTCCAATGCCTTTTGTTTTTCTATTGAATGACACTTCATTATTAAACTGAAAGTAAAAGTGTGATGCCTGAGTAGAGAGCATGTATCTCATAGGTCTGTACTGTCTTTATCAGCGTCTTCAGAGCATCTGAAGAACCTGCTGCGTTTCTGGGTGGGCTGGGAGGTCCCACCCAAGGAGCTGATTGTGAAGGTTGCAAGTGGACTTCATCCCAGGGCCTTGACATGCTTTGAGACCATCAAGTTGCCTCACCATTACACAACGTACAAAGACTTTGAGCCTGACTTGATCTGACCATTAGAACCTGCAACACAGGGTTTGGTCTTGTTTAAAGACACAAAAAGAAAGACGCTGGACATTCATCTTGAAAGTTCTTAGTGGTTCTATTTTTTTTAGTCCTCTCCTGATCATTTTGTATTCACTGCAAAATCTTACCAAGTATATTTATTTTTCCTGGTCAAAATGTCCTACTTCTAGAAAAAATTTCTCATTACAATTTCATTAAGACACATCACCTAAAAGTAACTTGTTTTTAGACATTTTTAACTTGTTTCAAGCTAATTTTCACTTGAAATAAGTAGAAAATCTGCTTGTATTTTTCCACTTATTTCAAGTGAAAATTTGCTTGAAACAAGTGACAATTTTCTAAAAACAAGTTACTTTTAGGTGACATGTCTTATTCAAAGCATAATGAGATTTGTTTTGACCAGAAATGTGAAATGTTTGATTATAAATAACACATATGGTAAGAATATTGCTAAGAGTTTGTTTACTGCAGTGTGTTATTTCCTATTTACAGCAGTTCACGGTTTTTATCAATGTGCACTAAAGGTTTACAGCATCTCTCTTGGCTTATTCACCATTGGCAATAAAATATATTTAGAATAGTAGTGTGGCTATAGTGATTTTGAGATACTGATATTTATAATGTCCATAAATTAGCATCTTATCTATGTCTGAGTAAAAAGTGTGTAAAATATTTTAACATGGTCCCCATAAGAAACTGAAACATTGTGTAAAGAAATGCCCCCACAAAGCCTGTTTGATTTGAAGATGTGTGAGAACAGAGGTTGTTGATGTTTTGTGCATGCTGACATGTAACTCCTCTAGGAGACTCTGTCTGCATAATTGTTCACTCTTTTTGTATTCTATAAAGTTTACTTGAGTTTGACTATTGGTTTCTTATATCATATTCTGACATGTTTTACTAAGATGACCAGCACTGCAGTTGATGATGTGGCTTCACGTAACTCTAGTCCATCCCTGTCTGTGAATCCGATGGATGATGCTGCTGGTCCAAGCAACACTCAACAGGTCATTCATCACTTTTTAATGTTATTTTTCTCTTTATATCTGAGCATTTTTGATAATGGACATTCATTGTCATGATAATGTATTGTGCATAAACATGGCAGGCAATTTCACATAATGCATTCAAAATGTTAGTGGTAGCAGAGAATTTAAGGCAGATATAGTTTATCACAGGGATTATTCTTTTGTTTAGTTATCACCCTCATCTGGATACTCACGATTCAAGATGTGTGAAAGCAACCAGAGGGCGGGGGAGGGAATTTCTAACTCCATTTTAGTCTAGTAGGAAGGAGGGGTTCCCGAGCACCCGATGGACTCTTTTCTGAAACGTGTTTTTTTGGGATCCTTTAGTTGTTTGCTTACGATTTTTGCTTGTTGCCCGAAAAAAAATTGGTCCGAAAGTTCTTTTTTGGAACCCATTTAGAATTTTTGCCTGTTAAAATGGCAAAAACGCCGATTTCCATAACTTCTGAACCATAAATCCTAGAAAGACAAACAAACACACTTTTTCTCATAGTATTGACACCAGGAATCCAATGGAAAGGTTACTGGGATGGTAGAACCACTCTTTATTAGGGAAAAATGAGCTTCAAGTAGTATTTTAGGGCAAAATTACCCAAAAACGCTTGAAAATGTTTTTTTCAATCAAGTGCATCTCCCTTTTGGAAATACCTGTTGGTGTATTGTTTACACCAAAAAAAGGCCCAATTAGTCCCCTTTCCAACGAGGTACAACTTGTAAGAAATCTCCATTTGTGGAATGAGTAATGAAGCAAAATGCGGGGGATGCAACCCATTTAGAATGCTTCGAATGTTCAGTAAAAGGGACGTGTCTTCCCACTGTTAAGTGTTTAGAATGTTCAGAATTTGAAATCTCAAACCAACTGTAGCATCAACTGTCAAACACAAGCAAACTTGAACAAGGAGTGTAAGTATTTTCTGAATGTTTTATCATTTCTAATATAAGGTTGTATCTTATCATTTTTGCTAATATAACATTATACATGGTTGTTTTTCTTAGATTAGAGCCAGAGGTAATACATTCTTCAAAATAGCTTCATTTCTATTTGGTTAGCTGGACAAGCTAACCAATTAGCATGTTAGCTAGCTTTTTTCATTGAGGTTAGCTTTTAACTCTTACTGTTTTGCTTGTATTTTGTAGGTTTTAACTAACAGTAGGGTACGCTAAAAGAAATGTGACATACAGTAAGTTCGATTATCCAGGCCTTTTTTTTAATAATTTAGTCCATTGGCACTAATTGTATTTTTTTATATTCTTTTTTTCTGTGCCCAGTGATGGATTAATAAAACATGAGAAGTGCAAAGAGACTGCATGATCAGACTTCTGATGTGTCTGAACCCCCACTAAAAATCCAATCATATACCTGTGTATTGCACACCCCAAGTCCATCGCCTGGGAACTTCATTTGCTTCAGTGCCTCCAAAAATGACCCCAAAGAAAAGTTGCATCACCTTCTTCAAATACGAGACAAGAGACAAGCTGAGCCAATCGACTCACCTTTTCGGATGAAGGCAATTTGTGATCTATTGCCAGAAACCCTAGATGGTGTCAACCTGGACAGTACTGGTTATCACAGGAACTGTTACTTAAATTTCACATCAAAGCTTGATCGACTAAAAAACAATTCACATCAGCTTGAAGTAACAGACAACAAGTACTCTCCCCGGTAGTCACACCCAGCCACAGGCTCTGCATTTCCAGTAGAATGTATATATTGTGACACAGATGAAAAGAAATTCAATGGAAAAATCCAAAGGACTGTCCCATTTACTTGGAAAAACAATGGTGCCGCATGGAAGCGCATTGAACCTATGGCTGAAGCTTTAGGGAAAAGCAGTCTGCTCCGCAAAGTGAAAAATGAAGACCTGTATGCAAAAGGGGCTCGCTATCATGTCACCTGCTGGAAAGCCTTACAAGTAGAGTACTTGAATCATTCTAAGAAGCTGACAAAGGAAGCCTCAGGTCAGAAACTGACAATCTCTGCGCACCTTAAAGCATACAACGTGGTGAGGGACCACATTAAAGAGCAGGTCATAGAACAAAACAAAGTCCTACAACTTCGCTACCTGCGCCACCTGTATATCCTTGAGCTCGAAAAGCAAAATAACCCTAACCCTGAATACAGAGGAGATAAACTTCTGAGTCGTCTGCAAGGTGATGAGGAGCTTAAGAAGCATTTAGCCTTTTCCAAAGTTCCTGTTAAGGACAAAGGAAACCTTGCCTTTTACTTGGTCCACTCTTCCCGTATTTCTGTGGAGGACGCCATGGCCTGTGCGTATCGACTTGGAACGGTGGACAGTGTAAAAGATGTAGCTCTCACCCTACGCAGCGTCATCAATAAGGCCTTCAAGTCCAGTGTTATGCCTTGGCCACCTACCGCAGATGACCTAAACAGGACAGCAGAAGAGGTGTTACCTGAAGAGCTAGACCGCTTCCTCAAACTTCTCTTCTCTGGAGACACTGTTTCTGATTGTGAGAAAACAAAGCGACTTGTTCTTTCAATTGGACAGGACCTGTGTAGAGCAGTGACAAATGGCGAGTGGAAACTTCCAAAACATGTGCTTTTATGTGCCACAGTCCGGCACTTGTACCGGAGCAGACAACTGACCACCATTCTGCAGAGATTAGGCCATTGCGAATCTTATGATTTTGGATTGGAGCTGGAGACAGCATTGGCTAAGGCTGTGGATGAAATGTCAACTTCCCTTACACCTTCTATCATCAGAGGAGATGGGAATGAGGTGTTCCATAGCGAATGGGACAACCTGAACAGAGTCACAAAGAATGTATTACCTCTGGCTCTAATCTAAGAAAAACAACTGTGGCAGGGTGCAGGATTGGGGCGTGGTCTGCAGGGGAGAGAGGGAGTGCGGGGGAGTGGCGCACAGGTGACGCGGCTGGAACAGCTGACGGTACACAGGTGAATCTAATCATTCTCTGTGTATTTCAGTAGGGGGTGGGCCCAATCAGCCTCTCCACTCTGCCAGCCTTCATAAGGCACGGCTGCCCAGCAGCAAGGGGTCGGAGAAGCTGGGTGAAGGTGCTTCTGCACGTGTGTGGCGGTTTGACTTAAATAAAGAAGGGTTCTGCACGAAACTCCGTGCCTCTCCATCCTTCGGTCGGCCCCGGTAGCACTCGCCTTGCTACACTGGCGCCCAACGTGGGGCCCGATGGGAGGAGAGGCATGGAGCGGGCCCTGGACGCACTGTCTGACCCAAGGCCACCATGGGCCCGGTACCGAGAGCGGCGTTCTCGGCGGTCGGCCCGTCGCCGAGGACGGCCGCCCGACCGTTCCCGCTGGTCGGCCCGACGCCGAGGGCGGCCTCCCGACGGGGCTCGGTGGCCGTCTGAGCCAGGAAAGCCCGGGGGCGCAGATGGCGGTTCCGGGCTTCCTTTCCCGCTCCAAGGAGGGCGGGGGGGGGGGGGGGGGGTTGGCTCGGCCGGATGGACCCCGGCCTGAGTGTGGCGATGGGGGTGTGTGGCAGGGTGGAGGTTCAGCCATCAGGAGATTGGGTACAGGTGTATCCAATCAACCTCTCCACTCTGCCTCCCTTGATAAGCAGCAGCTGCACCAGAGAGAGGCGGCTGCTGGGAGAAGGTTCAGACTGAAGCTGAAGCTGGAAGCACGTGTGTCCTGTGTGTTGGGTGAGAATAAAATGAGGTTCAGCACGTCTTGGAGCTGAGAGCAAAACTCCATACACTGGGGAGGCTATCACGGGAGAATTTGCTCTCAGCCCAGGAGCGGCAACAACGGCTGTACAACAGAGGAGCCAGGCTGAGAAATTTCACTCCGGGAGACAAAGTACTTGTATTGCTGCCCACTTCTAGCTCCAAATTACTCGCCAAGTGGCAAGGGCCCTTCGTGGTCACACGGCGAGTGGGGGACGTGGACTATGAGGTGGTGCGTCCTGACAGGGGTGGAGCAACACAGATGTATCACGTCAACCTCCTTAAAGCCTGGAGGGAGGCGGTGCCGGTCGCTCTGGTGACGCAGGTAAGAGAGAGAGATGAGTTGGGGCCTGAGGTGCCAAACTCGGCGAATCCAGCCTCGCTCGCTTGTGGGGACCAGCTCTCCGCGTCCCAGAGGGCCGACCTGGCCTCGTTGCAACAGCGGTTTGCTGATGTGTTCTCTCCCTTACCAGGACGCACAAACCTCATAGAGCACCAGATTGTGACACGCCCAGGGGTGACGGTGCGCTCACGTCCCTACCGGCTGCCGGAACACAAACGCAAAGTGGTGAAGGCCGAATTGGACGCCATGCTGGCAATGGGGGTAATAGAAGAGTCCCACAGTGGCTGGTCTAGTCCCATCGTTCTGGTGCGGAAGAAAGATGGGTCTATACGCTTCTGTGTGGACTATCGCAAGGTGAATGAGGTGTCACGTTTTGACGCGTACCCGATGCCTCGGGTCGACGAGCTCCTGGATCGGCTGGGCACAGCTCGCTTTTTCACGACACTGGATTTGACCAAGGGCTACTGGCAGATTCCCATGTCTCCAGAGTCTAAGGAGATCACGGCTTTCTCCACTCCGTACGGTTTGTACCAATTTCGCACACTTCCGTTCGGCTTGTTCGGAGCCCCTGCCACGTTTCAGCGTCTCATGGACAGAGTACTGCGCCCGCATGCTGCGTATGCTGCCGCCTATCTAGATGACGTCATCATCTATAGTGACAGCTGGGCGGAGCATGTGCGGCAGGTGGGTGCGGTGCTCGGTTCACTGAGACAGGCGGGGCTCACGGCCAACCCGAAGAAGTGTGTGGTTGGACGGAGGGAGGTACGGTATCTGGGGTACCACTTGGGAGGCGGGCAGGTGCGTCCCCAGGTAGACAAGACAGCTGCGATTGCGGCCTGCCCAAGACCCAAGACCAAAAAGGAGGTTAGGCAGTTCTTGGGGCTGGCGGGGTATTACCGGCGGTTCATTCCGGACTTTGCCGATCTGTCCAGCCCCCTGACTGACCTGACCCGAAAGGGTGCCTCAGATCCGGTCCAGTGGACGGAGCAGTGCCAGCAGGTGTTTGAGAGGGTGAAACAGGCCCTCTGCGGGGAGCCGCTCCTTTATACTCCTGACTTTTCTCTCCCTTTTGTTCTGCAGACTGATGCCTCGAACAGAGGGCTGGGGGCCGTTTTGTCCCAGCAGGTGGAGGGGATGGACCGCCCCGTGCTATACATCAGCCGCAAGCTGTCGGAGAGGAAGGGGCGGTATAGCACGGTGGAGAAGGAGTGCCTCGCCATTCGGTGGGCGGTCGGGTCCCTGCGCTACTACCTCCTGGGGCGCCCATTCACCCTCTGGTCGGATCATGCTCCCCTCCAGTGGCTCCATCGCATGAAAGATACCAATGGGCGGATCACACGTTGGTATTTGGCTTTACAGCCCTTTAATTTCAGAGTGGTTCACAGGCCGGGGGCTCAGATGGCGGTCCCTGACTTCCTCTCCCGCTCCGGGGGGGGGGAGTTGGCTAGGCCGGACGGTCCCCGGCCTGAGTCGGGCGATGGGGGTATGTGGCAGGGTGCAGGATTGGGGCGTGGTCTGCAGGGGAGAGAGGGAGTGCGGGGGAGTGGCGCACAGGTGACGCGGCTGGAACAGCTGACGGTACACAGGTGAATCTAATCATTCTCTGTGTATTTCAGTAGGGGGTGGGCCCAATCAGCCTCTCCACTCTGCCAGCCTTCATAAGGCACGGCTGCCCAGCAGCAAGGGGTCGGAGAAGCTGGGTGAAGGTGCTTCTGCACGTGTGTGGCGGTTTGACTTAAATAAAGAAGGGTTCTGCACGAAACTCCGTGCCTCTCCATCCTTCGGTCGGCCCCGGTAGCACTCGCCTTGCTACAACAACCATGTATAATGTTATATTAGCAAAAATGATAAGATATAACCTTATATTAGAAATGATAAAACATTCAGAAAATACTTACACTCCTTGTTCAAGTTTGCTTGTGTTTGACAGTTGATGCTACGGTTGGTTTGAGATTTCAAATTCTGAACATTCTAAACACTTAACAGTGGGAAGACACGTCCCTTTTACTGAACATTCGAAGCATTCTAAATGGGTTGCATCCCCCGCATTTTGCTTCATTACTCATTCCACAAATGGAGATTTCTTACAAGTTGTACCTCGTTGGAAAGGGGACTAATTGGGCCTTTTTTTGGTGTAAACAATACACCAACAGGTATTTCTAAAAGGGAGATGCACTTGATTGAAAAAAACATTTTCAAGCGTTTTTGGGTAATTTTGCCCTAAAATACTACTTGAAGCTCATTTTTCCCTAATAAAGAGTGGTTCTACCATCCCAGTAACCTTTCCATTGGATTCCTGGTGTCAATATTATGAGGAAAAAGTGTGTTTGTTTGTCTTTCTAGGATTTATGGTTCAGAAGTTATGGAAATCGGCGTTTTTGCCATTTTAACAGGCAAAAATTCTAAATGGGTTCCAAAAAAGAACTTTCGGACCAATTTTTTTTTGGGGCAACAAGCAAAAATCGTAAGCAAACACCTAAAGGATCCCAAAAAAACACGTTTCAGAAAAGAGTCCATCGGGTGCTCGGGAACCCCTCCTTCCTACTAGACTATTTAGGTCACATGTTAAACATTCTTTAATGGTAAATATTCACATATATATTTTCACTTTTTATTTGTAGGTTATGACAGTGCCCCAGGACACATTTGAGGTTTTTGTACCAAGACTGAGACGGACTAGAAGTGTCATTGTAAGTATATACATCATGTGGGGAAAAACAAAACAGATTAAAATTGAGTTGCTTTTTTGGTTACTGCAAATACATTTGTACCCTCAATCATATATTATTGATGTGTCAGCAAATGAATGAACTAAATATTATTTTTTCCTAAAAACACTATCAAAATTTCAATTTTAGCAATTGTTACGAGCAAAAGGACCTAATTCCCACACTTTTTCAAAAGGAAAAAAAAATCAGTCATTTTACCATTAAAGGAAATCAATGATGAAAAAGCATACAAAAGAAGCCACTAATGCACTCTAAGGCTTTTTTTTTTCCCGCATTTCACACATTTACGTTTAAACATTGTTCTCTAAGAAGATGTAAACATTTTATGTTTATTATGTTATTGTGTGTTTGTCATTGTTATTATGTTGATGTTTGTTTTCAATATGCACATTGGGAATCATTGTTTAATTTAAAAAAGTAGTTGGTCTGAATGTTGATCGTCGCCGCAGTGAGCGACCATGTAACTTACTGTGTCTGTATTCCTGTGTTATCCAGATATTTAAGAAAGACACAAAACTCATGCAGGCCTGGAAGTGTACTCTGTCCAAGTGTGCAACAAATTGACTTGGTGCAAGGTTCCCATTAATCACATGTAATTAGTGGGGACATTGTGTGAGTTTTGTAAATTAAATTACATATATGCAAATGAGGTCCCCGTGAACCATGTTAAATTGATTTTTCCCAAGTCCCCAGTTGGCATGGTCCAACTATTACTTCACCAATTCTGATATTTTAAGGTGTGTATAACCTAACAAAGACATAGTTGTTATACTTGATTTTTTTCATGGCTGCATACCATTTAGAAAGGGTGGTTCCCACATGTGATGAATAAAAAGTCGGTCCCCATAGACCATGTAAACCAGTGTGTCTGTGTGTGTGTGTGTGCTCTTGTCTCGCTATTCCTGTGTGGACCAACCCTTGACGGACGACCTTTATTGTGTGGCCATTTTTCTTTGTGAGGACATTTTGGCCGGTCCACACAAGAAAAAGGCGGGAATAGGCTCCTTTTGGCCTAATGAATGATCTGTATTAATTTCAGACAGGGTCCACATTGAAAGAGTAAAGCCTGAAATGTGTGTGCAGCCTAATGCTCTCCCACACCCCCTACAGAACACACACTGTCAGTGCAAGTAAAATTTCCCTTAGGGGGCGGAGACACAATCCAATTTTCTCATTGGCTAAGGCTCTGAATTTTGTGATTGGCTCTTTTAATCACATGAGAACATGCAGTGGAGCCTGCAGAGGAACAAGATTAAAAGTAATGCAGAAAGCACATTTAAAACAAACTACAGTTATATATATTAATTC
Organism: Cololabis saira; assembly: GCF_033807715.1. Classification (NCBI taxonomy): domain Eukaryota; kingdom Metazoa; phylum Chordata; class Actinopteri; order Beloniformes; family Belonidae; genus Cololabis; species Cololabis saira. The sequence continues at coordinate 13,538,490 of NC_084595.1, read as the reverse complement.
AGTTGTTACAATAGTTTTACTAACATTTCTACTGTATGATATTATAGTTGTATCAGCAAAGAATATAATCTCTTACTATGATTGTTGAAAATACTTTTCATTTCATAAGTATTACACATTTGTCTAAAACAATAACCAAAACTGGGTGAAAATTGCAATATTTTTTAATTTAAAGATACTAATTTTTGGGTTGAAAATTACAATCTGTATTCTAATTTTATCCGTACCACTTTATTAAAATTATATAATAGTTTTAATGATATATACTTACTATATTATTTATTTAATTATATATATATATATATATATATATATATATATATATATATATATATATATATATATAAATTGATATAAAATTAAATTATTCAAAGTCAAATAATATCCCAGCAATATCCTTACTGCAAAAAATAAAACATGATTTACTTTACGAAAGATTGTACATATTAGTAATAGTTTCTGTTAACTGTGCTGACTGAACAAGAGAACTTGCTGCTCCTTGTTCCACAGAAACTGTCTTGCTCTGTAGGCCATTCTGGAGCTGATGTGCAAGCAGTGAATTCAGTTTTAGCATTTGAACCCTCAAAAATACATACAATAAACAATTATTCCAGCATAAGGACCATATCTACAGATGGTATAACACTGCTAAAAATCAAAATCAGATCAACAAATCATGATATAAATTAATGTGTGAATGATTCCCAAATGTATTTTGACATTTATCAATGTCTCCATAAAAATATTTTACCATGCCATTTGACACTGTATGTGAAGGATACATTTTGAAAAGAGGGTTAGTGTATGTGACCAAAATCTAGAGTCTCTGGTTAACCTCTGACCCCAAAATTGTGGAAGGATTCATAGTGCAGGGGCCTTTCTGTCTGGCGTTTGCATGTTTTCCCCATTCTTAAATATGTTTTCTCTGGGTGCTTAAACTTCCCTCTTCAGTCCAGAAATATGCGTGTCAAGTAAATTGGTGATTCTATTCACTGGTGAGTGGACATGCTTGTTTTTCTACAAGTGGCCATGCGTTGCACTGGTGATATGTCCAGGGTCTAGCCTTGTTTTCTGTTTAGAGAGTTGAGGTAGATCCTCAACTCAGATCCTGCACTGGAATTAGCAAGTGTAGCGCTGTATCCTACCACAGTGGTGAAGAGGCTCAAACCGTGTGATGAATGATGACTGAAGAAACCATCCAACGGTATATTGGCTTAAACCGTCCAGGTAGGCTCCAATGCAACGTCCCAGTCAATGAAGATCTGTATCCTGGTTGTGGCTCGCCATCTTATGACCGACGTGTGTGTGTGTGTTTCACTGCACAGTGTGGTGGAATGTGGTGTGGTGGAATCCATCTCGTTCAGGGAATCCATCTCCATCCAAAAAAAAACTTCCAGAGATCGTTAAGTAGAATTTCAAAGTTCTGCTGCTCTGCAGTAAGCTCAAACCACGTATGAACGTAGTCTGGTTCTTATTAACTCAGGTTGTACAAAAAACAATCGTTGAATTCACAAAATAATAACTTTTAAAACGTCTTTCTGACCTGCTGACTCTCTGCTGCACACATGCTCCGAAGGTACCCCGCAGGAAGAAAAAAAAAGCCTTAAAGGGGAAGCGCTCCTTTTTTTAGAAGGAGTGCAGTTATAGAGGAAAACATTTTTAACATTTTTTAGGAAATGTATTTGGACTTTTAGACACAACTACACAAGATTTTAACCTTTTTAAGTATCTGTATTGTCATAAATAAACTAACCATGTATTGTTGTTTTTAAAGAAATACTATTAGATACCATGAATTAACCATCAGTTTATTTAATACAGTATGACTTTGTATTGATCAAAGTCTTTTATATTTGACTATTTGAAACTTGGGTTTCACAAGCATAGATCGTGAATAGATGGAAAGAGAGATTTGAGAAGCTTTCATGGCAGAATAGCCATTTTGGAGGGTTACAAGCTTATTTGTAAGAGTGTCAAAACGATTTGCTGAGACATAAAGGAATGTGGTAGCAATGTTTTAATTAAAATGTAAAAAGTATAATGCAGTTAATTACGGTAATTTAATTAATTACATGTGTAATAAACAACAACTACATATAATGTATCCATCCATTATCTATACCCGCTTAATCCTCTGCAGCAGGGGTCACCAATCCTGGTCCTCGAGGGCCGGTGACATGCATATTTTAGATGTTTCCCTGCTTTAACACACCTGATTCTAATTAATCATCGTCATCAGCTTTTCATCCAGGGCTGCACAATTCTGTTAATGACACAGTCACTTGTATCATGGCGCAATGAAGCAGGGAAACATCTTAAACCTGCAGGGACACCGGCCCTCGAGGACCAGGATTGGTGACCCCTGCTCTGCAGGGTCACAGGGATCTGCTGGAACCTGTCCCAGCTCTCTCCGGGCGAATGGCCGCCAGGAGACAGGTCTCCAGTCCATCCCAGGGTCGCATATAGACAAACAACCACACACTCCTACAGGCAATTTAGAACCACCAGTTAACCTTTGGACCATGGGAGGAAGCCAGAGTACCCAGAGGAAGCCCATACAAGCAAAGGGAGAACATGCAAACTCCACACAGAAAGGCCCCTGCTGAGGTTTGAACCAGGAACTTTATGCTGTGAGGCAACAGTGCTAACCACTAATCCACCATGCTGCCTCACATATAACGTAGTTAATTCTAAATCATTTATGTGATCTTTCTGAAATCAAAGTAGTTTGTGTGTGTCTGAAAGTATACCGTAACCCACAGGCTGTGGCATCTAAAGACAGGCTAACACTAATGCTGGTGTAGTGAACCCCAGCTGCAGACTGATGAAGCATACTGATGTTTCCAGAAGCCTTTATTTTTTGTTCAAACTTCTTCTCCTTTCCTAGCATATAATCAGACTATCATAGGTTACTTCCAGAATCACCACAAGGGCTACAGAACAATGTAATAAAGGAGCCATGCATAATAAATTTAACGGAATGTTCTGACATGACACCTGGATCACAGATATTATGTTTTACAGTTGGATGCTCATCACAACGTCATAACTATGAGAAATATGGTTATATATTCAGCATCCAGGTCAGAAGCAGAAGTGTATTCTGACACAGAGTCATCTGTGTCACAGGCAGCCTGTAAAAAAGAAAAAAAAATGTATTCAGAATATCATCATGAAAATACTGCTGAACAACAGAACATCTTGTAGAGAAGCCCTCATACTGGACTCTGGCTAAAGTCTCCCAGAACATTTTGCAAGTAAATTACTATAGATGGAGACAATATGGTGAATATTCATTTACTTATTAATTTTCTTGAAAAAATAAAATCTATTTATTACATGGAAACAATGCTTGAGCTTTAAAAGTCTATCCCCTCACATATGAATAAACTTTATTTTATCTTAATTTTGTGTAATGCAGTTTTGCAGCTGGGCTGCTCTGCCTCACAACAAATTAAAAGTATAGAAGGTATACATACCAATTCAGATTTGTCCTTCCGTTTTCTTTTCATTATCTGCAATATATAACATCATCCTCGGATGATTCAGGTGATACAGAGGTGTAATTCAAGAAAGAAGTAAGACATTCTAAGACAAATTTACTGCCTGAAAGCGTTGCAGATGCAAAAGAAGACACCTGCCGCACAGACAACAATGATAGGGATCTTGATGAGAGCACTGACAGCAAGGAAGTTGACAATAGGTCAGGTAAAGTAACAGTAAAAACATGTGCAATGGGACAAAAAAGAAAGTGGGACAAGCGACATTATTGCATATATTGCAAAAAACCACAAAGTAAAATGGCACGACATCTTAAGAGGAACCACAATAAAGAAAAAGAAGTGGCCCTTGCAATGTTACTTCCCCCAAATAAATCTCGACAAGCATTTGAGCAACTACGCAGGAAGGGAAATTACTATCATAACATCAACGTTTTGGAGAAGGGAGAGGGTGAAATAGTAACATTGGAAAAGTGTGTGATCGATCACGAGATGGTTCGGACTTGGTTGGAGGATTTGGACTTGGACAGTGAGTATAAATTGATCCCATAGTAATCATTTTGTTCTCTTTGCATTCTTTGAAGTGAAATGAGATGCCCTTTGTGTTAACAAAATGTATGTCTTCTCATAAGCTGATTTATCTAAAGTTAGGGCTGAACAGGACTCCTATGTCAGTGAAAGTGAGCCAGAAGACTTCAGAGCGACACCAGAACCAACACTATACACAATACATGGTATGAATATGTTGGAGCATTGTGTTTGATTATTCTTTTTCTTTTTTCCGTCTATACTATATATCTAAAGGATTGTTTAGCCAATAAAAAGGACACCTTAAAGCAACAAAGCTGAAGGTTTAAGAATGCTTGAGACAGACCTACTCAGATTTATAGAAGAAAAAGCATGGAAGGTGGAAGACCCAATTTTCTTTTCTTCTACAAATCTGAGTAGGTTCTAACCCGGCAGGGGAGTGCTCGTGTCTGATCAGATTGAAAAATGGCAGAAATCACAGCAAACACCTTCTATGGTCCTAAGGGAGGTAAGCAGGGGCGGACTGGCCATCTGTGTGATCTGGAAAATCACAGAACGGCCGTTACTCCAGGACGGCCGGCGTGTCCGCGTGTACCTATCTACCATGGCCTCAGTGTTAGGGCTCGGCCAGGCGGGGCTTTATAAATATATGGGCTTTATAAATGTATTAAATACATGAGCGCGGAGTCGGCGTGGCGAGAAGCTGCGCGGCGACGAGCACGAGCCGGGCGCGCGCCGGTGGCAGTGAGTCGCGCTGTGAAGCTTGATTTATGGACCGCGTTGGACCGACGCAGAACTACGGCGTAGGTTACGCGGCCACCCACGCCGTACGGTGCGCGTACCGCGTACCCCACGGCGTAAGCTCTGCGTCGATTTAACGCGGAACCATAAATCAGCCTTAAACCACACCTGCAGCCCGTCAGTTTATCAGGAGGAGAAGTTAACGAACAGGGCTGGCAGTTGTTCATGCTGGTTCGTTTTGTTAACTCTGTGAGCTTTGTTGGTTTGTTTGTTAGTTTGCTGGTGTTTTTTCCTCTCTGTGATTTTTAAGTTATTTGTGAAGAAGTTCTGAGTTCCCTGTGGGAGTTTTTCTACGTTTTTCTATTAAACTACGCCTCGTTTTGTCTAAAGTTTAACCCAGTTTGTGTGATTGGGTTCAGAGAGAACGACCCATAACACTCGTGTGTACAGACGTGTGTAGACGTGTTAAAGAGGTAAAGTCAAAGATTTGTTTTCTTTATTGTTGTAGTCTGTGCTTTAAATGAATCTGACATTGTTTATTATAAAACAGACTGATTTATTGCTTGTGTAGATGAAAAATACATGAGAACAGGACCTTGAAAAAATAATAGCATATTAAATCGCAATCGCAATATTGAGGAAAAAAATTGCAATTAGATTATTTTCAAAAATCGTTCAGCCCTAGTTTTACGTCTCATTTATTCATTCACACACGCACTAATATACTTGGGAAACAGTTAGGCACCAAATATAATATATTTAATTTTCTCAGATGGCAAAAATAAGAACTTTATTGATCCCACATAGGAGTAATTCATGTTATATCAGCTATAGAGAACAAGGTAGTGCCGAAAAACAATATATATCCCCCCTCACAAAAATAGAGAAACATATTTTCTCATCAACAAAACATATTTTACATTTTCCAAGTAACAAAATAACATATTTGAACCATTTTTCAGACAATGAAATAACATTTGAACCATCTTTCAGACAATTAAATAACATGTTTTGTTGATGAGAAAATATGTTTCTGTTTTTCTTTTGTGAGGGGGGAGCACACAGTCACAAGAACACCTGGAAGCGTTCATGCTTATGACCACAGAGAAAGACATCCTCATGTCCCTTGACAATGACAGAGTTGCAGAAAAAAGTGACCTTTGAAGAAACTCTTTATCCCCAAACATTGAGAAAAATGACATTGCTGGTTTGTTTTTATAGGTTAGTATTCAACCTTCATTTCTATGTGAGTATTCAAGTTAAACTGTATATTTACAGCCTCTTTACATTGTGATTTATCATAACTCATACAGTGTTGTGTATTTCAGATACCTGTTTTGTATTGGTTCAACCAGAGGGACTGCAGTGAGACCTTAATTTCTATGTGACAGTATTCAAGTTAAACTAGAATGCTATGCTCTTAACACATCTAGTCAACATCAGTGCTATTGCTATAATTTGGATGGTATCGTATCATGAGCCACAATTAAGTATTGTGACACTCATGCCAGGCGTTATTGTTGTTTTTGTTGAGTTTCCGCGCGCCGATTGCTTTGGGCTGGGCATAGTCAAACTCCAGGGCCGTTTTTTAGTCCCAGTCCGTCCCTGGAGGTAAGTGATCAAATTTATACAAATATCACATTTGTATTGTTGAAAATTATTTTGTTTTTTTATGTATGAAAGCCTTAACTATATTTTTACTAAGATTTCAGAGGTGTATGTCAACTTTAAGCCTTTTAAAATATACTTTTTAGTCCATGTTCTTTGTAGGGGACAGCGGGACTTGCTTACACTAATTTTCAGCCATTTTGCATTTTTAAGGAAACAGAGCACTGAGTGAGGCAGAAAGGATTCTGATGAGAATTGTTGAGGGAGAGTCAGATATTGAGCTGTCAGAAGATGAGGAAGAAAGTGGCCAGGCAGTAGAGCAGGAAAATGAAAGCTCAGAGGAGGACTCATCAGCTGACGAGGAAGAAGAAAGTGATGTCATCCAACGGCCATTTTGGATCAGAAGTGACAAGTAAGCTAGGGCTCTGATGTTTAGTTAGTTTATTAATACAGGGTCAAGGGAGGGAAAACAGGCTATTTATCTTGTACACACATTCACACACACAGACACGCGCACACATGGACACGCACAAACACACTCACGTAAACATGCACGTGCACACACACGCGCACACAGACACACGCACAGACACCCGGACACACCCACAACACACACGCACACAGACACGCGGATACATGCACACACACACACACACACACACACGCACACAGACACGCGGACACACGCACACAGACACGCGGACACACACACGCACGCACACAGACACGCGGAAACACGCACCCTCACACACACGCACACAGACACGCGGACACACACACACAGACACACATATAATATTACATTTGTTATAGTTAAATTTAATTATACCTCTCCTTTCTCTTCAAATTAAGTTTCAACCCTGTCCTTGATGAGGAGGATGGACATCAACACCCCGAACCACGATGTCTTGAGGCCCTCTGGGTACTTCAAACAGTACATAGATGACCAGGTTTTTGAGGAAGTCTCTAGTTGTACCAACCAGCGGGAAGTGCTGGTCTCTGGGAACACCCTTAAAACCACTCCAGAGGAGGTGAAAACCTTCTTTGGAATGGCAATGTACATGTCATGTCTCAAATACCCGAGGATCTGCATGTATTGGGCAGCAAAGACAAGGGTCCCTATCATCACCAACTCAATGACCAGGGACAGATTCTTCAAAATCCGCCAGTCCATCAAAGTGACAGATGACTTTGCCGTCTCAGATGACCACAAAAAAGAGGATGCACTCTGGAAGGTCAGGCCTCTGTTAAACAGAGTGCAACAAGGCTGCCTCAATCAGCCAAGACCATTGAAGGCCTGCATAGATGAACAGATGATTCCTTTCACAGGCCGGTGTCCTGTGCGCCAGTTTGTGCCAGGCAAGCCAAATCCTACTGGTCTGAAGGTTTTTGTGCTTGCCAGTCCCAGTGGCATGGTGCTTGATTTTGAAGTGTACAAGGGGAAAAACACATTCAGAGATAAGCAGGTGGGCATTGGGGGGAATGCTGTCATTCGCATGGCAGAATCACTGCCAAGGGGTTCCCACCTGTACTTTGACAGGTATTTCACATCTGTCAAAGTCCTGGATCAACTGAAGGCAAATGGTCTCCTGGCAACAGGGACCATTATGAAGAATCGAATCCCTGCCATCTGTAAGGCCAAGATGTCCAATGACACCATGCGTCGGCAACAAGAGAGAGGTGCCTCCGAAATGGTTGTAAGGAAACCAGGAACAGAGATTGCTGTGACTAAGTGGTTCGACAACAAAGAAGTCCTCATGGCATCTACTATCCATGGGATAGAGCCCCAGGATAGCTGCACAAGGTGGTCAAAAAAAGAGAAGCGCCACGTCACTGTGCCTAGACCTGCTGTTGTGGCGGAGTATAACAACAACATGGGTGGGGTTGATCTGTGGGACCGCATGATCAGCTATTATCCCATGTCAAGCCGCACAAAGAAGTGGACCGTCCGCACCATGCTGCATTTCTTTGATCTGGCTGCCACAAACAGCTGGATCCAGTACAGGTCAGACCACCAGGCCTCTGGGAGACCAGCAAAAGAGAGGATGCAGTACTTTGATTTCAAGCTGCTACTGGCAGAGGAAATGCTGTCCCAGGCACAGGGTGGTGCAGACAGTCAAGATGAAGAGGTGTCCAGTGGTGAGGAAGATGAGGTGAGCACCTGGGGGGATGAAGAGAACATTCCCAAAAAGAAAAGGAGGTCTGTTAAGCCACAGCCCAACAAAGAAGTGAAGAAGTATGGAGCACTACATTTGCCAAAAATGGTGGAGACAGCGAATTCTTCAAGGTGCAGGAGAGAAGGATGCAAAGGGAAGACATTTGTGAAGTGTGTGAAGTGCAACATGTTTCTTTGTGTCTCAAAGGCCAAGAATTGCTTCCTGATGTACCATGCATGATGTGTTCATGATATTGTATGTGTATTGACACATCCCCGGTTCAGTTTTTAAAGTTTTTAAAAGGTAGTATTTTTTTGTAGTTAAAAAATGTTTCTTAAAGTTACAATATGAATGTTCAGTGATGAAATGTGTTTTATATTGGTTTTATATTGTTTTTAATGAGAAAAAATGTAAAATCAAATGAGATCTCGCCCCAGTTAGCAAATCATTTTGGCTTTTTTGTGGCATATATCTGGCCTCTTTTGGGTTGTTTTGGCAAAGGATTATATTTTTGGGTCAGGTTTGGTTTTGTTATGATCTGCCATAATAAATAAATGGCGCAATGTTATTTTGGCCGAGTTTTGGCTTGTGTCTGGTTAACCAGCCTAAAAGGCGATGAGCGGGACCATAATGTGTTTGAGCGCGTTCGCATTCATGATTTTACGGGAGCGCTTTGTCATCCCTCCGGCTTGCCAAAAGTCTGCACAGAGACCGGGAACTTTTTAACGGTTACGAGAGATCTCACATCATTTCTCGGCGTGATCACTGAAGGTGAGTACATTTTTCCTTCTCTCCAAAGTGGTTTGTTTCTGCTAACCACAAGTTTAATGGCTTTGTTTGATCTGTTTGAGACGCGGGTCATGTACGCAACTTGCATTTTATATAGCCTAATGAATAACATGACTGGCGGAGGTTTAAATGCATTTTTGATCTGATCATTTTCGGTAGGCTAACGTTAACGTTAGTCATCGCACTAGAGATTGAAGTTAGCTAGATTGCTGAATCCAGCAATCTGATGAGGATAATTAAATCGTCCCTGACCGCTGGTGGCGGTGGTCCTGTTGTGGTGTCTGTCAGCTGTGTGTCCGAAGCCCAGGCGAGGCGCCGGGGCCACCGCCGTCAGCACGGGGCTCTCTCGCCCCGAGCCGAGTTGCCTAGTCCCGGCCGCCCAGCCGAGTTGACGGCGGTGGCCCCGGCGCCTCGCCTGGGCTTCGGACACACAGCTGACAGACACCACAACAGGACCACCGCCACCAGCGGTCAGGGACGATTTAATTATCCTCATCAGAGCTTTGGACACACAGTTGACAGACAGCATTGACGCGACTCACAGCCCGGACGCACTGCCCGCGGGAGCAGCGGTCGTCCTCGCAGGCGCTTGGCTGGTGGCACAGGCAGCAGCTTCTCCTCCTCTCTCCGCGCTGGTCAAACACGACTCCACTCGCATCTCTCCCCGTCTGTACTCGGTTTTCCACACACACAGGTCTGTCTCTAGCTCTGTATGTGTGCGTGTGCGTGCGTGCGTGCGTGCGTGTGTGTGGGTGTGTGTACGTGCGTGTGTGCGTGCGCGCAGAAGCAACTGACAAATATTTATAGACGGTCAAGCAACAACTTAATTAATCATCATTATTTTATTTTTGAAAATTGACCGGATTCTCTGCCTTTTCTGTGCCCGACTTCCTGTCTGGTACGATCTGGAGCAGATCGGTTCAGTTCTATTTTTCACGGGCACAGAAAAGGCGAGAGAATCCGGTCAATTTTCAAAATAAAATAAATAAAATGATGATTAAGTTGTTGCTTGTCCATCTATAGCCTAAATATTTGTCAGTTGCGTCTGCACATGACACACACACACACACAAACATGTTTAAAATGACGTGTGTGTGTGTGTGTGTAAAACCGAGTGAATACGAGTGGACGCGGAGAGAGTAGGAGAAGTACGCTCCCAGTGCGACCACCCAAGTGCCCGAGAAGGCGCGCGCGCAGCTTCCGCATGCAGTGCAGTGCGACCAAGGGGTCAGATAGGTTATCAGATTACCGGTATAATAAAACAGAGATTAGGCTTCTTGGCAGGATTACATTTTAAATTAAGCATAAGGCCCTTTCACACAGCCAGTTCGAGGCGGGAACGTTGCGCCTTTAAGCCGCCTCGCTGTTCTGTGTGAAAGTCACGGAGGCGGAATGGGGGGGCCAAGTGGCCCCACCAATAAGCCGGCAGCGGAGGTAGTCACAGAGCCGTCAGAGAGACGAAACGGGGTCTGTGTGAATGACACAGCCGGCATGCCGGGGCCAGGGGTGTGACGTTTTTATGACGTATTATGTGGGCGACCCGCCACCGGGGGATTTAAAAAGTTGCAGAAGAAGAACGGTTGCTAGTTTACCTGTTTACCTGAGCGAAGGAAGAAATAGAAAATGTGTGCAAATTGGGGAGACAAAGAGGTGCGGGATCTCCTTACCCTCCGCGCAGAGGACGAAATAAACCGACACATATCGGGGACGGAAAAAAGACGGACCGTTGCTGGAGAAGCTGGCGAAAGAGCTCCAGGAGCGCGGCTTTGACCGGGACAAGGCACAGGTTATTAGCAAACTTAAAAGCCTTCGAAAGAAGTTTCATCAGGTCAATGACCATAACGGCAGGAGTGGCAGAGGGCGACTGGATTGGCCATATTTTGACCTGTGCCAGTCAATTTGGGGGACTAGCCACTCCGCAAATCCTGTTGCTCTACTGAGCAACATGGACGACACCGCCGAGACCGGTTCTGCGTCTCCTGCGTCTCCCCCGGGCAGCAGTAACGTTACAGACACCGGAGACTGCGGCGGCTTGGAAACTGTGCCTCACGACCAATCAGGTAAAAACTTATTTTTGTTCGTGATTGATGTGTTTTTTCCATATGTTTTTAATGTGTTTGACCATGAAGGACCGTCTCGCTAATGTCGCTTGTGCTCTATTGTTCTATAGAAAACCTGCCGCCGAAGAAAAGGCGGAGAATGACAAAGGCCCAGGTGGTGACTAGCGAGATAAAGGAGCTGCTGTTGGCCATGGACCGAGAGGATGAGGAGCGGGATCGCGTAAGGATGGACAGGCAAAGGGCCCATGAAGAACAGCTGAAGAGAGAGGCGCAGGAGGCGGAGAGAGAGGCACGAGAGGCCGACACACGGGAGCGGGCAGACCATGTTGCTTTGTTCAGCAACATGTTCAGAGACATCACTCGTGAAATGCAGACACAGGCCTCACTTCTGCGGGACCTCATTTCGCGAATGCCTGCTCCAGCCCCTCAGCACCTTGCTCCAGCCCCTCAGCACCTTGCTCCAGCCCCTCAGCACCCTGATCCAGCCCCCCAGCAACCCGCTCCAGCCCAACAGCACCGGTATCCCACCCAAAGGAATTATTATTCTCCGCCGCCACCCCAGTACAGTAACACTCGCCACCATTCTGAGTCATACGAGTCTTTTGACCCACCTTCCTCCTCCTCCTTCATCATCCAGCAGCTGGACTGAGTTATGCACACACACCCTGTTGTGCCTTGTAATTTTGCACTGCTGTTTTTGCACAAATGTTCCTTTCTAGTTATTTGCCCTTTCATATTGTTGCCATTTTATATTGTTGCCCTTTTATGTTTACTTTGCACTAAGTTACACATAATAAAGCTACTTTACCTAATCCCTTCAGTTTCTGTTTTGTTTCTCAGATCTGAACTCCCACACTTTTTGTACAGCAATGCACCTTTGCTTAAGTGTTAGCTTAGAAATAACAGCAAGCAAATAATTTTATGCAAACCATGCCTTTTTTTGTAAAGGAACACCTTCAATTTGCAAAGACATTATTTCTGACTTAAGAGAAAATGGGTGTTTTGATGTTGTCCTACCTTACACAGCAGTTGAACACACAAAATATGCATATTTCATTCTATGATCAATTATTTTTTTAAATGCCGTGTGTGCACATCCAGGCAAATCTTTCAGGTGCAAGGCAAACAATATTCAATTTCAGGGTACAAAGGAGAGAGGTCTGCACACTATTAAGCCACAACAAATAGTTTTATTGTCAACAGGCATCATTTCCATCTGTAAGAATGTGATTTCTTGTATCGGCAATTATCACACCACAAGTATGATAACATAACTTACAAAATTGACATAATTGAGTCACGGATAGCCTGGTGGCCGTGAGCTTGTGCACCCTGATAAGCAACCCGATCAGGCTCAGGGAGATCAGGTCGCTCAGTGTTCCACTCTTGCAAAAAGTGTTCTTTGTTAATCTCACATATGTTGTGTAGAACACAACAGGCAACCACAATGTCCGACATAAAAGCAGTGGCAACATCGTTTCGCTTGGCCAGGCACCTCCAGCGACCTTTCAGGCGACCAAAGGCATTTTCTACCACCATCCTTGCCGAGCTCAAGTGATAGTTAAAGCCTCGCTGCCGCCGATCAAGTGTTTGGTGGTTGGTGAACCCTTTCATCAGCCACTTTCTGAGGGGGTAAGCTGGGTCGCCGATTATGTGCACAGGGATTTCCACTCCGTCGACAGTTATGGATTTCTGTGGGCAGAGCAATGAGGATGTATAAGTACTTTCTGCAACCTTTGAGTTCACTAACAGTTCTGATCAGTTCTGCAGGTTTCAACAAGTTAAATGTAAGACTTAAGAACTGTTTGAGAACATTATGAATGCAATTTAAGACCTACTTCATGTCCATACTGGCAAAAAGTATATATATACCCTATATAGTGTGTATATGACGTGTTTTATATATACCCTATATAGTGTGTATATGACGTGTGTTTTATATATATCCTATATAGCAGTGATTCTTAACCATAGGGCCGCAGCCCACACTTGGGCCGCGAGCGCCATCTAGTGGGCCGCAGAAAAAAATCAGTTTTGTACGTGTGGGCCGCGAGGGCCGCGGGACTGCATAGCAACTCTCGACCAAATGAGGAGAAGAAGACCCTCAGCTAGCTGTACATGTAATAGTAAGAGAAATGGTGTGTATTTATAGAGAAAATGCTTTATTTTGCACAGAGTATGTTTAGATCCGCCAGGATCAGGGATCGATTACTTGGGTCTGCGCCCACCAACGGGGAGAGAGCGAGCGCGGTGTGATAATTTATCCCGGCGCGTCCCCGCGGACGGGGAGGTCGGTGCCGCTCGGGCGGTGGGCTCCGTCGTTACTGCTGAAAGATGGTAGATGTAGATGTGTGGGCTGGACTGTTCGGGCTCGCAAAAGCATCGGAAAGTGACTCTGCTGCAGCGGCCAGAGAGCTGCGGGTTCTGCCCGGCCGTCTCAGCTGATCAGGCTCTGATGAAATCCGACACGCGCAGTCCTGACAACTTATTAATGTAAATAAAACTTAGTAAGTTACTTAGTAAGTAATTAGCTTGACTCTTACAGAGAGGAGAAGCGTAACAGGTGGAAAGGGAAGTTCAACCCAGAATGGACAGATTCATCCTGGTTCAGTCTTCCCACTGGGACAAAACCAGTGTCTCATACGTTCAGAGACCGTGGCGTTCAAAGTGTGAAAGTGAAAGTTTTTCATCAAACATATCCACTCAAGTCTGAACTGAAGTCACAGAAAATAAACTGACCATCTTAAACATGTTTGGGTCCAGATACAGCTGTGAAGCAGCTTTCTCCACAGTGAACATAATTAAAACTAAATATCGTTTCAGGCTCATCAATGAGCACATCCACATGCATATGAGAACCTCACACCATCCAGCCCAGATTTAAAGTCCTGACAGGAGAAGTTAGAGCTCAGTTCTCTCACTGAACGACAGAAAGTGAGGGCATAAGATTAAGGGAAGAGAAACTGCAAAACTGTTAAATTGTTAAGATGTGTTTATATTCATTTATTATAAAAATGTGTTGAGACATTAACAAAGAAAAGGGGAAATTCAAACTGCTGGTAAAGAAATAAAATAAGATAGCATTTGATAAATAAAATAAAATCAATTTTATTTTTAAGAGAAAAAAATATGTGTAATTGAAGTTACACATGTTAATGGGCAAATATGTACTTTTTTAATATATATATATATATATATATATATATATATATATATATATATATATATATATATATATATATATATATATATATATATATATATATATATATATATATATATTATGATGTTCTGGACCTTCGCTTGAGTAAATTTTCTCTAAATGGACCTCTTAAAGTTGAATACCCCTGCTATACAGTGTTAATATTTAACGGGCCCTGGGCCACTCTGTACTGAAAAAATTGGGCCCCAAGGTCAGAAAGGTTAAGAACCCCTGCTATGTAGTGTGTATATGACGTGTGTTTTATATATATCCTATATAGTGTGTATATGACGTGTGTTTTATATATACCCTATATAGTGTGTATATGACGTGTGTTTTATATATATCCTATATAGTGTGTATATGACGTGTGTTTTATATATATATATATATATATATATATATATATATATATATATAAATATAAATAAAACACACGTCATATACACACTATATAGGGTATATCACCGTGATTGTATTTTATATAATTACATCTGACACATAAACTTGAGTGCTCGACAGATATACTTGTCAAATGGGATATATACACTTACTTCGCGTGGGAAGAGGTACCCGCCTTGCTCTTCGGCTTTTCTGTAGATGGGCGAGTTGGCTAAAACTCGAGCATCATGTGTGCGGCCAGGCCAACCCACATACACGTCTGTGAAGCTGAAACAACAAAAAGATGGTGTTTAGATCAAAATATGAAACACATAATAGTTCAAGTCCCCCTCCACACTAAAATATGGTTTTCTTGTTCCTCCAGTTGCACATTTGAGCTTCACTGTGCTTCTTGATATATGTGCAGAGTTTAGACTGTTTCAGATTGATCAGCTGAAAAGACAAAGTATATCTGTGCTCAATTTTTAATGAGGGAGAAGGAGTAGCTGTGATTTTTTGGAGTTTAACAAAACAAATTTACTGTTTTGGTAGGAAAAACCTTGTCAGACACAAATTATTATGCAAAGTAGAGTAGACATCTTAAAACATGTCTGGAGGGGATTTTGAAAAACAAATAATTACAATGTAGGCCTTGATCCTTACCAGCAGTTATGGTCAACAACAGCCTGGAGAACAATGGAGTGCCACCCCTTCCGATTGTAGTAGGCTGGTGCGTCGTCATGGGGTGCGATGATGGGAATATGTGTGCCATCGATGGCACCAGCACACATTGGATATCCCCGTTCGGCAAATCCGTCCATTGTCTCCTGAAGACGTGCACCACTCGGCAGGTCAACAAATCGTTTAAAAAGGGCCGTCTTCAATGCTGCGGTAACTTGGCGTACCAACCCACAAACAGTGGAGACACCGACACCAAAAATACAGCTGATAGACCGATATTCACATGGGGTAGCATACCACCACAAAGCAACGGCTAGTCGAAGCCGAGGTTCTAGAGGCTGTCGCCAGTTTGTTTTCTTGCGCCTCAGGTGTGGCTCAACGAGTCCCAACACAAAATCAAATGTGTTCCGCGACATACGAAAATGACTCCGCCAATCTTCGTCATCAAAATTATTGAGGACATTAGACCAGAACACGGGCCCTTGTGGTCTCTCTCTCTTCCACATTCTTCTTTCAGAGACCAGCGCGAATTGAGTGAGAAGAACCAAACGTCTCCGTCTACGGCGACTGAGGTCCGTGCGCCTTTCTGCCTCGAACCGCTCCCTGCTTCTCTTCAGTTTCTCCTCCAAAGTGTTTCTGATCCCAGAAACACGTTGCTCAGACGAAGCCGCCATAGTATGCATCAGCATATTGAATAAAATGGACAGCAACTTTGCTTGCGCTTGAATGGTGGTGAAAATGTACACGGTTAGCAAAAGCACCTCCGCACTCACATTACCCGCCATTGTTGTTTTGAAAATAATACTCTTCTTCTTCTTTGTATTTAAGGTCGCTGCCCGACGCGCGTGTTATACGTCACACTAGACGCTGACGCTGTCGTCACGCCTCTGATTGCGGAACGCCGGCATGCTGTGTGAATTTACAGACGGGAGCAGCGTTATGCCGGCGTTGTATGATTCTGTGTGAACCAACAAAGGCGGCGTATTGGCAGGACTTCTTTACACCAATATTGCGGAATCTCTGTGTGAAAGGGGCTTCAGTCACAGGTCTTCCCTCACAGGTCTGCTTGGCAAGGTGGCCAGAATGATTCTCTGCATCCCTGCAACAAGTGCATCGAGCGAGCGCACCTTCAGCTCAGCCGGCCGGGTGCTCGAGTCCAGGCGAAACAGACTAAACCCCGGCACAGTTGATGCAATTCTTTTTTTGCACAGTGCACATTGAATGACAATGCCCCGGTTAGATTAATGTGGTTAATAGCCTATGCTCCGTTATTCAGTTTATTGCAAATAGCCACAAAAACCTAATTTTATTTTTAGATTTATTTATTGTTTATTTACCAGCCTTAAGATTTGAATTTGTTGCAGTTTCCAGTGCACTGTAAAGCCTGTTTTCACCTTTGTGAAAGTGAAACTGAATAAACGCCTTATTCAATGGCACATTTAACGTTTAATCGTTTATTAATACCGGCGGGTGCGGGTTGGTGCGGGTTGTGCAAATAGATATGGTGGTGCGGGGCGGGATGGGGCGGGTCATATTTTCTCAATAATGCGGGACCCGCGGGTTGGAAAAACCTCGACCCGCGCATCACTAGTACAGACTATGAAATATTATTCGTGTTGTTTACGTTTATGATTTGTGAAATATAATTGATGGAGTTTTATGCTATGAATTTATTTTAACCATGAATGTGTATTGGCTATAAGATTTTTGATTATTACTTATTCTCACGACTGGTGTTAGATGTGGACCCAAACGCAGGAGAGCAGGAGGCAGGAGTTGCAAAAACCAGGATTTATTCCACAAAACCAAAAACAAAGCGCTGCTTGGCAGGGTCAAAAGTAACAAAACAGGGATCAAAAAACTTGAGCAGCTTGCCACAGACCCATTCAAAAAGGGGCTCATTTCATCTTTCTATGGCATGTTGCTGGATCTTAGGAGTGCCCCTACAGATAAACTCAAAGCAGCTTGGGAGAAGGACTTAGGGCTGTTCGATTTTGCCCAAAATAAAATCTCGATTTTTTTTCTCTCAAAATCCGATTACGATTATTTTGTGAATTGACAAAAGGCAAAGAAATGATTTCAAATATGCTGTTTTTTTATTGAACATTTGCCCCAATGTGCTTTAAGTGCAAACTTTGCTCTTATTAAACCAAAAATGAATGAATAAAGTGCAAAACTCTGTAAAATAAGTTGAAAAAAGGTTTTAAAAAATATAATAAAATATAAAGTTTTATCTCTGGAAAAAAAAATCAGCACTTGCAAACATACAGTAAGTTATATTTCCAATTAAATAAAACAAGACATTTTCTAATTAAACTAAACTGGGTCTTTGCATGCTAAATAATAATGCAACCCATGAAGGAGATAGAGGTGTGTACTGTCAGTCATTACATTTGCTATTCACATTTGCAAGTTTTTTGCAAGGAACACGAGCCGGTCTACCCCATCTGGCTTGAGGGATGCCCGGTGGCATGTTCCAACGCCCCCTCCTACACTAAAGAGCCTCTCCGATGGGGCACTTGTCGCAGGTATTGAGAGGTATTTCCATCAATCATTAATATGTGTGCAGACAAGGTAAAAAAAATAAAATAAAAAAAAAAAAAGTGAAAAATCGATTTTACGAGTTTCACGTTTTAACATCGTTCTAATTACATAATCGCGATTACGATTTAAAATCGATTAATCGAACAGCCCTAATACCTGGGAGTCCATACTCAAACTGGTTAATACAACCTCCCTGTGCGCACGTCACTGCTTAATTCAGTTTAAAGTGGTACACAGGGCTCATATTTCCAAAGCAAAGTTATCCTCCATGTACCCAGATATTAGTCCATACTGTGTAAAATGTAAAGTAGCAGAAGCCTCTCTCATCCACATGTACTGGTCCTGCCCATGTCTAAACAAGTACTAGAGGGAAGTATTTCATACTCTCTCTCTGGTGCTTAAAATCAGATTAGAACCAAACCCACTGACTGCCCTGTTTGGGGTCATGGAGGGAGGAAGGAAGTTAACAACTGCACAGGGACACACTTTGTCTTTTGCCTCCCTTTTGGCTCGTCGGGCAATTCTGTTCAGGTGGAAGGATCCCTTCCCTCCTACTCGTGCACAATGACTGGAAGACATCATGTCCTGCTTAAAACTGCAGAAAATTAGATACTCGCTTCAGCAATCAAATAAGTTCCAGAAAGTGTGGGGACCTTTTCTAGAAGCATTCCAGACCCTGTGAACTATACTTCATATTTCTTTTGTATTCCTAGTGCAGGCTTTTGATGTTAGAATGACCTCATATTGTGATTAGTATTCTGGCAGTGACAGGGGAGGGATTAGTTTGGTCTGTAGTTTGTTTTTGTTACTGTTTTATTTTCATACTGTTTAATTGTTTTTTATATTTTGTACACTGGTGTATGCTATGATCAACATGCCCATGCCTACTCAAAATATTTGTAATTAACATTCAGCATTTCACCTTTTTTACTTTGTGAAAATTTCAATAAAAAGATCTTGAATTAAAAAAAAAAAACTTGAGCAGGAAAAACGTGGCAGGAAACAGGGAGGAAGGAAAACAGTACCGACCGACCGGGAGCAAGGGAATGACAAGACCAGATATACACAGGGGGTAACGAGACACAGCTGCAGACAATCAGGTGTTAGGATTTAATGAAATTATTGAAGCTCAAAACTGTCTAAGCTCTCTCTTCAAAGTAATCTCATTCTGATTAAGAGCAAAAGGTTTAAATTAGATTAGAAGTTAAATACACATCGCTGGAGAAGAGACAGGGAAAAGGTGACACCTTAAGGTGATTCCTCCTTCATCTTGCTCTGCTAATGAAGTTAAATACAATACACATATGGTTGGAGAGGAGACAGGGAAAAGGTGACACCTTAAGGTGATTCCTCCTTCATCTTGCTCTCCTAATGAAATTAATTTGCAATACACATACAATGGGGAGAAACAGATGTTTAGCATTGGGGGGTCTGATCTGCGGTCTGGTTTGACACCTCAGATGGGAGACAGACAGTAAAGGAAATGTAGAGCTGGAAGTGACAAGGTTTGGGGGTTCTTTCACGTCTCTTAGGCTCAACCAATGAAAATCATTTGCAAAGAACACCCTCCTTTTTCAGTATAAAACAGATGGGATCGATGACTACCGCGTGATTTTTCTCTTGTACCATACGTGGTCTGAGAGAAGTCTCCTCCGGCCGGAAAAACCTTGTGCTTGACATGATTAAAAGTTGTATTAACCTGTAACTTTATTCCACTAGTCTTTCTTGGTTCTCCAGACAAACGAACGCAGAATCTTTCACAGGGCAGATGGGACACAGGCGGGGCAAAACAGAAACTGAAAGACTGGGGGGAATGTCAAACCCTGACACTTATGAAATGTTTTTTATTATGAAGATTTAAGCTATGGGGGAAAAAGGGAGCACGGTCCGTCCCCCGGGCAACCCGTCCACCACTGGTCCAACTCTGTCCACCAGGGCGGTTCCCCCGTTTCCTCCCATAACGGACCTCCGTCCATCCATCATTCAGTCAAGTCATTGTATTTTGTTTTGTGTGAATGAGTGTAGTAAGTCTGTATGTGTGTGTATGGAAATCTGTGTAATATGTGGTTTTATATACATTTTTTTATTAAATTAAATTTGATTTTAAATAATACTAAGCTTTTAACAAAAAAAATTAAATAATTAAACAAATATTAACAAATCAAAGTAAATGAATGTGTGCTGGGGCAACGTTTCAACCATGTCCGGTCTTCCTCAGGCCAAGCACCAAAAACGATGAACAAAGCTATCAGGCTTGAGCAGCTCTTGACGTCCTTCACCGTATCTGACTTGAGCACAAATGAAGGAGAGAAGGTCGTCTCTCCTTATATAACCTCTGGTCCTATTTTATATTTTTAACTTCCAAAACCTTATTTCACCTCCAAATTTTATCCTAAAAACATGGGATTTTGATTTTTAATGTATAATATTTAGGAATTAAAAAAAATTATGAGTAAATTATGTTTTATTAATAGAAATGTCCCTTAAGATTTTTAATCTAAATCCATGAATTTGAATGAATTTCACCGCTACAAAAAATGGGATAGGGTTAGGTTAACCCTGTAAAAACTTTACAAGCCAGCCTGAAGGTTCTTTTAAGGACCGAAACAGTTGCGCAGAGCTTGCAATAAACAAAATCTTTAAAAAAAAAAAGATTTTCTTCCAACAAATTTTTATTCTTTTTATTTTTTCTTTCTAAAACACAGCACAAAAAAGCGTGTTTTAAGCCGAATAACCTCGTACTGTACATTATGAGGGGAGAGAGAGAGACTGCACCGGCAACCGCAGGTTTAGAAGGAAGACGTGTTTTTGGAGAGAGGTGGAAGAAAATTAATCAAACCCATTTACATGCCTACTTCGGGGTTCTTATCCTTGCTTGAGTTTTCAAATATTAAGCAAATATTAACCATATATAGTGTTAAACACTGGCTGAGTAACAACAATATGAACACCACAAAAGGGTTAAATAATAAATGTTCAAATGAAATCACCAATGAATAAAATATAAATATAACAAAAAGTGCTTTCCAAAAAGGAAAGAAATACTGTATTTGAGATTTTGAAAAAAATCTAATCATTTTTATAAAAAAAAATAAAAGGAATTTTAAACAAATTTTAATGAAAAATAAATAAAAATATTTTTTTATGAAATAAAATAAACAAACAGGTGTTTTAAAAATCGAAAAACAACTAAAGTGTGCCAAATGAAAACGTTTGGATGGTCTCTGGGTCTTCCTCAGGCTTGAAAAAGTAAAACTGTGAACAGGTTGCTGGGGAGAGAGATGCTGTTGCTCCGAATGCCTGAAGCAGAATGAGCATCCAGGTGGCTCCGCCTTTTATACCCTCTGTTTTTAACCGTCTTTACCGGCTGTTTTACCAGGAACTTTACAGATAAATGATTAAATGTCTTAACCCCTTGAATAATGAATGAAATATAATAATTATTTTATTATTTTAAGCCTTCTAACCTTGTTTTTAATTAAATTTATGTAATGTTTATTGTAATTATTTCAAAATAAAGAACTTTTAACCTTGTTTTTTAAATACATTTATGCCATAACTTTTTTTTAAATCTTTTTAACCCTGTTTTTAAATTAAATAAATCTAAGACTTGAATTTTAGACGAATGGGATTAAAGTTAGGATTAGGAAAAGGAACCGATACCCCATAGACAGGAGGTGTACAGTCTGTCCGGGCAGCTCCGAATGACGGTTGTTCAGTCGTCATTCATCACCATTATTTATTTTTTTTATATTATGAAAAAATAATTAGGAAACCGAAAAAAGTGATTAATAATCAATAAAACTAATTTGTGCAAACTCAAATAAATGTGTGTCTCAATGCAACATTTCAACTCTTTTAAGAGTCTTCTTCAGGCAAAGGCCATCCAAGAAACACTGGCTCAGAGCTGCGAAGCACGTATGCACTGTCCGAGGAGCGAGAGCAGAATGAATATAATATATATTAATATAATATATTAATGTAAGCTCCTCCTGCTCTACTTATACCCTCCTGCTGCTCCGTCACCGGATCTTGGGTTACTGAAAATTGGTTTTAAATAATAAAGTCAAGGAAAATAACAAATTATATTTTAAGGTTTTCTAAAAGCTGATTTTGTAATGTCTATGACATTTTTATTAACTGAGATTTTTTTTTTTGTGTGTTTTTATCCAGAATTTAAAATCATTTTTTTTTTTCTTACTGAGTTTCAATGTATTCTGGAGTTTTAATGTATGAATTTGTCCACCAGGGCGGTTCCCCCGTCTCCTCCCATAACTGACCTCCGTCCATCCATCATTCAGGTAAGTCATTGTATTTTGTTTTGTGTGAATGAGTGTAATGTGGTTTTATATACATTTTTTATTAAATAAAATTAGATTTTAGATAACACTAATAAGCTTTTTACAAAAAATTTAAAATAATTAAACAAATATTATTAACAAATCAAAGTAACGGGGGCGGAGCAACATGGCTGCCGTGTAGACGCGGCTTGGCCAGCTCCTGCATATTATTTCATTAATAGTGTGACAAACTTGACTTTGCACCTTTACTTCGACCGTTTTTTTGTCTTTGGACTGTTCAAAACGCTTCAAGGTATGTCTGGGAAGGGTGGCTCTCGCCAGGAGCGTTCGAACCGAGCTCCAGCTCGTCATCTAGCAGACAAAGCTAATACTTCTGCAGCTCCCAAACATGCGGGCAGCGACGACGACTTCGAGGAGAGCCCGTCCCTATCAGCGGTAGTGAAACTTATTGAAACCTTCCGAGGTGAATCACGATGCTCAATGAACACTTTGCAGTCTACCATGGACTCATTTGGCTCACGTCTCACTGAGGCTGAAAACTCACTACAAGTCTGTGATGACAGGATTACTGCACTGGAGGCCAAGTACGAGGCACTGGAGAAAAGCAACAGGCTGTTATTGGCTAAAACGGAGGACCTGGAGTCAAGGAGCAGACGCCAAAATCTAAGGGTGCTTGGTATTCCAGAAAACTTGGAAGGGCCGAGAGTCACGTCTTTTATGACTGAGTTTTTTGCTGAGACGCTGGGCATGGAGATTCCTGACGGACCGGAGATGTTGGACCGGGCGCACCGCCTTTCCTCCCGACCCGGCGCGGGTCCAGACGTCCCTCCTAGACCGATGATCGTTAAGGTTCACCACTTCAGGGTAAAGCAGCACATCCTCCAGCTGGCCAGGGAGAAAGGGCCACTTACCTTTCGTGGACGGCCGGTGCATATCTTCCCGGATTTTACAGCTGAAGTCGCAAAGCGGAGGGCATCCTTTAACAACGTGAAGCAGAAGCTCCGAGCCGCTCAGATCAGATATGGTCTTCAATTCCCAGCTCGGCTGCAGGTAACATTCAACGGCGGGAGATACAGCTTTGTTGCACCGGAGGAGGCTGAGAAGTTTTACACGGAGACTATAGCCCCGACGCTCTCGGCGGGCCAGGCTGCCGGTGCTGCCGCTACCGGATGACTTTTTTTTTTTTTTTTACTCGCAGCCTGTTGCTGCCTCATAACGGCCGCGCAGGCATTACCTCAGGCGGCTCAAAGCGTGCGGGACTTATATTAAAACGGTTCCTATCAGTTTTTGGAGCTGCCAATATCCTATCGCGGGTGGTGAGTGCTACATTTTGTGCTCATACAGTTGGTTCTTGTTACGGTGTTTTGCAAGTTTGTCACTATATATTGTTACACTTGGAGCACTGGTTTAGTGCTGATAGGATGCACAGTGTAAGGTTTTTTAGACGCCTCGTTTTTGGAGGCGTTCGGGGTGTAGGGGGAGGGTTAGTTGATGTTTTGTTTTGTTTTTGTCTGTTTCCACACTGTTTCTTTTTTTTTTTTCTTTTTTTTTGTTTTTTATCTGA
Source organism: Cololabis saira (assembly GCF_033807715.1). NCBI lineage: Eukaryota > Metazoa > Chordata > Actinopteri > Beloniformes > Belonidae > Cololabis > Cololabis saira. Next base: position 13,514,435 of record NC_084595.1, on the reverse strand, counting down.
GCAAAAGGCGTTATATGTTGTGTATGGGTGTAACATTTGGGTATCTAGACAGACTTCTTGCATACACTGTCTGGGGTTATGGCTAATAATACAACAATAAGACTGTGTACCTGGAATGTCCATGGGATTCATAACCCTATTAAGCGCAAGAAAATACTGAATTATTTAAAAAAAGAGAGGGTGCAGATAGCTCTAATTCAAGAGACGCACTTAGATGATAATGAGCATTCCAAATTAAAGAGAGAGTGGGTGGGCCAGGTCTACTTCTCCTCTTTTACTTCCAGGAGCAGAGGTGTAGCCATTCTTGTTGATAAGTCTTTACCTCTGACAGAGGTGGAGGTTAAAGCTGACACCTCAGGTAGATATGTTATGATTAAAGGGACACTTTATGGGGATGCAGTCTCTTATTTAAATGTTTATGCCCCCCCCATTCGCTCTCCTGACTTTTTTACTAAGGTGTTTTCCTTATTCTCTGAGTGGATAGTTGAATCCTCTGTAGTAGCTGGTGATTTTAATTGTTGCCTAAATCCCCGCCTCGATAGGTCCAGTAAAACAGTACAATCTAACGAGGGGCATGGCCGGTCCTTATTCGGCTGCAGTAGCGATATCAATTTTATTGATACATGGAGGACACTTCATCCGACTGACAGACAATATACATTCTATTCCAGGGTACACAAATCCTCCTCTAGAATTGATTATTTTTTTACTCCCAAATCTGCACTTCACCAGGTGCTTTCCTGCTCAATTGGTAATATTATTATTAGTGATCATTCACCAGTGTTTTTGGTCATGTCAGGCATGGCACAACGCCCCAGGGGACAGTGGCGGTTTCCGAACCATCTTCTTAAAAACCCAAACTTTAGAGTATATCTCACTGAACAGTTTAAACATTTTATTAATGAAAACGACAACCCGGGTGTGTCTCCTAGTTTGCTTTGGGAGACCGCTAAGGCTGTTCTCCGTGGTTTCACTATATCATTTTCTGCAAATTTGAAGAAAAAACAGAGAGCAGAACAACAAAAACTAGATAAAACATTATCCAAGCTGCAAGGAGAATTTAACCTCAACCCATCTGCGGACTTAAGGCTTAAGATTGATGCCACTGCTGCAGCTCTAGACACTCTTCTATCCAAAGAGGCACAAAAATCCATGTTACTTGCCAAGCAAAGGATGCATGAATTTGGGAATAAGGCGAGCAAATACTTGGCAAATCTAGTTAAGGCAAAGACTGGCTCTCAAGCCATTCCGGTTATAAAAGACAGATCTGGTAAAAGAGATCATAATTCTAAAGATATTAACAACTCATTCCTAGAATTTTATGAGGGTCTGTATAATTCAGAATCAGGCTGTAATTCGGAGGCTCTAATGAATAACTTTTTTTCACGTATTAAACTCCCTCAGGCTTCTGATACACAGAAAGAGCTGCTAAATAAGCCTATTACCCGACAGGAAGTTATAGAGGCTATTAATGTATTACAAAATAATAAGGCCCCTGGACCGGACGGCCTGACACCTGAATTTTTCAAAGTTTTTCAGAATATGTTGATAGATCCTTTGCTTAGAATGTTGACCTACTCCTTTGATTCTGGGACTCTTCCCAATACTATGATGGACGCGAACATTTCATTAATTTTGAAAAAAGGTAAATCTGCGGATGACTGTGCCTCTTACAGGCCAATTGCATTGCTAGATGTGGACAGGAAACTACTCGCTAAAATACTAGCCAGAAGGCTTGAGCGTGTCCTTCCGGATATCATTTCAGTGGATCAAACTGGTTTCATTCTGGGTCGTAACTCATGCAATAATGTGAGACGGCTCCTAAATCTTATTCAGCATGGGGCACAGTCGAAGGCCCGATCTCTTGTGATTTCATTGGATGCAGAGAAGGCCTTCGACAGGATTGAATGGCCGTACCTGTTGCATGCTCTCTCAAAATTTAATTTAGGTGACAACTTTATCAGGTGGATATCGCTCCTGTATGCCGCCCCTCGGGCCTCGGTTATAACGAACGGCATGTCGTCCCCTGCGTTCGCAGTAAGGCGCGGCACCAGACAGGGTTGTCCAGTCTCACCCCTCCTGTTTGCTCTTGCTATAGAACCTCTGGCGGAGGCCATCAGGATGGATTTGCTAGTGACAGGCATAGAGGTGGGTCCTACACGGCACAAAATTTCCCTCTACGCAGACGACGTCCTCCTCTATCTTAGTAACCCACAGGCTTCCATTGCAAGGGTAGTTGAGATAATTAACTCTTTCGGACAATTTTCAGGCTATAAGATTAATTACTCTAAGTCTGAAGCAATGCCGCTGACTCCCAATATGTCCTGGTCTTTAAATTGCTCTGCCCCTTTTCGTTGGTCCCCATCAGGTTTTGTCTACTTGGGCATACACATAACCCCATCCCTTTCTGGTTTGTACAAAGCTAACTTTATTCCCCTAATTCGCAGGATCAGAGAAGATTTGGCTCGTTGGACATCTCTGCCACTGTCCCTTCTGGGTAGGGTAAACCTCTTTAAAATGAATATTCTTCCGCGGTTGTTGTACCCCTTCCAAATGATCCCGGCCCTTCTAACAAGGAAATCAGTTTTGGCTCTGAATAGTTCACTGTCATCCTTCCTTTGGAAAAATAAGCGGGCTAGATTAAAACTCACTACGCTACAGCGCCCTTTCGAGGAAGGGGGATTAGCGGTTCCAGATATTAAACGCTACCAGATCGCATGTTTAGGTTACTATTTATGGCAGTGGTTTAAGAGAGGACCCAGACTCGACGTGGCTCACTTTAGAAGCGGCCCCAGTGTCCCCTATTCCTCTCCGCAACATTCTGTACGTGTCTAAGAAGTGGATTCAGCTGAATGTAAGAGGCAACTTTTTGTTGCAGAATACTTTAAAAGCATGGAAACTTATGAGGAAACTTGAAAACCGGGAAGGCTTCATCTCTCTCCGCACACCTATCCACCTGAACCCGGACTTCCCTCCTGGCCGGATAGATCAGGCTTTCTCCATGTGGTCCAGCAGAGGTATAAAGACTGTACCTGATTTGCTAAAGGACGGCTCTGTGATGTCCTTTAGTCAATTAAGAGAAGAATACGATCTCCCGCAGAATAATCATTTTAGATACCTGCAGATACGCAGCTTTATCACTTCTGCTATTAACTCACATCCTAAAGGGTTTTGTCTCTCAGCTGTGGAGAAGGCCATCCAAAATCCGGACACTAGAAAACTAATTTCCAGGTTTTATAGGGCTTTGTCAATCCCAAATAGTGAAAACACAGCTCGGGCCAGGTCTCTTTGGGAAACTGATTTGGGGGTGGCTATCACGGATGAGGAGTGGGACGATGTTTGGTTAAGCTCCGCAGGTTGCCTGTTTACTAACAAAGCCAGGGAACTGCAATTTAGGGTCATACATAGGCTTCAAATCACACCCATGAAACGTAATAAATTCAATCCATTGCTTTCCAAGTACTGTAACAAATGTAAAATTGCTGATGGTCTGTATTTCCATTGTATTTTTGATTGTCCTTTTATTAATGACTTTTGGACCAAAGTAGTTAAAGAAATCAACATTATATTTAAAAAAACACTTGCCTTAGAACCTATATTCTGTATTTTGGGAGTACAATCTGTGCCTTTGAACCTCTGTCCCTCTTCGATGAAGCTTCTCAAGGTGCTGCTGTTCAGTGCAAGGAGATGTGTTCTCCTCAAGTGGATTTCAGACTCTGTTCCTACAGTCTCGCAATGGATTCGGTCAGTTATAGAACTCATCCCTTTGGAAGCTATTAGCTTCTGGCTCAAGGACAAACTGTTTCTGTTTTTTCGCATCTGGGACCCTTTTCTTGAATATATCGGAGACAACGGTGCTCAAGCTCTTCGGAGCGGGCTTTATGGTCTGGCATGGCCTGACATTGAAAGGTACATGTCCAGGTTCTGATATGCAACAAGCTGTTACCCTGATATCATATCATGTGATTACCCCTTTTGTCTTTGTTAATACTTATTTACTTGTTACCTATCTTATTTATGTTCACTAATTTTGGTAGGTGCGCCTTTTAACTCTTTAAGTTTTACCCCCCGTTTTTTTTATTTTTTTTTTATTTATTTATTTATTTATTTTTTATTTTTTTAATGTTTTTATTTTATTTATTTATTTATTTTATTTGTATTTATTTATTTATTTAGTTAAATTTTGTTTACTTATTTTTTCCTTTTTTATTCTACGGTTATTTTTTGTTACTTTTCTACTTTGATTTGTCTGTGTGGAGAGTGTGTTCCATGTTTTGGGTGGTGTTTAAAAGAGGGTGCATATTTCTGTAATACTGTTTAATTCTTGACGGTCTGACCCTTTGAAAATGAATAAATATACTTTACAAAAAAAAAACAAATCAAAGTAACGAATGAACGTTTCAACCGTGTCCGGTCTTCCTCAGGCCAAGCACCAAAAACAATGAACAACAAAGCTATCAGGCTTGAGCAGCTTTTGACGTCTTTCACCGTCTCTGACTTCAGCACAAATGAAGGAGAGAAGGTTGCCTCTCCTTATATAACCTCTGGTCCTATTTAGGGCCCGAGCACTTACAGTACGAAGGCCCTATTGTATCTGTAGGATTTTTTTCCTTCTTCCGACAAAATGAGGGCCTTTTTGCCCCCCTAAACGTGTCCCAAAAAGTCACCAAATTTTGCACGCAAGACAGGCCTGGCGAAAAATTGGATATTTAATGGTTTGCATTAATGGGCGTGGCCTAATGGCTCAACAGCGCCCCCTAGAAAACTTCCTGCAACACAATACGGTTTGACGTACATGCACGAAAATCGTAAACACCTGTATCATGTCGCAACTTAAAGTAAAGTCTCTTGGCGCCATGGCCGAAACCGAACAGGAAGTCGGCCATTTTGAATTAATCATGTAATTTTGGCGCAATTTATGCCACTTTTTCGGCCCGAACCGTAATGTGCACCCAGGTGTGTTATACATCAAAATGTGCGTCTCCATCCTGCGACTACGTTTACGACTATGTCTCAGTCAAAAGTGTTACCTTGGCGACGCTAGACGCCAAAAAGCACGCCCCCCCTTCATCTGATTGGTCCATATTTGATAGTTCCTACTTTCTGCCATAACTTTTGAATGGTTGACATACGTGGGTGGTGTCATTGGACTCGGTTTTGAGTACTTGACCTTCATTGGTCTGAATTAGCCCCGCCCCTTCTTCTGATTGGTCGATATTTGATAGATCCTATTTTCTGCCATAACTTTTGAATGGTTTGACATAGAGAGTCGTGGGTGGTATCATTGGACTCGGTTTTGAGTACTTGACCTTCATTGGCCTGAATTAGCCCCGCCCCTTCTTCTGATTGGTCAATAGTTGATAGTCCCTATTTTTTGCTATAACTTTTGAATGGTATGACATACAGAGTCTTGGGTGGTGTCATCGGACTCAGTTTTGACTCCTTCACATGAATTGGTGCTAGCCCCGCTCCTTCTTCTGATTGGTCAATATTTGATAGTTCCTATTTTCTGCCATATTTTTTGAATGGTTTGACATAAAGAGTCATGGGTGGTGTCATCGGACTTAGTTTTGAGTCCTTGATCTTTATGGGTGAAAATTGCACGCGTGAGGGCCCGTTCATCGCTGCTTGCAGCTTTAATTAGGGCACGAGCACTTACAGTGCGAAGGCCCTATTGTATCTGTAATAATTGTTTTCCTCGTCGTTTTAAATTTTTCTGACGAAATGAGGGCCCTTTTGCCCCCCTAAACATGCCCCAAAAGTCACCAAATTTTGAAGGCAAGCCAGGCCTGGTGAAAAATGTGATATTTAATGGTTTGCATTAATGGGCACGGCCTAATGGCTCAACAGCGCCGCCTAGAAAACTTTGTGCCTCGAGCCCCACAATACGGTTTGACGTACATCCACGAAAATCGGTACACACCTGTATCATGTCGCAACTTAAAGAAAAGTCTCTTGGCGCCATGGCTGAAACCGAACAGGAAGTCGGCCATTTTGAATTAATCATGTAATTTTGGCGCAATTTATGCCACCCAGGACTCTTTATATCAAACAATTCAAAAGTTATGGCAGAAAGTAAGAAACTATCAAATACGAACCACTCAGATGAAGGGGCGGCGCGCTTCCTGTCGTCTATCGTCGCCACGGTAACGCTTTTGTCGTCATCGTGTGTACCGATTTCCGTTTATGTACGTCAAACCCAGTGTGCGAAATACCCATCCATATTCGGGGGGGTCCCTAAGTCGCGTTTTTTAATTTTTATTTATTCATTTTTTTAAACAGTGTGGCCCTATATAATAAACCAATACAATTAACCTACTATAGCCTATGACAAATACACGCACACTTTTAACCATTTTAGATGCACGTTGTTTTACTAACAGGAGGCCAAATTGTGCATTACAATGCAGAATGTTATTTACAAATTAAATCAGATAATTAAAATAAATAAAAGACATTAATTGGCACCACACTGGTGCACTTAATGAATAAATGCCAGGTATAAAACACTGCCGCACGACCAGTGCATTGCAGAAACAAATAAACAAATAAAAGAGGCTAATGTATTTCTTTAGATAAATAAAAAAAATACAATGAAAATGAATTGTGCATTCAAATAACAGTAATAACAACAAATGCCACTATCGGAGACGTGCAATCAGTGCACTTAAACAGATCCTCAGCCTGCACAATGATGAGTGATTATTTAACGTTATATAACCATCCAGGAAATTATGTTTTAACACAGCTGTGTGAACACATTCACAAATTCCACTCATAACAGGTCATCATGCAAAATAAAATAAAAAAACATGATGGTTCTCAACAGGTGGGTTCACGTAGTTTACACATTCACAAATCACACTCATAACAGGCCATAACGCAAAATAAAAATAACAATAATTAAAAAAAAACATTAGTTCTCAAGTGGATTCAGGCCATATTAACCCTCCGGGACAGTTAGAATAATTGTTACACTTTGACCCTTTAGCGCAAAAAATGCGCATTTCATAAAGAAACTATAAAACATATTATACATTCATATTATATTCTACTTTAATTGAGCTAATTTCTTTCACCAATATCTGACCTAAGTATTGATATCAAATATTCATGATTTTTTAAAGATTTTAACCCTTTAAATGCCAGGTTTTTGTCACGATGCCACCATGTTTTTAGATGAAAAAAAAACCCAGAAAAAAATAATTATTTTCAATATACTACATGCAAATTAGATTTTTTTGTTTTGGATTATTACAGCCTGGGATACGTCAATGATGAGTAGCAACATTGATTTTCACGCATTATTATTTTTTGTGCAGTGTCAAATACTCACACTTTGACCCTTTAGCGCAAAAAATGCGCATTTCCTAAGGTAGCTATAAAACATATTATACATTAATATTATATTCTACTTTCATTGAGCTAATTTCTTTCACCAATATCTGACCTAAGTATTGATATCAAATATTCATGATTTTTAAAAGATTTTAACCCTTTAAATGCCAGGTTTTTCTCCCGATGCCACCATGTTTTTAGATAAAAAAACTGAAAAAATCTATTATTTTTAATATACTACATGCAAAGTAGATTTTGGGATATGTCAATGATGAGTAGCAACATTGATTTTCATGCATTATTATTTTTTGTGCAGTGTCAAATACTCTTTACACTTTGACCCTTTAGCGCAAAAAATGCGCACTTCACACGGTAGCTATAAAATATACTATACATTCATGTTATATTCTACTTTCATTGAGCTGATTTCTTCACTTACATCTGACCTAATTATTGATATCAAATATTCATGAATTCCTGAAGATTTTAACCCTTTAAATGCCAGGTTTTTGCCATGATGCCATGTTTTTAGATGAAAAACACAGAAAACACAGAGCAGCAACATTGATTTTCATGCATTATTATTTTTTATGCATTTCAAAAGGTAGCAAAAAGGTTATGGTGATAACACATACTTTTTTATCCAGAAGTGAAGCAATGAACAGTGAACCAGGAACAGTGAGCCAGGAGCATCAAAACTGACTAAATAACATTCAATAACAGCAACAAAATTGTGTGTCAGAGAGAGAGAAAGAGACTCTGTGTGTGTGTGTGTGTGTGTGTGTGTGTGTGTGTGTGTGTGTGTGTGTGTGTGTGCGTGCGTGCGTGCGTGCGTGCGTGCGTGCGTGCGTGCGTGCGTGCGTGCGTGTGTCTGTGTGTGTGTGTGTGTGTGTGTGTGTGTGTGTGTGTGTGTGTGTGTGTGTGTGTGTGTGTGTGTGTGTGTGAGAGTCAGTTCAGGTATTGCAGGTGAATTTGCTGCGCATTTCCTCGGCAATGTGATGGATTATTTCTGCACATGCATGGTCAGATTTGTGGATGTTACCAACTTCTGTTCCATTAAGCTCCTGCATTCTCATGAGTGGGTTAAGCTTTTTGAATGATAGCCTTTCCTTTGCCACTGTGTACGCCGTTCTGAATGTGACAGTGGTTTTCTTGAGTAATTCGGACTGTATTTCAATGAATGTGTTGGAGAGAGTGTCTTTCTCTTTCATCTGGGTTATTTCCACTGACCGTGCATGGGCCTGACTGTCCCTGTGTTTGTAGATTTTCTTTCGCAGACTCTTTGCATCAGAGCTGGAAAAATCACCGTTAATCCACTCTTCTTTACACTGTAAACCCGGTTTCTTTTCTGAGAGTAGCAACCTTTTTGCTTTTCTGCACACTAAGCATCCCAACTTTCCTTCCTTGACATCAAGCCAAGGGTTACGGCCTTTCCACTCTCCCACCTGCTTTGGTGTAAAAACAGCGGGCAAGTCACTGCTAGCAGCGGGCGGCGCAGTAGCATCTGCCCCGGAGCACTCGGCCTCGACTTCACTTTCTTCAACAGAGGGTGGGAGAGGAACGGGACCCTCTGTTGTGACGTTGTCTCTCTCCTCATTTCTGGCTGCCACTGAGACCTTTTTTGATGTGAACCCAAAATGTGCAAGTGACACACTCTGAGTTAGCTTCCGCTTAGCCATGTTATTGTGGCATCTCAACTAGCCAGCCTACATCATTGCGCTGTGCTGGCGCACATGACTAATTTGCATACATAAAGGTGCAGGACTTGTGTTAAACCAATAAAAGTTTTGAATTGTGAATACTTGATATGGCGATCTCAAACATATTTAATTGACCATTAGTGACAATCAAATTATCATATTATATTATATAGCCACATTTTTTTTTGACAACATTGACACCCCCCCTTAATTTGGCTTTTGAGTCCTTCAGGGGGGCTCAAGGGTTAACCCCCCTGTATTTCGCACTCTGGTCAAACCGTATTGTGGGGCTTGAGGCAAAAAGTTTTCCATTAATGCAAACCAATAAATATCAAATTTTCCGCCAGGCCTGGCTTGCGTGCAAAATTTGGTGATTTTTGGGGAACTATCAAATATGGACCAATCAGATGAGGGGCGCTTTTTGGCTTCTAGTGTCGCCACGGTAATGCTTTTGAAAGAGAAAAGTAATGCGCGTTGTCGCAGGATGGAGACGCATATTTTGATGTGTTACACACCTGGGTGCACTTTACGGTTCGGGCCGTATTAACTGCCGAAGGAATGGCATAAATTGCGCCAAAATTAATTCAAAATGTTCAAAATGGCCGACTTCGTGTTCGGTTTCGGCCATGGCGCCAAGAGACTTTTCTTTAAGTTGCGACATGATACAGGTGTGTACCGATTTTCGTGCATGTACGTCAAACCGTATTGTGGGGCTTGAGGCACAACATTTTCTAGGGGGCGCTGTTGAGCCATTAGGCCATAGCCATTAATGCAAACCGTAAAATCTATATCAAATTTATCGCCAGGCCTGGCTTGCGTGCAAAATTTGGTGACTTTTGGGGCACGTTTAGGGGGGGCAAAAAGGCCCTCCTTTCATCAGAAGGATAAAGAAAGAATAAAAAATTCCTACGGATAGTACTCTCTCCTTAAGTGCTCAGGCCCTAAAAGAAAAAATCCTACAGATACAATAGGGCCTTCGCACTGTAAGTGCTCGGGCTCTAAAAATGTCCTACCCATAATGGGGTAACCATTATGGGTAGGACATTAGGATGGGAGGCTAATCTGTAGTATATCGATTACTTGTCTCGTTTGTCCCTTTTTAAATCATTCATTCAGAGAATGTATTCATTCTCTCTGTCTGTTCTCTTTTCCTGCTCTGCCCAGCTGGTCTTCACCAGGAGGGTCCCCCCTTATGGTCCAGGTCCTGGTCCAGGTTTCTTCCCTCCTAAAGGGGAGTTTTTCCTTGCCACTGTTTATGTAATAATTGCTCGGGGGTCATGTTCTGGGTCTCTGGAAAGCGCCTAGAGACAACTTCTGTTGTAATAGACGCTATACAAATAAAATTGAATTGAATTGAATAGATGTAACTTGAGAAACTAGAAGAAGCTGCAGAACAGGGACCCCCAGTCCTCCTTGACTACAACTGTACCAAGTTACATGAGAATAGCTTAAAGCACATGGATTTTATAAAGGTTTTAGTGTGGATAGTACCAGGCGGACTCTCTATTTGTGCACTTGGGTACCTCTACTTTGCCAAAATGTGCCAAATGTGTTTTTTACCTTTTTTGAAGGGAATATGGCTATAGAATACTTTGATGATTTTATGATACAAGACCCCCCAACCGGTAGATGCTGTCAGAGCTTCCATGCTTGAACAAACAGCCTTTCTGCAATCTGACTAATGAACAAGTAGACTTCACACACTTCCTCTGCACAAATGCACTTGAAAAAAGGGTGAAAACTGACTCTTTGCACAAAAGCTCATATTATTTTTGCACATTTTCATATCCATTGTACATTCTGCAAATTGGTCAACTTTGTAAATATTTTTGTTTATCTTTTTAAATGGCCTTATTTATAAAGATTTTCGGTTATGAGACCTCCTGGCGTGGACGGCTCCCTGTTACCATTTCCTCACCTGGATCCTCTGTGCTCAGCCATGTCTACACCGTATGTCTGTGTGTGTAACTTGGGTGAATTGTGGTGTGCTTGCGTCTGTCTGTGTGTGTGCGGGGAGGGGGGAGCGGGGCAGGGCATTCATACGTTTTATGTTTATTTGTTTTATGTAAAGCACTTTTTGTTGCATTTTATGTATGAAAGGTGCTTTATAAATAAAGTTTGATTTGATATCATATTTTTTTCTTGTTGTCTATACTTTTAGCTTCTTGTTTATGTTTGCTTTGAGTGTTAATATTATTATTAAATGCGTGCCTTGTCACAAGTTTTTGATTGCTCAATACAACCTGGTGTTACTGCTGCAGATGACAATAAACTTCTTGAACATATTTGTAAACTGCATCCAGAATAACTAACTTTTTCTTAAATCCCCTCTTCATTGTCACAGTCAAGAAAAACATCCAAACTAGATCTTAGGTGTACCCATTACATTTGATTAAAACCTATTAACTGGATTACGCTCCCTTTTTTGATTCTTAATTACCGGAGTCAAATTCCTTGTTGTACAATGTTCGAACCTGGCCAATAAAGATGATTCTGATTCTGATTCAGGCGCTGGGCTCCGCCGGCAGGCTGCAGGACAGCGGTCAGACAGCGACATCAAGTGGCAGGCAATTGACATTACATCAAAAAAACAAAAAAAAACTTAATTTTTATTTCAGTTTAAGACAAAAGAAAAAACAGAAAAAACATTTATTCAGCAACGCTATCACTCACACGCACTTAATTTAAATACAGAGGCTCTAATCAGAACTAAAGAACCCCAGAGCGTCTTCATGTTCAATTCAGATCCAGATCTGTTCTGCAGTGCAACAAACTTTTGTGATCCAAGAGTCTCCAAGCCCGGAGGAATCCAGATTAGCGACATTTCTCCGGTGAAATGTCGCCACCTGCTGGACGAACAGCAGACGTGGGTAGAGTAGCCAAAAATTGTACTCAAGTGAAAGTACTGTTGTTACTTCAGAATAATATGACTCAAGTAGAAGTAAAAAGTAGTCATCCAAATAATTACTTGAGTAAAAGTAAAAAAAGTACTTGGTGAAAAAACTACTCATACTGAGTAACTGTTGAGTAATGTCTGATTTATTTTTTTAACACAACCATTCAAACAGACAAAAGTACAAAACAATCATCTTCAGGCAAATTAAATCAATAAAATAACAAAATAAATTAAAATTAATAAAAAATAAAAAAGCTTAAATTAAAATAATCTTAAAGTTAAAAAAAATTACTTTACTAAATAATAAAATAAATAAAATAATAACAGAGTAAAAAAATAAATTAAGCACAAGTAGCACAACATTTCAAGCCTTTGTACTTTTCTTTTTTAACCAGGCAGAACTAGAACAAGCCCATGAACTCATAGAAACTCTGTGTGTGTTTGAGTTTGTGTATATGTGACAAAACATGCAAAAACAAACATTTTTCCCAAACAATCACCCAGTGATGTCATGAGATTGGCGCGTACGCGGATAAAAGGGATAAAACAAAAGTAACAGCTCAACGTAGCCTAATGTAGCGGAGTAAGAGTACAGTTTCTTCTTCACAAATCTACTCAAGTAAAAGTAAAAAGTATAGTGATTCAAAACTACTCTTAAAAGTACAACAGTTCCCAAAACGTACTCAAGTAAATGTAACGGAGTAAGTGTAATGGAGTAAATGTAACTCGTTACTACCCTCCTCTGACGAACAGGCGCACCGCAAAAACAAACGGAGAGGAGGGGAAACACATTCCACAACGAAAACCTTAACAAACGTGTTTCTCTTTCAGATACGTGGACCCGGAGAACAACTAGATGGCGTACCTGCCAAAAATCTGTCCTCTCTGGATACTTAAAGGCCCAAAAATAAACCAGCTCCACCTTCCACTGAGTCATTCTGATCATTTGGTTTTGTCGCCTTCCTAAATATCCTGTGTTTTGGCTACTTACTCCAGTTCTTCTTGTTATTTATAATTAAGGTATTCCCTGAGTTTTTTTTTGTGATCTTATCTGTTCCATATTTGTGCCATATTTATATAAAAATATATACATTTATATACAAAGGTAGCATCTCTGCTACTTCATCAGGGTCACAATGACTGACACTGTTCTGGAGTCTGAACTTGCATTCTTCCACTGAACGATTGTAAGCCTGACAGCCTCTCTTTGTCCAGGTTCAGCCGTCGGCCTAAGAGGTGGGAGAGGACTGTGCTGGAACTGGCATCGTTCCTGATCCGGCTGTGGCCAAGGATCCCCTTCCTCCATCTGAATAGTGCACCGCAAAAACAAACTGAGTGGGGAAACACATTCATGAAAAACCTTCAGAAATGTGCATTTCTTTCCGATAACTGACCCTGAGAACTAGATGTCGTACCTGCCGAGAGCTTGGGGGGAGTGGCAGCCTAGTGGTTACAGAGGAGGGCTGGAGTCTGGAGGACCAAAAGTCAACCACCTTGGGCCCCTGAGCAAGGCCCTTCACCCTTACTGCTCCCTGGGCGCCGTGCCATTGCATGGCAGACCACTCCACACATGTCAACTAGAAAATGGGTTAAATGCAGAGAAATAATTTCCCCATTGTGGGAGCACTAAGGGAAGCTTTCTTTCTTTCTGGAAGACATTTTTCTGCTGCACAGAACCATGGTTGTCAGAAGCATGCTCTGTCAAGTAGTGGACGGCCTGTGAATAGTCTTTGCCCTTCTCATGGTGTTGGCTGAAGGTAGTCTGGGTGCCAGGAGGGTACAGGCCATACAGGAGTTTGTAGTCAAAGTCTGGATAGGGGTAAGCCAAGAAACCACCCACACCAAACTGGGGAACCACCACACTAGTGAATCCCTGCTGTCCTTGGCCCAGTTGGTCAGCTGGATAGCCAAATTCTTCCGTCTGCCGCTGGAAGTTGCCAAGTTCAGCTTCCCTCATAACACTGGCAGCCTCTCCTATCTGGAAGCTAGGTTGAGGTGTTGGTAGGAGAAAGTCACTGGCATCCATGGTCTGGGCATCATCTGCTGCTTCAGTCAAACTTCGGGGAGGAACAGCCAACTCGGTTTCTGTGGAGAAACAAGTCAGGATACAGTACCCAACCACAAGACTAGTACCATGCATGATCAGACTTATTTGGTAGACAAGACTGACCAGCTCCAGCTGGCCCTGAACCAACAGCTCCTGCTTGAAAGGGTACAGAAAACCAGAGACAACATAGCCAGGCAGAAGGGGCACAAGCGACCCAGTACCGACAGCTCCTGTCTGAAGGGGCAAAGAAGACCCAGTACCAACATAGTATCCCACAGCAGGTGCAGCTGAGTCCAGCTACTGGACTCAGCTGGAGTTGTGTAGCCAACAAGCTGAGGGGGGGTTAGGATTTTGGACAAGTACTGGTGCAGATACCAGTCTAGGGGCACTGTAGAGTACTGGTGCTGAATGACCTGTGGGTGCTACCTGGTAGGAGGCAAAGTTGCCAACAGCATCTTTCACAAACCCTCCCCTCCTACACACACGCACGCACGCACACACACACACACACACACACACACACACACACACACACACACACACACACACACACACACACACACACACACACACACAATGTTCCTGTGCGCGCCCCCTTGAGCATAGGCCGAAGTGCGTTTTTATTTTTTATTTTAATTTTTATGTTATTTATTATTCATCAAGTTTTGTATAGATTTTTCTAAAATTTTACACTTTTTAGGCATTTTTTACTTTCTTTTAATCTTTTAGTTTTTAGCTCCAGTGTTTCCTCAGGGGGGTCGTCCACACTGGGAGGTGTGTCTGCTCCGCCCATGGGGGTGTCGTCATGGGGGTCCCTCAGGCCTGGGTAGCTGGGGGTGGGACTCCACCTTCTGTGTGGGGTCTGTCCTGGTCTGTCCGGGTTGGGGGGGTCTCTGTGGCGATGCTCCTTGTGGTCATGGCCGGTGGAGCCTCTCGGTGTGGACGGCCACCCATAGGTAGTGTTTTCCTCACCTGGATCGTTAGTGCTAAGCCATGTCACCAGTCCACTTATTGTGTGTGTGTGTGTGTGTGGGCGTGTGAGTGTATGCACATGTGTATGAGTGTGAGTGAGGGTGTGTGTATGCGTGGGGGGTGGGGGGTGGGGTCGTATGGGATGTTTTAAATTGTACTTTTGATTGTTATTTTATCTCTGTATGTAAAGCACCATGAGTTGCACTTACACTGCATGAGTTGGTGCTATACAAATAAATAAAGTTTAAGTTTAAGTTTAAGTTTGAATCGTGTTGTTACATGTAATGACGGACAGGGAGTAACAATGGAGAGGCAGAAGAAAAAAGCTATCGGGGGCACGAACTACAAAGAGGGGGAGGGGGCTGTAATATGTCTGCATACCCCATCAACACTTGATCCAGAGCTGTTATGTATGAAAACACTCACCTATTCAGAACATGTCTTTAGTGTCAAAAGTGTACAATAGAGTCATAGTCAATGATAGATCCTGATCTTTGTAATTTATAGAATATCAGGCTTTTATCACTAATAAATATGAGAGGTGAGGTTCGATAGATCTAGCTATGGGGTCGTTTCTTGGCAGGCATAAACTTGTTGGCATAACACCGGTACGCCTAATCAACCCAGAAGAAGAAGAGCGACCGCTGACGTCACTGAGCGGTTTGGGATTACCAATTCTGAATAATGGAACAATTTTTGGGAGGCGGGAATGAAAAAGCAATGTTCTTTTCTTCACTTGAAGAAATCACTTTCACAGAATGCAGTGTTGAGGAAGAAAATGAAAAGGCAGTTTGGATGATTTATTATTAATTCAATTTATGAGTGAAAAAAATACAACTATATTATGAAAAAATGAAAAAAAGCATTCCTGCTTATCCATTTTAATTATGGTACAGAATTGCTTCCATAGGTCTTTACCTGCCATTGTTTATGTGATAATTGCTCAAGGGTCATTTTCTGGGTCTCTGGAAAGCACCTATAGAGACAACTCGTATTGTAATAGACGGTATATAAATAAAATTGAATTGAATTCTCTCTTTTGTTAATGTTCTGCCTCCTCAAAAAATGATGATGATGATGATGATGATGATGATGATGATGATGATGATGATGTCTCATCAGCACTGAATAACAACGCTCAGCTTTCAGGTGGGTCTGCTTCCTGAACCCTCTGTCCCGACATGTGTCGTGAAAGATTGGTCCTCAGTTTGATTAATGGACTAGAGCCCACTATTGACATGTGATAGTGAGTTCCAGGCTTTTGTCAAGGATCCTGGAAGGAATTACATGAATGAAGTCAACTTTAGGGTGATGTTATTGCTCCTCAGAGACACACAAAAAGACAACAGCAGGAATAGGAGTACAAACATGAGGTGTTTATGATCTACCAGTGACTTCGGGCCCTTAGCATTTCCTGTATATGTCCCCTGAGAAGATACTATTTACTAGCATTGAGAAAGCTGCAGAATTCCAACTGAACCTTGAAACCTGAAACCTCAGCGTCTCGCACCTCTCCTGACACCCACACATCATCACCATTTTTGTATCCTATAATCCACAGCGGAGACCGACACTTGCAGCTATGGGCTGTCTGAGGGGCCGTAAATTCTGGCCCAGCTCATTGGGTGGGAGAGGATTGCAGGGCATGCTGTGAGCAGTCACCTCCTGCTGTGGCAGACGTACTCTGTAATCCATGTTTGCGAGGTCAAGAGATATTTTGATATCCGTTGCTCACAGTCAGATTCAGCACTCATCTTTGTTAAAGCCGTCCGCACCTGTTCTAGCATAAGCAATTGGGAGTGAATGTTTCCCAGAGGATGGGAAGGCATCGCTTTTTATCACCACATGCTCTACACTGTCAGCAGTGCAGCTCATGTGTGGTGTACTGGCAGGAAAACATAATACACAACATTAATGGAAGACAGCACATGGGGGGGTTGCAATATAGCAGCATGCAGTCTTGCACGATTACACCTTCATACAATAGAAAACCATTAAACTGTTGACATGTAAGCTGACTCAAATGTGATGTGTATTTGTGGAGGATGCCAGCTGCTGCGTGGATCTTTGCGTTTAGTCTTTGTGCATTGTGTAATCAGATCTTAGTATGGTCATCATAAAATGTAGGTCTCAGTAGACCTTGTTGGTGACAAATAAAAATCCTGCCAATCAATTTTACCCTGGTCAGCATTTATTTCCACCTTTCTGCCTGGAATTATACAAAGAGTGGTTGACAATAATGTCCTGTATCTTTCAACCCTAAAAAGGAAAGTTCTGAACATAATTTCATAAAAGCTTTCAAAAGTCAAAGAAAATATGCTATCTTTAATGTGTCCCAACTTTAAAGGAGTTGGTGGCTGCTCATCTCAAACATGAAATGTGTTGCTGAATAAATGCAAGACGCAGTCATCCAGTGATTATAATGGTGTTTGTCTATGCCACTTCGTACCATATCCGGTCGTTTTACATTTTTTGGATATATGAATCATCCATTCTACTGCATTTTAAGACAACTTATCTTGGTTGATCGGTTAAAGTACCCTGTTTATTCTAAATATGTTTGAATGTTGTTATTAATGGAATTGACATTTTTTCTTAATTTTCTTTCCCCCACATGTTATAAACTGGAAAAAGGGAAAACAAAATCTCTGAATTAAACGCAAGCAGTCATTGTTAACTTGGTTATCGTATTTCTTGTAGTGATTTGTACCACTGCATCAGCATCTGCCTAACCCTCCCTCCTGGTAAGTCATCAAATGTACGTAAAAAGCATTGCTGGAAGAGATTGGCTTTACATTCTATACTCTCACTGGTCCTCCACTGTGTTTCACAGTGGGAAAAGCACATACTGTATGAATAACACAAATTGCAAATTCAAAAATGTCCCTTCTAGGGTAAATACAAACCTTAGAAGGGAAATGAATTTACCTTCTTTGGAAGCAACAGTCACAGATTAGGACTAATTCCACACTGATTTCTCAGTCATAACTATTAACTATCTGAAAATTCTTTATAAGCTCAGGCTGAGATTTAAAAAATATATATAAAGCAGTCCAATGCCATATTAATGATTGTTTGTATGAGTTGGTAATCTACCCTCTTCAGTTTCATTCAGTTATAAATAAACTGTATGACATTTGAGATGTATAGGTGATACATCTTACAATTGTACGATGATGGTAAATGTAAAGAGATATCATTAAATGCACAGGTTTCTTTGATAAATGTGACACTGTGTGGGTTAACCTTGCACATGCACCACGCAGCTAACCTGGCATGCCCAGCCTCCTGATGAGGCCCCAGTGTGAAGCAGTGAATAATTAAATAATGAGGACACCTTAATGCTTCCTTTGGCAAGGCCTGCTGATGTTAATTTACAACCACTTACAGCAGACCAGTAAGTGTCAGCTTAAAGAGCGTGGATATTAAGAGCAGGCAAACACCTCTGGACATAAATATTCACACTATTCAAATCAACAGGCTTGAGAGAATATCGTCACATCAGTCAGCAGGGGTGAAATACTGTATATCCACGGCTCTTTTCAGATGCACTTTAATGGGCTTTTCATCCCACCCGGCACTTTTTTTTTTTTGTTTGGTTTAGTGCTGACAAAAAGAAAAGCACATCTTCTTAATTGAAACACTTTTCCTAACTATTGTCTCTTCAGGCTGTTACCCAGACACATTTATTGTCAATATTTCACAGCTGGGGATGGGATGCAGATGCTCTTTTTATGTGCCGTATAATAAAAACAATAAATACAAATACATTTTATACATGAGAAATATCACCTTTAAATTTTGAGATTTGAATTTATTTTACTTTTAGAAAATCGAACAACAGGAAAAGAAAAAAAAAAAAGAACAGCTTTCCCAATTTTGAGTCAGCTGCTGACATGTAGAAGACATACAGTAGTGATGACGATGTATGAACTTTGAGCAAATGTGTAAATGTAGAGGTAGCCTCTCTGTAAACAACTGACTTCCTTGCACAGTCTAAAGCTACTCGAGAAAATTAGCAGAGACTGCCAGCATCTGTTAATTATCCTGAAAAGTGCAGTGATGTTCATTTGCTTGAAACTTGAATAAACGTAAATAAAGCACAGGTGGGAGGATTGCTCCAGCAGATGAAGTCGCGATTCTCTAAATAATGGAAGAAAGTGGATTTGACTATTATCAACCTAAATTGTATCCTAAACCTAAATTATAACTCTTTGCTTTGCATTTATGAGGCAGACCCGTCAATTTTTTTGCTCCTCTCTTGTTGAAGCAGCCCTCAGTTTGGTTTTGAGAAGGAGATACCCTCTTTACCTTTAAACTTAGGTTGAACCTTTTGTCACAAATGCGGTGGATAGGACCCAGATGCAGGAGATCAGGAGGCAGGAGTTCCAAAAAACGTGTTTTACTACTACTACTACTACTACTATTACTACTACTACTACTACTACTGTCATTTAGCAGACTTACATATGAGAGAACAACACAAGCACAAAATCACATAGGAGGGTACAGCTGGATCAGTGCTGGTCAGACTGCTGACAGTCCAGTTGGACACAGGTGCTGTCAGGCCAGTGCTAGAATATCTATGTTTTTTTTTTTTTAAATAAGAAAGCTACATCTAAGAAGACACCATCTTGTCTTAAGTTCATGCATCTTACTAGATGCCGAAGTGCTCCTTAAAGAGCTGAGTCTTTAGCTTGCTCTTAAAAGTAGGTACAGACCCTGCAGATCGGACAGAGTTTGGTAGGTCGTTCCACCATCGGGGAACAATGGAGGAGAAGAGTCTGGCTACTGATTTCACGCCACGTGGTGGTGGAAGCACCAGGCGTCTTTCACTGGCTGAGCGGAGCTGTCGAGAGGGAGTGTAGCTCTAATCAAGTAGTGAAGGTATTGAGGAGCTTTTAGGTAATTGTTTGGTAAGCCAGAAGCAGAGCTTTGAACTTGATGCGGGCTGCAACTGTAAGCCAGTACAGAGAGGTTAGCAGTTGAGTAACATGAGCTCTCTTGGGCTGGTTGAAGACCAGACGTGCTGCTGCATTCTGGATCATCTACAGAGGTTTAACTGAGCACGCAGGGAGGCCGACCAACAGTAGTCAATACGTGACATGACCCGAGCCTGAACCAAGAGCTGTGTCGTATGTTCTGTCAGGAAGGGTCTGATCTTCCTGATGTTGTAGAGAGCGAATCGGCAAGACCGGGAAACCGAGGCAACATGGTCCTTAAAGATCAGCTGGCTGTCTAACATGACACCAAGATTCCTGGCAGAAGATGTGGGCACAAGTGTGGTGGAATCCAGCTGCACGCTTATCTGCGGAGGTAAGGAATGAATGGCTGGACAGACAATAAGCTCAGTCTTTATGCCATTCCTTCGGCAGTTAATACGGCCCGAGCCGTAACGTGCACCCAGGTGTGTTATACATCAAAATGTGCGTCTCCATCCTGCGACGACGTGCATTACTTTTCTCAGTCAAAAGTGTTACCGTGGCGACGATAGACGCCAAAAAGCGCGCCACCCCTTCATCTGATTGGTCCATATTTGATAGTTCCCCAAAAGTCACCAAATTTTGCACGCAAGCCAGGCCTGGCGATAAATTTGATATTTCATGGTTTGCATTAATGGGCGTGGCCTAATGGCTCAACAGCGCCCCCTAGAAAACTTTGTGCTTCAAGCCCCACAATATGGTTTGACGTACATGCACGAAAATCGGTACACACCTGTATCATGTCGCAACTTAAAGAAAAGTCTCTTGGCACCATGGCCGAAACCCAACAGGAAGTCGGCCATTTTGAATTAATCGTGTAATTTTGGCGCAATTTATGCCATTTCTTCGGCCGTTTCTTCGCCCGAATCGCAACGTGCACCCAGGTGTGTTATACATCAAAATGTGCGTCTCGATCCTGCGACGACGTGCATTACTTTTCTCAGTCAAAAGCGTTACCGTGGCGACGATAGACGCACAAAAAGCACGCCCCCCCTTCATCTGATTGCTCCATATTTGATAGTTCCTACTTTCTGCCATAACTTTTGAACGGTTTGACATAAAGACTTGTGGGTGGTGTCATTAGACTCGGTTTTGAGTCCTTGAACAAAATTGTTTTTTACATAGAGAGTCGCGGGTGGTGTCATCCGTTAAATGTCCAGGCCTGATGACATCTACATGCAAGTCATACAAGCGCTTCCACTGCAGCACGCCTGAACGTGCACAAGGGTGCGAGGGCCCGTTCATCGCTGCTTGCAGCTTTAATTTAGCTTTAAATGCGAATTTATACAACTCTGCATATTGAAAGATTGACAAGACAGGGTCCAACGTGTGACTAAAGCTTCACAGTGTGACACATTTGTAGAGTTAAAAAGTTCCTGTTGTTCAAATGTGTTGAGATTATATGCATTTGTCATTATTTAGGTAGTAAAATGTGGACTGTGACTGCTCGTCTTATGAGCATTATTGACTGCACAGTAACAACTGAACCACTCAAAGAGCAACACTCTTCAGAGCTCATCAGCACAGAAGCAGTTTTTACTTACAATTCTCTTTAATGTTCCGCCTTCAATCCATCTTTCACCTGTCAATAAGCTAATAGTTCTAATGTGTCAAAATTGATTTCTTTGGGCCTCCAGCCTCCTCCTCCCTCAGCTCTTTCTCATCCTCCTTCATTCACTCTTCTATACAACAGATTTATGACTTTTTCCCCCCTTCCTTTCCCCCCTCCACATAAACCTTTGTTTAGTGTAAAGATTACTGTCTAGCAAGACTTGCAAGTAAAAAAAAATCTTGTTCAAGTCTTGTATTCAAAATGTTTTTTCAAAGCTTTTTGATATAGCTTGGAATATAGGTTGGAATATACCTTTACATACCAGTGACAGCATAATCCCCAGAAGTTTTTAGTGAGACAAAAACTCAGGCATTATAGTCAAAGTCTGGGTATCTGGTGTCACTTTTACAAGTGCCCCAAGCACTTAACCATTTTAAGATAAATAAATAAAACACTTTTGCGGTTGTAGCTATGGGTTGTAGCTTGCTGCCAAGCCGACTTTGTTTTGGAAGTACGGATCGGATTTCTGCCAGTTTGGGGATAAAAATACGCTGCACCCTCACTACACTGTGTGCAATGTGCTACCAAGTGTTCCTCTTACTAATACAAAGTTTAAAAAAAATAATCCAGTGATTTAAATTTTGATACAAGGCAAGCAAGACGAGAGGGAATACCGAGAACTGAACCACAGATTTGTGGACTGGTGCCAGCGGAACCGCCGCCAGATTAATGCGGGGAAAACAAAGGAGCTGGTAGCGGACTTCTGCCGGCGCAAAGACCCCCCCTCGCCGGTGAACATCCAGGGAACGGAAATAGAGATAGTGGACTCTTACAAGTACCTGGGTGTTCACCTGAACAAAAAACTGGACTGGACTGTAAACACCCAGGCTCTATACAAGAAAGGCCAAAGCAGACTCCACCTGCTGCGCAGACTGAGGTCCTTTGGAGTGAGTGACGGCCTCCTGAGGACCTTTTATGACTCTGTGGTGGCGTCTGCAATCTTTTATGGTGTGGTCTGCTGGAGCAGCAGCATCACTGCAGCAGAGAGGAAGAGACTGGACAAGGTGGTGAGGAAAGCCGGCTCTGTCCCGGGCTGCAGTCTCCATCCTGTGGAGGTGGTGGGGGAGAGGAGGATGGTGGCTAAGCTGTCATCCATCATGGACAATGTCTCCCACCCCCTTCATGAGACTGTCAGAGCCCTGGAGAGGTCCATCAGCGACCGGCTTCGTCACCCACGATGCGTCACTGAGACACATCGTCCTTGCTCCCCACTGCCATCAGACTGTAAAACCAGGCCTGATCACAGTAGTAATGGACAATAACATGTGCAATAATGTATAATAACATGTGCAATATCTGTGCAATATCTGTCTACCTCACACACATCCTACCTGCTTTTTTGCACTGTTTTTTTGTTCTTTCCCGTACTGCACTACTTTTATTTTCATTCCAATTCAATTCAATTCAATTTTATTTATATAGCGTCTAATACAACAGAGTTGTCTCTAGACGCTTTCCAGAGACCCATACCCAGAACATGACCCCCGAGCAGTTATTACATAAACATAAACAATGGCAGGTAAAAACTCCCCTAGTGGGAGAAAAACCTTAAAGGTATTGTGACATCATTTTTAACATGCTTTTAACACTATTAAAAGTCTTGGCCAACATCCCTCAAATGTGTCTAAAAGAGTGTAACAAGAAAAACTTCACTCTAGTACTATTTTCCTGGCTTTTTATTACAGTGTTTTTTTGCGCCGTGAAAAATGCTTCCTTTCCCCCCTTTCCTGTCAATCATTGCTCCGCTCCTCCTCCAAACCTCCTCCTCCTCCAGCCATACGCTCACAGCGGCGTCGGAGCAACAGGCGAAGCATGCACGGAAAAGCAGGAGGGCGAACCACAGCAAACAATGATAAAAATAAAGGCATGTAAATAAAGTGTCCCCTTATCTTAAGTCCAGTCAGTGGCCGCGGGTCTTCTTAGCAGTTTTCCTCCGCTGATGAGAACAGAAGAGGCTGTAAACAGCTCCGTGTTAAGCCTGATTTATGGTTCCGCGTTAAATCGACGCAGAGCATACGCCGTAGGGTTCAGCGTACGGTGCGCGTCGCCGCGTAACACTACGCCGTAGGCTCTGCGTCGGTGTAACGCAGAACCATAAATCAGCCTTTATGGTGCACTCGAGAGGAGAGGAGGCAGGGAGCTGGGTGGAGGGGGCGGTGATTTAGCGGGCCGTTACGTAACGGCCCGCCAGCAAACCAGGTGCGCCGTTTTTGCACAGTTATGCGGAAAATCCCAGAAAGCACACAATACACTGAATGTTAAAAGTTCGTTGTTTTTTGGGTGTAATTGATGTCAAGACACCCAACAAAACACAAAAAATCAAGAAAAATTTGTTTTTCATGTCACAATCCCTTTAAGCCAAACAGTGGCAAGGAAAAACTCCCCTTTAGGAGGGAAGAAACCTTGAGCAGAACCAGGCTCATAAGGGGGGACCCTCCTGCCGAGGGCCAGACTGGGGGGTCAGGGATGGCAACAGCCCAGCAGGCAGGTGGAAGCAGCAACGGGATGACCAGGGGTGGGGACCGCAGGCCAGCACACAGCTCCCGAAGCTCCGGCCCAATCAGCAAGTCCCAGGTTGGGGTGCAGGGTCGGGGAAGGGTTGAAGGGAAGGGGTCAGGGAAAGACTTGTGCTCCGTAATGCAATCTACAAGCCACCCACGACCACCTGCAGGTTCCGGTGTCCGGCAAAGGATGCTGCAACATGGACAAAAGAGAGAAAAGGGAGGAGAAGGGGGGGCCAGCACAAGAAACTACAGGAGCGACTCTGACACACTAAAGTTTACACTACCTAGAGATTTACCAACACCAGCTAGAGGTTTACTAAACACTAACTATAGGCTTTACTAAGCAGAAATGTTTTAAGTTTAGTTTTAAAGGTGGAGGTGGTGTCAGCCTCCTTAACCCAGATTGGAAGTTGGTTCCATAGTAGTGGTGCCTGATAGCAGAACGCCCGCCCTCCAAATCTACATTTAGATACTCTAGGAACTACGAGTAAACCTGCACTCTGAGAACGGAGAGCTCTGACAGGAACATAAGGCACTATCAGGTCTCGCAAATAATGCGGAGCTAAGCCGTTTTGGGCTTTATACCCAAGTAATAAAATTTTAAATTGGATTCTGAATTTTACGGGTAACCAATGGAGCGACGCTAACACTGGAGAGACCTGGTCTCTCCTGCTAATTCCTGTCAGTACTCGTGCTGCTGCATTTTGGATCAGCTAGAGCCTATTCAGCAAATTACTTGGACATCCTGCTAACAACACATTACAGTAATCTAGCCTAGAAGATACAAATGCATGAACTAGTTTTTCTGCATCACTCTGCGAGAGGATTTTCCTAATCTTTGCAATATTACGGAGATGGAAAAAGGCTATTTTACAAACCTGATTGACATATGGTTTAAACGACAAATCCTGATCGAAAATAACACCAAGGTTTCTCACAGTTGCACTGGAAGCCATCGCAACACCATCTAATCCCTTCCTAAGATGCTTTGGACCAAGAATGATAACCTCTGTTTTATCTGAATTTAGAAGCAAGAAATTTCTGGACATCCAGTCCTTGATGTCCCTAAGACATGCCTGAAGTTTAACTAACGGTTCTGTTTCATCCGGCTTCATAGACAAGTAGAGCTCCGTATCATCAGCATAACAATGAAAGTGTATGCTGTGATTCTGGATTATACTTCCCAACGGCTGCATGTATAAACTAAACAAGATTGGCCCTAGCACTGAACCCTGCGGAACACCATAACAGATTCCAATGTATATACTGTTTATATTTCGTAATGATATACTTTTTACTTTTTTACGCCTCCCCCTGCATGTGTGTGTTAAGTGTACTACTGCTGCACAAAGTGAGTTTCCCCATTGAGGGAGAAATAAAGGATAATCTAATCTAATCTCAAAACTAAGCTTTTTCCATTGATGTTAACGAGAGAGACTGCTGTTTTGTCCAACCGGATATTCTGCCCGGAAGTAGCAATGGAGAAGGATTTTTCTGATTGGTCAGTCAGCGACCAATCAGAAGGATAACAAAGGGTCAATCAGATACAAAACATTCACCTAAAAGACTGGTCACAGGTTGCTCAAGCCCACCTTCTGGTTCCTGTGTCTGTTTACAGAAATACAGTTGATAATGAACCATCTCTTTGAATGTTGCAGCATCAAGGAACAGCGGAACATTTTAACCTTTTGCCTTTCAATTCAGTGTTCCTGTATTTCCTGTGCAGATGGAGGCAATATAAGAGACACTAAAAAAGATCCAGACACAGCTGTATCTGTCAGAATTGTGAATTGTTTCATATTACATTTAGAAGATGCTTTTATCCAAAACAATTTACAATAGAGGAATACAATCAAGCTAGAGTAACACAGTAAATCACAAAGTAGGTGAAGATAAGTATTTAAAACAGTTTTTAAATAAGTGTGGCTAAGTGCCACTAACACGACATTTAATAGTTTGGAAAGTTAAAGAGGTGAAGTTAAAGAAGGTGTTCTTGGAAGAGGACAGTTTTCAACACATTCTTGAACATAGAGGGACAACTTTGCTCTTTACCACAGGTAACCACCAACAAGGAACAACACTCTTGATTGAGATTGCATTGCGTGAGGAGGAAAAGGTGAGTGTTCTTGTGAAAAGTGCAGTGCTTGTAAGGGGACCATTGACAACTGAATTCATATATACAGGTGCAGACCCTGAGATCACCTGGTAGGCGAATAACAGTGACTTGTCTTACAATATATTCAAGCAAACACAGTTAGAAAGTGAAGCTCAATGAACAGAGGTGTGATGCATGCCTGTCTGATTTGATTAAACAGCAGAGGTGCCGCCGCATTCTGGACCTTTTGCAGCAGTTTGACCACACAAGCTGGAAGGCTGGCTGGGAGGGCGTTGCAGTAATTGCAGGCACCATTACTATGGAAGCAACTTCCAGTTTGGGTTGAGGCTGACACCACCTCCACCTTTAAAACCAAACTTAAAATGTTTCTGTTTAGTAAAGCCTCTAGTTAATGTAACCTCTAGTGTTAGGGCCAGTAGTCATAGTTGCAGCTATAGAGGGTATGCATTGACGTCACTTCCCCACTGGACCACGCCCCCTTACTCACACTGAGTGGCAAAAATGGCTGCAACTAGTAGGAGAAACTGTGGAAAAGACAGGATAACAGCCGATTATTGGCTTAATTTAAAGGCAGTTGGACTTGACAGTGACCCGTACAGTTACCCGAAGAACCAGTGGTCCATGGACATTAATATTTGGCCACGAATTGAGTTAACTGATATTTATATGTTCTTAATTTCTACGCCTGGGAAATACACGAAGCAAAGCTAGGTATACAAAAGTCTTGACGCTTGGTCCTACTTCAAGGCAGGATTTGTTGGCGAAATTAAAGTGATGAGGACACCGAACTTTATGAATTGACCGTTTAATGTTAGCTTACTTGCAAAGACAATACTAGGACCCGTTCCAACCATAGAGTGTATATAACAATGGACAAAGCATTGGTTTCTGAGGACCGGTTGTGAAGCCTGTTTTTCTTCGTACAGACCGCAGCCATATCACTCAGCAAGCCCACTGCACATCAATCATAGTAAGCTTTGCTCCCAGGTCTTTCAGCCAAACCCTGCCGACATATCTGTAGATCTGCCCTCAAATCTTTACAGCAGTATACAGTACAGACCAAAAGTTTGGACACACCTTCTCATTCAAACAAATGGGGAAGTGTTTCCAAACTTTTGGTCTGTACTGTATATCTTTTAATATACTGAATCAAAAGGTGAAATCAAAAATGACCGTCCCGTTCACCAGACGCTGGGTTCGTAAATAAATGTAATGCTGATCTAAAGTACTGGCGTGGCACAAAAAAATCCCAGCAGTTTTTGAACCAGGCTGTAAATATGTTTATTTCTGCTTTAAAGTGAAGATTGACTCGCTTTTGCAGCCACTCTCTATTGGTCCATCGAGGAACTGCAACAAAACTTAGTCCTGCTTGAGCCTCAATGCGGAAGTGAGATGGTTATTTGCAACAGGTGCAGAGCTTTGATCACATCACACGGGGAAAATACCTCCAACACTCACGTTAACATCGTTCTGCATAATAAATGTTAATGTGCAAATGTTCATTGCAATTGTGTTTATGTCAATGTTCATTTGAAAAAGTTCCCGTTTTTCAGCTTAAGCGAGCTTTGATTTTGTTAGAGTCGAATGCAAAATATTGGTGCTTACAGTCCATACGCACTGGCTTGAGAAGATGACAGGGTTGGAGTAGTTTGGAGTCTACATTTGACAAAAATCCAAAAACATGACATGGCACATGGTGGTGACAACAACACGGATCAGCAGGAACGATGAGAGCGTAAATACAAAAAACATGACGAAACCCTAACCAAACCTTAAACCATGACAAAACCATGACATAAACCCAAAACCATCACATAAAAGAGCTGGGCTCAAAAGCAGCTTGTTAAGAAAAAAAAAGCGCTTCAACAGGTGAGGATTCGTTTAATTCGTTTCGTTTCGTTTAATTATTTATTCAAACAGGTTAAAACAAAAACAAAATAATCAGAATACATAAAATGTATATACCGAAAAAAAAACCCAAAGAAAACCATAAGCAAAACAAAGCGAATTAAAGAGACAAATCTATATGTAAATAAATATTTCCTGTTTGAAAGGGTGTAGGATGAAGTTTCAAAAAACTTTTCTAGTCCTACCCCTTCTAATGTTCTGTTTTTACCATTTCTTCATTTCACAGAACTAGGATAAGCAAATAAAGCCCATGGAAGGTAGGAGCTACAAAAGTGAGATGCAGTAAAACCTACAGATCCCAATGATTATGCTTTTTAAGGCTCGGCGATAGAAGAACATGGTTAGAACCACCTTTTCTGAGATCGGGTCTCATCAAGAAGGTACACCAAAGACTGCTCTTTTTGTGAATATTCAGTTAGAAACCGGAGTGTTGGTTTTCCAGGTCAGGTCGTCCTTTATGTAGACACCCAGAAACTGGAAGTCTTGATTAAGATTCTTCATTTCACTATCTTAACTGATAAAAAAGAGAAAGTATTGATGTTGTAGTTGATGTTCGAGTGTACCCTGTGAATACATTTTTACACTGTCTGGCTTATTCCAGTAGGGATTTTGAGGACCTGCAAAATGTCAGGAATGCTTAGTATCACCTTGTGAATACTCTGCTTGAAACCTCCACGTTTCCCTGCTGCCCAAAGGTTATATGCTGCTTGACTAGTCTGTTTACACAGTTTCACACTGAACTACACTTCTGTCCAAACCATGGCAGCCTCTGTCAAGTCCCACAGACAAAACTCAAAAAGAACTCTGTGACTCTGTACTCTGTATTTACAGCCACCTGACTTAAAGGGGACCTATTATGGCATTTAATGTATATTTTAAACAGGCCTTGAATGTCTTAAAAACAATCAAAAGCTTGTTTTTTCTACATAAATCAGAAATTCAACCTCTGGGCCATGTCTTCATTTTTACCGCTTCTAACCTCCTTCTCTATGCTGGATTCTGAGGGGCGGGGAGGCTATGATAATGAGGCTCTGTGCTGATTGGTTGTCTGAATGACGTGTAGCAGGGGAGGGCACAAAGCCTCGCTCCGGGCAGAAGAGCAGCCGGCTGCGTAAACTATTAAACCGTGTCCCATGCGATTCGAGCGTCAGCGACAAAATCAATTCCATTGCTTTACTGGCGAGTTTAACGGTTTCAGTGTGGACAGAGAGCGTCTGATGTCACGCTATGCGATAGTCGGACGCTCGCATGCAGTTATGACACGGTGTAAACGGATCTTAAAGCCTGATTTATGGTTCTGCGTTAAATTGACGCGTACCCTACGCCGTAGGCTCTGCGTTGGTGTAACACGGAACCATAAATCAGCCTGCAATTGCCCCTCGGGGATGAATAAAGTTTTCTGAATCTGAATCTGAATTTAGTTACCTGAAGGGGGGAACGGGTCACCTCGTCTTCACACTAATTCACACAGGAAGTTTTAATTGAATAGGTACAGCACAGTTATTTACTCCGATTCCTCATCATTTCATTTCTTATGTTACAAGACAAATGAATCATGTTAACTGTAAAGAAATCACAACACTGAATGTTCACAAATGGCAACTTTATTGTTAAAAAAAAAAAACATAAGTTGTATATAAATAACATTTATGCACTATTGCTGGCTCAAGGAAGGACCGTGCATGTCTTCTGAAGGTGTCGTTGAACAGCTTCAGTTGCATTGCTTGGAAGATCTGAAACCACACAGAAAAAAATGTATTACTAATAGAGGTCCAGTGTTACCTAACGAGTGAGTGGCTCCGTTAGGGAACACTGGAGCCACCGGAGCTGCTCACCGGTCCGGTCCGGTGAGTAGCTCTGGTGCTCTGGAGCTAAGCTAAATACTTAGCCCATGCAAAGATCATACTTGTAGACAAATATATAAAAAATTACATACATAAAAAATTAACGTCACTTACCACTGACTCGTGTGCAGTTGCCGGGTCCGTACTGTTGGTACTGATCCT
The DNA here is from genome assembly GCF_033807715.1 of Cololabis saira. Lineage (NCBI taxonomy): Eukaryota > Metazoa > Chordata > Actinopteri > Beloniformes > Belonidae > Cololabis > Cololabis saira. The sequence continues at coordinate 13,484,354 of NC_084595.1, read as the reverse complement.
TTTATGAGGGTAAGTAATTTTTACTGTCCCTCGTTGTTCAAAACAACCACCGCTTCGGAACAATGGCGGACGCTCCAGCCGGCGGAGTAAGATGTGGGCGTGGTTTCAGCAGCGGAGGAGACCGAGGCGTGGTTTGCATTTGGCTTACGTAACGAAAATGTGCAAATCTGAACAGCTCGTAAAAGTCACATGACACTGGAAGGATCCTCCGGCCAGGGTGAACAGACACTGCAGAATTTGGTTGATTTCCTCCTTCTCTGTGTTGGCAGGGTGAGGGTTCTTCCTGTAGATCTGAGGTCTGCTCAAACTGTCAGCTCCTTTAAATCAGGCCTAAAAACATTACTATTTACTGAAGTTTACTCTAAAAGGAGCATGAGGCAGGATTGAGGCAGGATTTATGAAAAAAAATGCGTATACCTTTTAAGTTTTCTAGTAATAATGTCAGATGAAGCGTTCCAAACCAAAAAGAGTGAGCCCTCTAGCGTATCTCTCCGTTGCCTTGAACAGGCTGTGTGCTGCAAAATGTGCTGCAATTCCGGACCGGAATTTCCCGCGCTGTCCTGCGGATGTGACGTCACATGACGCTGCATGAGCGTTCTCCTCGTTCTCCCGTGCTGGCTTCACTGTTGGCTGCAGTACCCCCGACGGTCGTCGTAGCGCTAATGAGTCTCATTTCTTATTCTTGCCTCAAGCTCCTTTAAATTAAATACTTACTTGCTGTACTTTACTGCCCTTTATTTTTAACAACTTGTGCTTTTTATTATTTTACCTCTTTTCTTATAATTTTATTTCATTTATTTGTTATTTAAGCGTACTGTTAAATTAAATACTTTCTGAAAACCACGATTGAGATGTGTACCTGCGGTACTCTACTGCCGTTATTTTTCAGCAACTTGTGCTTCTTATTATTTTACCTCTTTTCTTATCATTTTATTTCATTTTATTTGTTATTTACTGTTTAATTGTGTCTTGCCGCTTTTAATGTTGATGTAAAGGACTTCGAATTACCTTGTGTTGAATCGTGCTATACAAATAAACTTGCCTTGCCTTCAATCTGGATCAGAAACTTTGTGGTAACCTTCTAGTTGAGCTCTCTTTCTCTTGCTCAATTTCAAAATGGGAAAGTAAAACTCATTAAAACACTCAAAGACATTCAATACATATCTTCTTCTTTCGGCTTTTCCCTTCAGGGGTCGCCACAGCGAATCAGTTGCCTCCATTTGAGCCTGTCTTCTGCATCCTCTTCTCTTACCCCAACTACCTTCATGTCTTTCACTACATCTACAGTATAAACCTCCTCTTTGGTCTTCCTCTGGGCCTCAGCATCAGGGGTGCACACAAGCCGGGACTCGAGGGCTAGTCTACTGCATGTTTTAGATGTTTCTCTGTCTTCAACACACCTGATTCTAATCAATGGTCATCATCAACATGTCATCAAGGTTTACACAACTCTGTTGGTGACACAGCCTTGTCTATCAGGGTTGTGTTGAGGCAGGGAAACATCTAAAACGTGCAGTAGACTGGCCCTCGAGTCCCGGCTTGTGCGCACCCCTGAATATATTCACTATCTCTTCTCTGGACTTGTCCGAGCCATCTCAGTCTGGCCTCCCTGACTTTATCTCCAATATTCAATACATATTCATAACATATCTTATTGTTAATCATTTAAGGACCTCTTTTTGACAACGTTACATACCTTGTCATATATTTACTGTATAATGTAAAGCACCTTGAATTGCCTCATTGCTGAAATGTGCTATATAAATAAATTGGCCTTGCCTTGCCAGTATCTTCCTGTTGTCACTGTAAACTGAGTGAAACTGACGACTGATGTCTTTGACACGTAAAAAAAAAAAAAAAGGATTCACAACAGAGCTTTAGAATATATTGTTCAGAGTTTTTAAACATAGTCTCAGGTATTCCACCGCAGGAAAATAACCATAAAGGCGTTTCATTTTCTTCGTTGTTGAAAATATTGTTATAATTATTGAGAAACCGAAAATCATGAGAAACGTTTATGGCTTTAGATTTATATCGTGATCAAGTACCGCCTTATATGTTAGGATTCTGTGTTTTCTCTCTGCCTGTTTGCCTCGCCCTTCTGTGTCTTGTCTTTGTCTGTTATCCTGCATAGTGGCTGTGTCCGCTCTGGCTCATATCACCCAGCTGTTCCTGATTTTAGAATCAAGCCTCCAATAAATACCGGGTCAACTAGAAAAAAACAATTGGCCACCAGTGGCGGCTGGTGATAAAAAATGTTGGTGGGGCGCACTGGCGAGTGGGGATTACAACACAACTATAAACTCTACTTGAACATACATTTTTTTGTTATTTTTTATAACATATCACTACATATACTACATATACATATACATATACATATACATATACATATACATATACTACATATACATGTAGTATATTTTACATAAACATATTTAAAATTTTTCAAGTAACAAAATAACATATTTGAACCATTTTTCAGATTTTTTCAATTATATAGAGATATTGACAGATATTGTCTGAAAAATTGTTCAAATATGTTATTTTGTTATTTTAAAATTTGTTTTGTTGATGAGAAAATATGTTTCTCTATTTTTCTTATTTTTGTGAGGGGGACATATTGTTTTTCGGCACTACCTTGTTCTCTATAGCTGATATAACATGAATTACTCCTATGTGGGATCAATAAAGTTCTTATTTTTGCCATCTCAGAAAATGAAATATATTATATTTGGTGCCTAACTGTTTCCCAAGTATATTAGTGCATGTGTGAATGAATAAATGAGACGTAAAACGTACATTTCTTTGTAGAAAGGCGCTTTATGAAAATAAGTCCATTTACTTGTATTAGTTTACAGCGCAGTCTTGCCACATCCAATATGGCGGCGTCGAGCAGCCCCATGGAAGGAGGAGGATACATGTCTATAGCTCCGTTCAATCAGATTGGATGAAGAATAACAGAAAACATGCTGATTGGCCATGGGCGCAGAGAGCTGCGCCCGGAGGAGACTCTTTGGGCCTGATTTACTAAAGGTTTGCGTGTGTAAAAACCTGTGCAAACTTGACAGCACCCACAAACCAAGGTGCAAGCTGATCTACTAACAGCGTGTAAAGAATAGCGTGTGCAAAATAACACACGCAATCCATTTAGTACTTTTGCCCTGATGAATAATCAATATGGGCCGTACCCGGCAGAACGCGCTAAATACTGGGAGGGGAAAATGCAAATTTGTCCATTTACCACGCGCAATGAGATTTACCAAGCCTGAAAGTTTTTGCGGGGATTGTGATTGCGTCTGTATTTAATACGTTAGAAAGGAAGGTGCTAATCTGCATAGCATTACTATTACGAAATATTTTATTTGAATGTTAAATCGAGTATTATTCAGCAAAAGGTTGCCACAGGAGGCATCTTCATTTTTTTTATTTGTGATAATAAATAAATCACGTGTTTTCATGGAGAAAAAAGTGTTTCTTATTGTGCGCCAATGACGTGATCTACTAGTTTGCATTATTCGTTTTGGAATACTCAATTTAGATATATACTGCATGGGATTTGGACTCAGAATAATGGCTATAATTGCCACGGCATGCCACGGTCAGCTGGAGACAATTGTCTGACCGGAGCATCAAGACTGGAGAGATGATTAAAAATGATGTCCGAGCTGTCATGTTAGTCTATGTCCAAAATAACACTGAAAAGCTTGTCTGATTACGCTTTTAGTTGTCATCCATCCATTCAATACACGTAACTGACATTGATGTATTCACAGTGATTCATTATCAGCTGTAAATACTTGTGTACAGCCATTATTCTGAGTCCAAATCCCATGCAGTATATATCTAAATTGAGTATTCCAAAACGAATAATGCAAACTACAGATCACGTTATTGGCACCCCAGGATACAGCTTTGCCACCAAGGTGGCAAAGCGCTCTCTGCTCTGTGCGCTCTGAATTTGGGCACACCATAGGTCTGGGTAATGTACTCGCAAATATCCAGTGTAACAGTCTTTGTGAGGAAATATCTATTCTTTGTCTTTGCCACCTCCAAAACAGACAAACAGTTGTTGCGTCTCTCTCATGGAAGGTGCGCTCCTAAACCCGAATCGCGCAAACCCGAAGCGCATGATGAGATGAGGTATCTCCTCTTCCTCCATTTGCACAAATTGATTAAACCAAAACAAACTAAGCAAACGTAATAGTTATTACATTTGTGGGAAATCGCGTGTTACGTTTGTAGTAGGCAGCGACTATTACATTTGTGGGAAATGTATTACATTTGCATGATTATTACATTAAAAACTGCATATTTTTATTACGTTTGTGGTTTGCGGGCATTATTACATTGGCGGGCGTTACAAGCCTGCTTACTGTGTTGTCTTCCATAATATTTGTAAATATATATAATATAAACTCCTAAGTATGTGTTTGTGTGAGTGTGTATATATAAATATATTGAAGTGTCAGTGTGTTGTTTTTTTTTCTTGGTCTACTTATCATTGAATATACGAGGGGGTGCTTTTCACGGCAGGGGTGCTGGATACGGCACAACAATTTGCCTCTTCCACTAATATCTCTAACTCCAACTCGTCAAATTTCATTTTGCGCTTGTGACTTGTGACTGTGCTTTCCATCCAGACTCTCCATGGCGCAAAGTTTGCGCTTGCAAACCGTAAGACACGCAACACCTCATTTAAATACTGCTGTTTGCACCTGTTATCAATTGCGCACGCAATCTTAGTTGATCACCCGCAAAACACACAACAACAGCACGCGCAAACTTTTTCAGTGCACACGCTTTAGTACTCTTTATTTAGGATCTTAGTAAATCGGGCCCTTGGAGTAACCAATTAGAGACCAGTGTGACGACCCCTCCATCCACTAGTTGTCCCTGCCTTTTCTGCTGCTGTGTTTTTCCTTTGCAGGAAGCAGGGTGGAGAGGTCGCCTGATTAGCTGATGACCCACACCTGGGCCCGGTGTGGTTTTCTCTTTAAAAGGCTTCACTCCTGCTTGTGCGCTCTCTCTCTGGTCTGGTCCGGCACGGCCGCTGCTGTTTGTATTTTGGTTGTTCTTTCCACACATTCATACATGCTCACACTACTGATTACTGACTTATCTTAGTTCATTATCTTTTGTAAGTAAATAATGAAAAATAGTATGGATAAATACATCATCAAAATTGTTTTACTGCAACATGAATAAGTGAATAATTAAATTTCAAATAAATTTGGTTTAAGCATGTAAATTGTTTGTTATCATAATCCTCTTAAAACCTTTTTTTTTTGATTATTTTCACAAAATGGGATGATTGTGAGTGGCAGCCACACTCTGACTCTTGACTCCAGTTTGCAACTAGAGTAGAGTGTGAGAACATCTGAAATATTTCTAGAGCTTGGATATATCATTGTTCAGTTCCTGCAGGGTATTTTCACAGTGAGGAAGGGGGATGTGGAAATGTCAGTGTCTTTTGTTTGAAATTTGATAATATCTTCTTACATCCACTGCAGCTTTTGTACCTGTATGTGCTTAGTTTTTTTTATACTTTCACTTACATTAAAGATCTAAAATATGTAATTTTAATGTTAATGAAACAAGCTGGGAAAAAAATCTCATCCACCACCCCTGCAAAACTGTTTTTGTAGCTTTGTTTTTTCTTCCACCTGTACACTCTACTCAGGTGTCACTCTTGACCATTTCCCACATTGAGAAAGGATTTAAAGAGAGGAGTATATTGTCATATAATACAATACCTTAAATTTTAGACATTGTCTGCACTTAATACCTGTGTGTAATCGCATATCTTATCTAATAACTGACACAACCAAGATCATTAATTGACATAAAATAGTGTGAGTGAAAATGTGATCCTCTAGAATATTTGCTGAACATTAGCCAACCCCAATAAATGTTGGACTGAATACACAATTTGGGTTAAACCTTATATATCAATATTATGTTGCACAGTACGGTTAAACCTTCGAACATAATTCATATCAAACAACCTTCAAAAAGAGCAACATAAAAAATGTTTCAATAAACAGAAAAAATGACTGTGCTTCTGGATAAAATGTAAACAAACTGAGGAAAGTGCCTTGACTTTGTTGAATGAATTTGAGGTTTCACTTGACTTTCTCATGGCTCCTCTTCTCACCTCACTGTGTGTTTGATATCAGCTCAGGCTCCTGTCTCTCTTAGCACCTCAGCTCTGCTGTTAAACTACATTCCTCCCACCTCCAGAGCCCAAATATGTTCGCTCACACCAACCTGTTACCATCAGGCCATTCATCAATGTTGAACCGTCCAAACATAAGAGGTGTTAGCGGAGACTGCACAGCCAGAGAAGTTTGGAAGCCTTCCAGTGGCAGTTGCTTGAGGAGAAAGCTTATTCTTTGAGGACATCATTTCTGTTAGGTATACTTGATCAGATATATTGTAGAATACAAATTGCCAAGGAGACTGTACATACTAGCTAAACCCACCCCACCTCAGTCCGGTGGCACTGACTGCGGTGGACCCAAAGATGGCCTTTAGGTTCAACCTATTGCAAGCAGCTCATATACTGAGGCTACAGTCCTCCTGCAATGGTTGCAGGTTCGAATCCCGGCCTGTGTACCTTTGCTGCATGTCATTCCCATTCTCTCTCTCTACCCCCTTCCTGTCTGCAACTTGAATAAAGGGCCCACGAGAGCCCAAAAAAAATCTTTAAAAAAAAGATTTACAATTTCAAACTCTCTTTACAACTTTAAATCAGAAAAAGTTAAGGCACTCTGAGAAGTTTGAATAAAATAATGGAAAATAAAGCATTAAGAACTGTTGAAGCTATTTTCAACTGGGATTGGTTCTTGAACTTCAAGCCCACGTTTTTTGTTACTTCATTATTAGCACTGTAACTCCTTGTTATCAGGCTGTCATTATTTTCTCTGAAAAATGCCCAGCTGAGCCAAAATGCTGCAGTAAGAGTTCACATGAGACCAAGCAGATATCATATTTTCTGGTTGTAATTTATCCTTATTCATTTCAACACACTTTAAAAAAGTTGGAACATAAATCTTTTAACAGTTAATCATTGTAATGTTGCCATCGCTTTTCACAACACAAGCCAATCCTAGTATTCAAGATACCAAAAGTAATAAAGAAAAGTTTAAAACGATATAATAAAGTTTATAAGTTCTTCTGTTCTGTTCTTTCTGCAAACACATCTGTGCAACAGTGCAAGGTGTTGTATTTTTCTCTTCCAAAATTCTTCACACATTTTCTACTGGGGCTAGGTCAGGACTGCAGGCAGGCTAGTCCGGGACACATGCTCTCTTCTTCCATTCCCATTAATGTTGATATTCCAGAACTGTAACGGACTTGCAGACTTGATGACTTGCCTTGTAACAAATAGGACCTTACTACATCATACTATCACAGAGCCTGACTTAAGACTTAATGCTGATAATGGTTGGTCCAGAGCACAACAGCCATCTCCATTTCACTTTTCTTCACTTCTGAGTTTGCACTAGTCATAATCCAATTAATTCTAAGAGATTCTATTACAGTCCAATTTATCAAAATTATATTGCACCTATTATAAATAATGCTTGGACACTGGTAGCATAATGGACAGGTTTTTGGCAGGGCTTGTTTAACAGGGAGGTTGTTTATGTTTTTAGACACATTTTGCACTGAGGCATTTTATATATATGCTATCAATATATTGATAGCGATGTTGAATCATTTTACACAATTAAAAACCAGGAAACCTGTTACACTGTGGCGCAGCTGATAGTGCAGCTGCCCCCAGCTAGAAGGTCCTGGGTTTGATTCTCGCCAGGGACACCGTGGGTGGAGTTTGCATGTTGGACTACCCTTGGGTAGCTAATGGCTAATGTGAGCTAAAAGCTAATGTGAGCTACCCTCACTGCTGATGAGTGAAAATCCCTCTGGTCAGCCGATGGGGTGGGGAGAGGCCTGCCCACTCAAGTATGGAGGAGACCTGAGCTCAGCAACCTCCTGGGGTTGGCAGAAGAAGCAATGCCCAGGACTGGCTTAGGTAGGAGCACTGGGGGGAAAAAAATTGGCGATAAAAATATTTAAAAAAAACCAACTAACATACTCTTCCTCTTATATATAGCCACGTTTCTGTTAAACAGAAAATATCCCTCCTGGTCTCTGTAATTAGATCGTTTACTAATAGACACTTATATAACGATTGTTAATTCCTCATCTAATTTTTCGGTCTCTAATTGGTACCTAATGCACATTGGTTTGAATTTTTTACACGGCTATTTTGATTAATGCCTGTATCACGATGCACCTGGTAAACCTTTGGAGGGCGGGGAACTGTAACCAATTCTATTTTGCTAGGCACCTTGTTAGAGTCGCCAATTACGTAATGTATTCCTATATTTTTACTGGCAGGTGTTAGTCCTCGAGAAGCAGCAGGGAAGTGTGTAAGACTCCAGCTCTGCATCCGCCTGGATTGTCAGGGGGAGTGTCTAATAACATCAGCGAAATTTCTAGAAATAAGAGCTGCACCATCCCGGGTGGGATGAATGCCGTCTCTTCTAATCAGACCGGGCTTTCCCCAAAACGTCTACCAATTGTCAATAAAGGCCATGTCGTTTTCTGAACAGCACCAAGACAACCAGTGACGGAGCGATGACACGTGACTAAATATATCATCACTGGTCAGATTATAGTGAGTTTTAGTGACTTCCGACTGGCGTAGACAGGTATCATTAGCGCCTCGTGCACATTTACAGCTGGGGGGGCTTAAGTGCCAAGTGAAGATATTGGCCTGTCACATGTGCAACAGATACTGTAGGTGCACATGTGACATGTTCTGGGTTAATACACAAGCTCCTAATTAAATTAGCATAAAAACATTAGATATACTGTATTTAAGGACCACTTGAAAACACAAATTATCTTGTCAAAATATACTTGATTTTATGTTTATATATTTATATAAATACTTCAAATTGTCAGACAAATTGTTTTCTCTTTTCTTTTTTTTTTTTAACCTTTTTGTTTTCTCTTTTCAAACTTATTTTAACTGCATTCTCCCTGCAATGGGCTGCAAAGAAACAATAAAAAAAACTACCAAAAACCTCTATGTAACTTGATGCCAATAGTTCATTGAAGTTGCAGGATTTGTGAGATGGAGAAAAATGTTGTCAAAACACAGAGAAACTGATGTCGCTGTTCTTCTATTGAAATCTTTGTGTGATGAAACTTCCCTCACCATCTTTTCAAGCCGGCCTTTGCCTCTGGTCAGCCAGAGAGATCAATCCAGTAATGCGGCACTTTAAACTGGGAAGAGTGTGTAACTGGGCAGTAACCCAACGGAGATCTGCTGGTTTATCCTCTGTGACAGGTTTCACACGCAGCCCGTGGGCCAAACCCACAAATAACAGCCAGGCGTCTTGTTTGCCATCATTCTGTGGCCTGTTTCAGATTACCGGCTGGCTCTTTGAAGATGGCCGACGGACAGGCAGGGTTTTCCCCTGCTTCTCTGCCAGAAAAAGATTGGGCCATCAACAGCTCTGCCACCCACCACATATCTTGAATGACCTCTGAAGAAGGCGTGCTTACTTAGGAATCAGATCAAGGAGCCATCAGGACTCTGTAACAACAACTCCAGTGTGAGGTACTTCCTGATCATACAGCAAAGTCCCCACTAATACAAAACTCTGGATGTTGCCTTTCAAAATAGTGTTGTAACCCCTTAGAATTGTTTGATCAAAGACCACAACTTTCAGCTTTTAACAAGCTGAAAGTAAGTGAGAGGCATAGACTCAAAGCTTTTTTTTTTTAATAATGTTTTTATTGAAAAAGAACATAAGACAATTCTAGTCGCTGAATCACAGTTTACATTTTCCTGTTAAACATATACATACCGGTATGCATATATACATATAGTATACTAAAAATATACATACATACAGTAGTATTTACATACTGTACATACACACACATGAAAACTTAAAATACAAAAAAGCAAATAGAATAGTAAATAATACAGTTAAATTGTGAAAAAATGAACAATGAACTAACAAACTAGCCTCCCGCCCGCCCACCCCTCCCACAGCTCATCATGACAGCAAATAATACTGGTTACTCCTGCATTCTAAAGTACAAAAACAACAGACACACACTCAGTTGGTCAGTACCTCTAAATTTGTAAAATAAGAAATAAAGGGTTGCCATTTGTGAAAAAAACTTCTCCGTACATCCTCTTAATGTAAACTTAACTTTCTCAAGTTTTAAGAAAAACATGGTATCTTTAAGCCACCGGGAAATGGAAGGATATTTAGCAGATTTCCAATGCAACAGTAAATAACGTCTTGCTAGTAAGGATGTATAAGATATAATGTCCTTTTGTAAAGAATTTAGTGCAAGTGAGGCATCAGGAATTCCAAAAATAGCAATCAACTGGCAAGGCTGCCGATTTACTTGAAGAACAGTGGACATAATGGAAAAATAGCCAGTCCAAAAACGATTCAGCTCAGGGAAAAGAAAAACCATCTGGCTAAGGTGACAGGGAGAGCCATGGCAAAATGGACCCTGTGTAGAACTTTAAATTGGATAAGTCCAAGACGAGCACAAGAAGTTGTAAACTGTATCCTAAGACTCAAAGCTGTTGAGACAGCAGATAAGCAGATAAAGTTAATACAGTTTCAAGGAAAAAATCATCTCTTTCAATTGGTTAAAGTCTTGACATTTCTGACAATGAATAAGGAAAAAGTATCCCAGACACACTCATTATGGTCAGTATAAACATAAAACATTGTGAATGGATAAAGCAGTCTTCTGGTCATGATGTGGAAGACGGAGTTATGGACATTTAACTCCACAATGTATACTTTATCGTTGCCTCTCCATCCCCGCCACATCAGTCCGCACATTGATTCTACTTATTATGTATTACGTCCTTCATCACACAACCCTCAGAAAGACCCCCGCTGGAAGTTGAATCAGGAACCTTCCCTCTCTGAGGCATCACAACAACCACTATGATGTTGCACTTACTGTAGGAGTGAGTGTCCCAAAATATATCTTCTAAAAAAGACTTACCTCCAGCTGAGGGTTTCCATAAACTGACACAGCAAGTGCAAACTGACTTCTCATGCTTGGGTTTGCCAAGATTCAAAACAATCCAGTGGGCCGTCTCACAAAATTGTAGTTGACCTTTAGACTCATTCAGGAATTCCCCATCCTTCCTATGTGCTCATTGTTAGAGGTTGCATTGGCCTTGATTTATTTCCGTTTTTCTGGATTGCAACAACCTAGGCGATACATTACTCCATTGAGTCCATTTTTCTTTATGGCTTCAGTTGTAGGAACATTGTAATTAGCAGTGGTCCTTCTAAACTCCCTCACAATATAAGGTTTATTTATTTTTCTGTACTTTATTCTGAGTTACAACTAGTTGTAAATTATTTTCTTCGAATACTTTAGACACAGTACATGCCGACAGACAAAGCTTGTATGAGCTGCAGTAGTTGAAACAATTGTTAATTTTACTGACATTTAAAAAAATCTGTGTATCTGGTTTGACAAAGCCAGAAAAATAAAACATAGCAGAAGATTGCACGATACCTTTGTTGCAGTTCCTGTCGACCTGATGCATATTTGCATTTCTGGGACGGTGTACATTAGGCTATATTACTGTAAGGGCCCCCAGCTACAGCATGACCTCTGTACAGGAAGATGGTCGGCTGATGTTGACTTAATTCATTCTGCATAATTCTCCATAATTTGACATAATAATACAGAAAAAAATGTACTCCACATTTCCGCATAAACTGCTCATCACTTTCCAAAGCTGTGCAGGTAAACTAAAGGCTAAAAGCATGAGTGGTAGTTTACCGTGTACATTTTCAATCTCAAACCAACAAGAGTCACAAGTGTTTGTTGTGTTTTAATGTTCATGACTGTTTACTGTGACTGCTTACATGGTCACTACAGCTACATCAGCCAAGAATGCTAACAGCTGGCTGGTACTTCTTACAAAGTAGCTAATTGGAGGTGCAGGATGGCTAAATGTGGCAGACCTGATTGGCAGACTAGTTTTGTCTTGTCATTGTTCAATGTGAAGTATCTGGTTTGCTAAACTGACTTGACAGCCCAGAAATATGGTGTAAGTGTAGTGTAGTTCCTCTACGTATCACTAGGGGTTGGATAACAAAGTGACTTATATAAAAATATCAAACCTTGCTCCAGAAATAAACATATTTTCAACCAGGTACAAAATACAGTTTTGGTCACCATAGCTAGATTTCACAGTCATAGCAGCAGTTAATTTTTATGTACCTCATGGGGAAAAAATGATGTAAAGCTACTTAATTATAAATCAATCAGGCAATGTGTTAATTGTACCAAGAGACCAGTGCAACTGACTCTGGGTTAGTCTTGAAGGATACATGGGTGAAAGCCCCTGAACAGCTTACAGGCTCCTGCTCGGGGATGAAGTAGTAGCCAGAGGTCCCAGCAGCAGCACCTTCTGTCGGGTGCTGCCACTGATGAACACCTACTGGTTAAAGTCCAATAACTGCTTTTCTGCTTCCCTGAGCCACCTAGCTGGGCTGGGGCAAGGCTGGACAGATGCTAAACGAAAGCTCCACCAGAGTTCAGCCACAACTCCAGTAGTCCTTATTTTTGCTCTTACAGTCCTCAGATTTTATTTGATTTCGGACATGCATGTTAAAAAAAATACCAAAAAATAATATATATATATATATATATATATATATATATATATATATATATATATATATATATATATATATATATATATATATATATATATATATATATATATATATTTATATTTATATATATATATTTATATATTTATATATTTATATTTGTAGACAGAAGGCAAGACAGCACTTGGGCAGACCTCACGGATCCACCAACATGTTCCAAACGGAGTAGGATTGAAGTAAACACTTATCGAGTCCTACCCCTGAATCTTACATACATTCTTACATATAACAAGAGTTTCAATAAGTTTACTTATAAAACACACATAACCAAACACCCCAACTTTAATAACTATTCAATATAGTGATATAATACTCAATTATATGTATACTGTATATAAATATAGTAAAAAACAAAACAAATCAAAGCAAACAAAAAAAAAACAATTGCCCAGCATTTAGTTATGATACTATGTATGTATGTAATAATAGAAGTAATTATAATGTATATTACATTATCATTACTTTACTATAATACTACAATATAATAGAGAACAATAGACAGCAATGATATAACAATATACTTGAATAACTATATAAGAGTAGATATGCTATCTATACTGGTTCATATATTTACCCCCGATTATATACATAAAAATTACTATAAATCTATATATCGACATATCTACATATAACTATAAATCAATTGATATTAATAGAGATATAGATATATAAATATATATATCGAATATATATCTATATACATACTGTACCTACATATAACATATCTAAATCCATAATATACATCTATATATCTACATATATTAATAAATGTACATATCTACATGTTTATTCGCATCTGTATTTTGAATAAAAAGTTTCTTTGTATCTTTTTTAAATTGTGATATCTTTTGAGTTTGTTTTAGCTCCATGCTCAGGCTATTCCACAATTTCACTCCATAGGTCGACATACAGAAGCTCTTCAGTGTTGTGCGTCTGTTGAGAACTTTTAAATTAAACTGACCCCTGAGGTTTATTGATGGATTGCTCCACCCAATTGCCCCTCGGGGATGAATAAAGTTTCTCTGAATCTGAATCTGAATCTGAATTTGCCCATTTTTTTATTAATGGGGTTGGGCTAAGCATCTCCTGCCCACATGGTCTGTTCCATGGGCTGAAAAAACTGGGTTGAAAGCTACTGTTCAGAAATCTATGGGTTATGTAATAACCTTTGATGATTTTTTTTTCAATACATTAAACAATTTCCATGTAACTGTGGTCTATGGCCTTATGTTTTCTATTTAACTGACAGAACTGAATTATCACTGAAGGGGGTAGGGGGGTGAAGATTGCATTTACATGTACTTTTTAACAGTGCAATAAAGATCACATCCTGCTGAGGAATATATTTCACATTTTGTTATTTTTCCAAATTGTCTGTTGACATGGTAAACTACCGCAACGGGCCACCAGCTGAGGAAGAAGGTCTGCTGACGTTGACTTAATTCATTCTGACCATAATTTGACATATAATGCTAACACACTTAACAATGCTAAAAATGTACGCCACATTTTTCTGTCATTCATTAAAAATTGTTTTTGAGTGATAAAATGCTTTGTGGAATAGATGTAAACCTCCGATCAAACAGTTTTGCTGATATTGTCACATGAAGAAGAGTTGCATTCATGCCACATGTAAAGCGTCAGAACCTCAGCCTCCTTAAGGCAAGGCAAGGCAAGTTTATTTATATAGCACAATTCAACACAAGGTAATTCAAAGTGCTTTACATCAAAATTTAAAGCGGCAAGACATAAATAGACAGTAAATAACAAATAAAATGAAATACAATTATAAGAAAAGAAGGTAAAATAATAAAAAGCATAAGTTGCTGAAAGTAAGGGCAGTAGAGTACAGCAGGTAAGTATTTCATTTAGGAGTACGCTTCAGTAAACAGTAATGTTTTTAGGCCTGATTTAAAGGAGCTGACAGTTGGAGCAGACCTCAGGTCTACAGGAAGTTTGTTCCACCGGTGAGGAGCAGAATAACTGAACGCTGTCTCACCTTGCTTGGTTTTGGTTCTTGGGAACCACAACAAACCAGATCCAGATGAACCTCAGGGGTCTGGGAGCTTCATAGGAACTAACAGATCAACCATGTATTTTGGTCCAAGACCATTCAGGTCTTTGTAGACCAGCAGTAGGATTTTAAACTATCCTTTGACTCACTGGAAGCCAGTGTAGCGATTTCATGACCGGTGTAATGTGGTCCACTGGTGTTTGTAAGGACTCTGGCAGCAGCGTTCTGGATTAGCTGCAGCTGCCTGATTGATTTCTTGTTAAGGTCTGTAAAGATGCCATTGCAATAATCCAACCTACTGAAAAAGATTGCATGAATACGTTTTTCCATGTCTTGTTTAGACAGAATCCCCTTAATTCTACCAATATTTTGTAGGTGGTAATAGGCAGATTTAGTGATAACTCAACCCTGTAGGTTTATAACACCACCTGGCTCCATTACCATACTTCCAGAAGCTTAGCTTGTGATTTAAATGTCCATAAGAAGATACATCCCAACTGCATGCTGCTTACGGAAAGGAAAACCATAATTTTCACAATCTTATAGCCTATTGTTTGGTTTTAAAGTAAACAAATAATTAATACATTGCTTGATGCTTGTAATGACATTAATAGGATTTTTTGTTTTACTCTGACAAAACATTAAATCACAACATACAACACAAATTTAGCTGCATCTGGGGTTTCATACACTGATACAAATATTGTGCTTGATCAACTTTTTGCACGAGATTATTATGTAGATGTAGTATGTAAATAATACATTTTGCAAGTACAGTCAACTTAATTGTGTTAAGTTTACTTTATTTATCAAAATTAAGTTGACTTTACTTGCAAAAATTTTGCAAATGAATTTTGTACATACTAAAAATTAAGTCGTTTATACAAAGACTGGTCTTTCTTGATCTACAAAAATCTCATGTGAAAAAGTTGCCTTAATGTTTGTAAAGTAGATCAATCAAGATACTTTTTACCGTGGTGTTCTACTTAAACAAATAAAGCATGTTTAATCTAAACGTTGATCAATCTGCCCAATAGATTAAAATTGTTAAAGGAAAAGTAAATACAACAAGATCATTGCTTGTTGTTTGTGTTTATGAAAAGATTGGACTGGGATTACATAAATACTGCTTCTTAAGGAAAAAATGCACAATGTCTTGTTTTTTGAACAAATGCAGATTAAGTTCAAAACTAGATGTATTTATGTAAAGCAAGCAACTTCATTTTTAATTGTTAATATCACAGATTTAAATGTTATATTAACATGTGCTTAGATTTATTTTTTTCAGTGTAAATGCATGGATGACGCAAATGAAGGCTGCGATGTGGCTGCAAACTCTGGACATTCTTTGATTCATTCATTAATGGCATTTTAGTTTCAGCAGAACTGAGAGTTGCTTTACGCAGCACGTTTTCACACTTGACTTGTGTGAACTGCTGTTGAACGAACAGTGGCGGGTGGCGCGCATCCATCCTGAACCTGGCGCCCTCGCTCACGGAAAGTTCTCCTCGGGACGTGCCTGGAGCATCGAGCAATAAAAAGCTTGTAACCCAAACCCGCCGTCTAATCCAGCCTGGACAATCGATGTCAGACGGCTGCCCCTTCGGAAAAGGCCGAATCGCTGCGTCGTCTCCCCCGACTGCCACTTCCCCATCTACTCAAGGCAACATTTCCCCTTCACATGAAGTGTAATACTGTTTTAATCCTGAGGAAAGCCCAGCCCACCTCCTGCTGGGTGTCGGTCTGAGTTCAAACATGTAAAAAGGCAGATGAGCGTGGAAACAGACTCGGGGGTGGAGCGCGCAGGGCTCTGGATAGGCAAGACAACACTTTATTGGGAGAAAAGTAACAAGAACATATATGAAATAACTTTAGTCGACGTATTATGTTAGAGATATCCTGCACATGCAGCGCAAAACTCGTGGAGGACCGTGCGTAAAAGTTTCCGTTTTCTTCGCTGACCATGCACAGTTTCTCCAAGATGTGCGTTCCAGGAGAAGCGCCTCAAACTCTCCGCGCTGTGGCCGGAGATGCCTCGCTTCGTGGGAATATATTGCCTGGACCATCTTTGTTCCCAGCTGTCACATACAAGGGGCCACTCCATCCCGAGCGGATTTTCCACGCGTCGGAGTCAACTTCGCTGTTTTATCGGCCTTCCGAAATACTGAAAAGTACCGACACGGACGAAGATGAGCCCAAAGTTTATTTGGAAGCCGCTGACCTTTGGAGAGAGTTTCACGGGTGCAGCACGGAGATGGTGATTACAAAATCAGGGAGGTACATATTTGAAATTTACGCATGTAACATTTTGCGCTTATAGATATTGGAAAACTATAACGTCCCCGTTTTCTCTGCAGGCGCATGTTTCCTCCGCTCAAAGCCAGGTGCTCGGGGATGGACAGGAAAGCCAAGTACATTGTGCTGATGGACATCGTGGCGGCTGACGAGTGCAGATATAAATTTCATAACTCGCGCTGGATAGTGGCGGGGAAGGCGGACCCGGAGATGCCCAAACGCATGTACATCCATCCCGACAGCCCGGCCACGGGCGAACAGTGGATGTCTAAAGTGGTCAATTTCCACAAACTGAAACTGACCAACAACATATCTGACAAGCATGGATTTGTAAGTTTCAATACATTCTGCTAATATGTTTAAGGCGCACAGAGTGAGGCCTTCCATGTGGTGAATAAACAAAAAAAGATCACAAAACAAGTCAGATACCCTCTTCTTTTGCGTTATGTCACTAGATTTAGTTTAGGCTCTTGAGTCAATTTTTATTCATCCATCTATTTATTTTAATTTTATTTTATTGTATTCATTTATTTATTGCAGACAATTCTCAACTCGATGCACAAATACCAACCGAGATTTCATGTAGTGAAGGCAAATGACATCCTGAAACTTCCCTGCAGTACTTTCAGGACTTATGTGTTTCCTGAGACACAGTTTATTGCAGTAACAGCTTACCAAAACGACAAGGTAAGATTCTGTAGTCGTGAAATACAGTAGACCCTTTATCTGTCGGTTTTTGTAAATAACTGTGTGTTTTGTACAAATAAT
Source organism: Cololabis saira (assembly GCF_033807715.1). Lineage (NCBI taxonomy): Eukaryota > Metazoa > Chordata > Actinopteri > Beloniformes > Belonidae > Cololabis > Cololabis saira. Next base: position 13,466,516 of record NC_084595.1, on the reverse strand, counting down.
CAGATCACGCAGCTGAAAATTGACAATAATCCCTTTGCGAAGGGATTCCGAGATACCGGGAACGGAAGAAGAGAAAAGAGGCAAGTTCTTACATGGCCAGTTTGTTTAAAGTACATGAAGCTTCCTGAATACTTTCCAGTACTAAGTTGCAAAAATATATTTTTTAAAAAGTGCAATAATGCAAACTTATTACTTGGTCCCTTTCAATTTTCTTATACGTATGTGTCCCTTTATCCGTTTAAATTAGACACCGGCACCTATCAAATAGCTGTAGCATTTGTCTATTTCCCACAACTGAAATGGAATGATGCGTGGTCTCAAAAGTTTATACAGTGACGGCAATGACAATCTAAACTAACAAAGCCAAAGAAATGTCCGGATTCCCAGAAAACATGTGGGTAACACCCCTTGTTATGTCAGGGCAGCTGCAGCATCAGACATTCACACGAACAAGGATGTTTCCCACTCCTGAGGATCTTTTTTTAATTTAATTTCCTTTTATTGCTCTGGTAGAAAGATAATGATTTCTAGAGTCTTCTGGGTCAAGCCACGGGCATTTAAACAGAAGCAGTGCCTCTTCAGAGCTGGCGGCCCGGGAAGCGATGTCTTTGAATGGTTTATATCAGCCTGCATTGACAAAAAAGCAACCTTGAGCATGTCACTTAAATCCATTTTCATTTGCCTAACCTGTTTATTACATATGAAAGTGTTAGATCTTCCATTTTAATGTACATAAGAATGGATTTATGGTCATCTCAGAAACATGGTTTGTAAGGTTTAGTTGAATATTTACCACTTTTATCAGAAGTTTGTCACAATTCATTTGTGCAAGAATTGCATGGTACTGTATCTAGTGAAGTGGAGACAATATAGCTCTTCCAAAAATATGCATAGAAAAAAATTAATGTCTTTCCATGCCTTTTAAAAGTAAATAATTATATTTGGAAAAAATATATAAAATCCATGAAAGGATTAAAATAATTAAGTCATTACAAATATTTTCTTTTTAGTTCTTTATCCATTTTTCAAATATTTCTTATAGATGATGCAGAAACCGATCATTACAGCAAAAATACCACAAACCCCCCTCTGGGCAACCGTTGTATGTCCGAGCTACAAACTGCTGACCCAGTTCTGTCTCCTGAAAGCCAAACTTTCAGCTTTATCTGCTAAGCGTTGCCTTGACTGTGCATGAATGTGTAGACAAGATAATTGTCTTCAACAGATTCACATCATTTTGAAGTGCTTCCATTTTTTTTTTCTGTCAGAAAACTCCAGCAATCCCTGCAAAGCTCAAAAGAAGTGTGGGTGGCCAGCATGAAGTACGAGTCTGTAAAAACGTCCTCTTCACATGATTCTGAACACAGCAAGTCTTCAGGTACTAAAGCAAAAACGAATATCAGACTCCACAACTTTTTCTAATCATTTTCTAAGTCAACAGACAAAATATCGAAACTCCTGCATCTGTCTGACTGTGATTCTTTTTTCCTCTCTGTGAAGCCTGTGGAAGTGACAGAGACGACTCTGCGGAAGAATATCCTGAACCAAAGCTTTGTAAGACCCACCATGAAGCAGAAACCCAGTCGGAAGTTTCCATCACTTTCGGGACAGTGAAGGCTCCAGCTGGGACTCTGCACAAAACCACGGACCCCCAGCACAACTCTGCCGTCTCTACGGTAACCAAGGACTCAGACGAGGAGCAGGTGTACCCATCGCGCAGTCGCAGTGTGCACAGTCGGATTAATTCTCCTGAACTGAGCCGACATCTGTGGGATCTCAGAATCTCCAGAAGTCCTTTTCATCCGGCTCAGGTGAACAGCTGGTACAGCTGTGCTGCCGTGGACAGAGCAGCAGCCTGCGGGCTGAGACTGGCGGTTCCCACCGGGACTCTGCCCTTCCGCCTTCAACAACACGAGCTGGTACAGGCGCATTTATACTTCAAGTTTGATACTTTTTGGAGATTTGCAGAAAATGGCACCTCTAGCTTGGTTCGTAGTAGACAGTCTTGGTTTATTGGGTGTTCACTAGGAATGGGCGATATTTTACCGTTCACGATAAACCGTCAAAAAAATTCCCCACGGTAAGAATTTGTCATCTCCCGGTAAAAACGATAAATTCCCATTGATGACGTTTTGGTGTAAAGCCTGATTTATGGTTCTGCGTTAAATCGACGCACAACGTACGTGCGCGAGAAAGAAAGAAAGAAAGAAAGAGAAAGAAAGAAAGAAAGAAAGAAAGAAAGAAAGAAAGAAAGAAAGAAAGAAAGAAAGAAAGAAAGAAAGAAAGAAAGAAAGAAAGAAAGAAAGAAAGAAAAATAAATAAATAAATTCCCGTTGATGACGTGTGTGTGTAACAAACATGGTGGATCTGAGAGCGAGGAGCTTGAGTCATTACAGTTTTGCAGTACAGGTGGACTCATTTAATTGGTTTTTATTAATTCAATTTAATTGGTGTAGTTTAGTAGCATTTAGTATTAGAGCAGTGTTTTGGGGGCTCCAAAGATTGAATGTGGTGATAGATTTATAGTGACAAAGGTGGAGTTGAATTGGTATTTTTTTTATTGTCATTTTTATCGTTATTGGGATAAATGCCAGAAATTATCGTGATACATTTTTTAGTCCATACCGCCCATCTCTAGTGTTCACATTGACCTTTCAGTAAAGGGACAACAAAATCAAATCAAGGGTATTTGTATAGATCTTTACAATAGCCAAGAGTCCTAAAACAATAAAACAATAACCTACATGAAATGGATCATTAAAACCGACGTGTAAAAAATAGTTAATAAAACAGCACGTAAAATGGCAGATAAAACCAACACAAAACATAAAACCAATAGAAAAACACTATAGAAGGTAAGTGGAAATAGTTCAATATTATTGGATAGTTTGCATAATTATTATTTTATTTATTTTTTTTTTCATTTGTTGTGTTTTGAAGTTTGGGTGGAAACATCCACACATGTTCACGTGAGTTAACTTTAATCAAAAATGCCAAACACACATTTTGTGTGACAGTCAGGTAAGATCTTCATTATGCTCAAGTACATAAGAATTATTATCAATGGGCCGCTCGGTGGTGTAGTGGGTTAAGCAGCGGCTCATATACTGAGGCTACAGTCCTCCTGCAGCGGTCGCAGGTTCGAATCCCGGCCTGCGCACCTTTGCTGCATGTCATCCCCGATCTCTCTCTCTACCCCTTTCATATCTGCAGCTTGAATAAAGGGCCACTAGAGCCCAAAAAAATCTTAAAAAAAAAAAAAAAAAAAAAGAATTATTATCAATGATGCTAAAGTATATTATAATAATTACTGTATATTAGCTAAGTCTTTATATATTAAAATTCCTCCTGAGGAGGAATTTATATATATATATATATATATTTTAAAACAATTATTGTCATAATGCATGTTAATAATAAGGCAAAGTTAAATCTGACGCGTAGAAGATTTCTGACCTTAATGGATTTGATCTGGATTCAGATAATTAAACTTTATTTTCTAAACAGCATGATTCCTTGCTGACAGTAAATCCACACTCTGACTTTAGTTGACTGTTATATACTTGTAGTCTTGCAATAGCTTTAAAAAATACATTTTTACAGAATATGAAAATAAAATACGTCTCTGTGCCTGCTTTGCAGCCAGTCTTAGTGAAAATAACAGCGGTTTATTCTCACTGCCTAACTGCTATTTTGCTAAACAGATTTGTAAGAAATTCCTCAAGAGTCGGACAATAGCTGTAAAGTAAACTCAGATATTTTCCTGACGTTGGTTGGCTGTTAAGTAGAAGCTCATGTTTGATGATGCTGTCGATAAAGAAGAAACGTCTGGTAATGACTTAAAAGGAGTTAAACTGAGCTCATCTGTTGGTTTGAGAGACTGGATCTAGCTGGTTTTGTTTCTGGAGTCGGAGCGGCTCGTCTATATGGGCAGCGGCTCGATCAGAAAGTGAAAGAGTCGATGATACTGAGCAACGACTCACCACGATACGCGTGTATTAAAAATGACTGAGCGATGAACACTAATAATGAATGGATGGAAGAATCTGGTAGGAAGGCTGAAACTCTGGAATAATAAATTCAGTCAATTTCTCTTTTTACTGTCTGAACTAAATCTTTCTTTTACCATTCCTCTGATGTTAAAATCCTCCGGATTCAATCTGCAGCTAAACGTTCCTGGGAATTTTCCAGGAAACCAGATGAAGAATCAATCAAAATTTCATAAACGATGGGATTCTTTTTCTTTAACTGTTCAACATTGGAATATAAACATATGAAAAGATGTAGACTAAAAGAACTGAAAATGAAATATCTATAAGCAACGTACACAAACACACATGGATCTGTAACCAGAGCCCATAAAATAAGTCTTATACTCTTTATTAGATTTAAAAGAGTGGAATTAGAAAAGAGGTCCTTACCTAATTTGATCAATCCACACATTTTTTTTAACAAAACTCTTTTCAAATAAATGAAGTTAATGACAAAATGTAAACAAAAAATGTAAAAAAAAAATGTAAAGTATATTTAGAACCACACAAAACAAAATTAAATCAAGTTTAAAAAATAAATATGGGAAGATAACAAATAAAACCAGGAAAATACTAGACAGAAAAATAGAATAAAAATAGGGTTATAAGTTCAGGATTTTAAAAAATGGACACGACCAGCATCACATACAAAAAAGAGAAAAGATAAAAGATATTTGACTGTCTTCAAAACTCTTTTAGTGGTTTGAAGCAGAATGGTTGAATTGTGCCAAAGAAGTAAGGTGGTTTATTTTCAAACTTTAAAAGAATATATGGGTCATTGTCATTATGACTGACTCAAGATCTGAATGAGAGTTTCTAAAGGCGAACGCTAAAGTGCAGCATGTTTAACTAAAGCATCACATCTGGGTTGGATCCCTTTCAGCCGGTCAGGATCAGCCCAGGCCTGAGAGCTGATTTCTATTCCCTCTGTGGTGGCTGACAACTTTTCTGTCCTTCTTTTTTCAGGACTTGATGAGCCTCTCACCCTTTGGAGGCTTTGTGTTGTACCCTTACTCCTGCCTCTCTGCAGAGTCGGCTCAGTGCTTCGCCCCGCTGACTCGGTCCAGAGTGGATTTTAAAGCCTGTCCGAGTGCAAACAGCCACAATTTCTCCTCCTCTCCAATCGTGTCTTCATCTGCTCCTCCGGCATGGGAGTGCAGCTGTCTGAATGCAGAGGTGTTTCCTTCACCTCCGTCAGAGCAGAGAGCATTAGAGGATGACGCTGGAGTGGACCGCTGCCCGAACGAACCCCCGGCAGGGACAGAATACTGACCTGTCAGGCTGCTGGGGCTTCAAGACGTCTGCTGACACAAAACAGATTTCAAGACTTTGCAAGTCATCCAGGCCAGGTTTCAGACGTTATTGCTCGCATGACAATGACAATGTGTCTTATTCCGGTTTCCTTTGGGACTAAATGTATCAGTCAATAAATAACATATACTCCATTTTGTCTTCCTCTTTCTGAGCTGCTGCGTGTTGCACTATATTATTTATAAGTGAATGATGAAGGCTCATTAAATCCAGCAAGGGTCTGAGGTAATTCTAAACTAGGATACAATTCAGTTCTACATATATTTTGTTTAATAACGTCCAAATCACAAATGTACTGTGTATTTTTACATTTTTATCCACTCTCCACTGTAGCACCACTCTGCTGAGAAAATTCAGGGATATGTCGTTGTTCAAATGAAATGCAAAACACACGCCCCTTAAACAGTGGAACTTTATTTCTGTCCCAAAAAACAATTCCATATGTTCAGATTGATTATCACCTTAATTATGATTTAGTCTTGCGCAATCTGTTCATCTCCGTTTACAACCAGCTGAACTGGTCAACATCCACCACGTCTGTTTCTGAGGTGACCTGAGCCACAATAACTTCAGCCAACTATCAGAAATCGAGGTACACCTCATCAAGCCTATTAATGACTCATGAAAAGTGATGAGCATAACCTGTCCCATCTCAAATGAACTTAATGACAAGATGTAAGAAATAAGTATTGAGAATAATTTCCTGTAATAGTGACGTATAGGCTACAATTGAGGTTTATTTAGCCTAATGTTGCGATACTTGCCTTCATGCGGTTGACTTTATTCTCCATCTCAAGTCTCGCGTCCATGAAATGTGCACGTTTTCCTTGTTTGTCTCTTTCTCATTGAAAGTGTTTACTAGTCTTTTTCTTTGTTATTTTTTCCTTCGGCAGGTGTTATGCCAAAAAGTGCACGCCTGCCGAGATCTATTGAACATCCCGCTTCAGTCTGCTGTTCATTAATGATAAAATGTTGGAATACTATAATCTACAGGTCTGGCGCTATCGTTGACTGTTACACCATGGTTCACCTTTGACACCGAAGGCCTGCTCTTCATCAGTGAGGGTTTTTATACAGACGGGTGTAGCAGGCTAAATAAACATTTCACGTGCGGGCCATCGTGTTTAGATACCCAATAAAGTTATGTAAATGCTTCATAATTAAAAAATGAAGCCATCGTGTTTAGATACCCAATAAAGTTACGTAAACGCTTCATAATAAAATAATGAAGCACCATATACAGGACTGGCCTCCATGGCGCTTCATTATTTTTTTTCTCATTTCTTTGTGAACACTGTATGCACATTTTTAACCGTGTAATCTTTTAGCCTAGTGCATCATCTCATTCACCTATATTATTGTATTAATATTCCCAAATAGCCTAAGGACCGCGACCAACGCTTCTGTATTACGTCTGAAAGATGGGTGTTTTTTCTCTAAAACTTCTATACTTAATGTGACCAGAAATATGACAATCTAACAACGCACCTAAAACTACAACGTTTGTTTCCTTTAATATCCAGAGACCGTATTAGACTTAAAATCTGAATCTGTTAATTCAGTAAGCCAATTATGATGTGATACTATTTCCTTCCAGACTGTTACAAGACGTGACTAGCAGAACCTGCCAAAAAATGTATCCCCTATGCTCAGTACTGGAGTTGAGGGGGGATGGCAGCCCCCCTGAAATAAAAATGGTTAAAATCATCCCCCCTGTAAAACTACCTCCCCCCTTTCCATCCCTTATGTCATTTCATCAATGAATGTGGTATTACTGCTATTTCAACATTTAGAGTCATCACCAGAAAAATAACTTATTTGACCATTTTTACCTGGTTCAAGTAAATTTTCACTTGAAATAAGTAGAAAAATCTGCCAGTGGGACAAGATTTATCTTCTCATTACAAACAAAAAAATCTTGTTCCACTGGCAGATTTTTCTACTTATTTCAAGTGAAAATCTACTTGAAACAGGTGAAAATTGTTGTTTTTTTCCAGTGATGTCTTGTTTTAAGTATAATAAGATTTTTTTTACTAAAATGAGACATTTTAACTAGAAATAGGAAAAATATTCTTATTTTGAGTTTTTGCAGTGATCCATTTTACTTATCCTGTGTAGGACAGAGGCATATTGATAAGTTCAGAAAACGGTTTTTTATTTTCGTGTTTTGATGTATTTGATGTAAGCCCAGTGGACATTTAATATTAAATTAATATTTAATATTTAAAGCTTACAGAAGGGTGCATTTAACTGCTGCTATGTCATTCCTGCGGTATTTCTGCAGGTGTTTTGGTCAGTGCTATTATTTGTAATATATTATATTATTTGTAATCAGCACAAATGATCTGTCCCCATATGATAAAATCCACCATCCCCCCTGATTTTTTTTTTACAACTCGAGTACTGCCTATACTGGTAATGTGACAGTCTGGCATACGGTTATGTAACCAAACAATATTTAGGTCTGTCTATTTATCTATTTATCCTACAGAACTCATCCGAGCATTGTTATACACATCGATTAAAACAGTCTTTATCAAAGCTGTGCCGTGGAGAATACGAACCAAGTGATTAATAAACACGAGACAGAACAGATAATGTCCGATAACTGCGGCTCTGCGCGCTCCCGTGCGCTTCTCGGTTTTGTGCCCCGCAAAAAAATAAAGAATCTGCTTGTGCAAATTTGAGCGCTTTTTCAAATTCAGAGAGTCCTCTGATCTAACCTGGATTCTGTCATCATTTATTCCACAAACCAAACAATCTCAGCATCAACTTCAAGGAATCTCCAAAATGAGTCTGGTGCAAGCTTCCTCGTCCCTCCTTCACCATGAAGCCGCTTTCTTCAGGCAGTTTCTCACAATAAACTTCCACCGCTCCATTATTTCACCAGTTTAGGATGGAAATGATTTTTCAACAACCTCACCAAGTCAGAACAAGCAGCTTTTATCGTCGACACCTCAGTAATATCCTGGGACTACCGGTTATCAGATGGAAATAGCTCATCTTCTAAACTAACTTGATTAGTGAAGGCTCGTTAACATTAAACTGCATTACATTCTGATCTGAACTGCGTGTCGGTCCATAGACACCTATCACAAAGACACTAGAGCCCCCTACCGGACAACAACTGAAATTACAGCAGTCGCTCCATAAAATAATTAATACAAATGAAAATGAGAAAAATATATCGCTTTAAGTTGTCTGATATTAAAAAAGTGTTTAATTATTTAATGTGCATGAAATAAAAAAATAAAAAATAATTTATATATATTTTGATCCATATTCAGAACATATTCCTTTATAATGCATTGTTATTTATTGTTCAATAAACATAGCTTTACCAAAATGGCTAACTTTGCAAATTTCTTTTCAAAATGCATAAAGTTGAAGAGCCAACAGTTCTTTTATAGGTGTAAAGAAAAAAAACAATCAAGAAATATTTAGTTTTAGACTACGTAAGCTGGAAATGCTCACCTTTTGTTCTTCTGAATGCTTCTAAAGAAACTGAAATAAAGTAAATACTCTGACTAAAAGAAATTACTAACTTAAATAACAAATAGTAATACTGAACACAGCAATAGTCCCTCTATAAATGGATGGATGAAAACAATAATCAGAAAATGTTCCTAAAACAAGATGAGCAAAAGTTCCAACTTCAAAATGGTCAAAGAAAAAGACTTTGAAAATAACAGTCACAGAGACATTTAAACAGGAATTATACTGGTGTCAAAACATAATGGAAATGCAGCCATGCAAGTGCAACCTCTGAAAATCAAAATTTTATAAAATGATCCAAAGTCTTGTTTGTAGAAACGCTACATCATTTTCACAACCATTAGGAAATAAAACCAGGCGAGTCAGTGAAATTCCACTCCACTCAATCAGGTTAGTAAAGCTGCGTGTTCAGTAATTTTGGGGGACATCATTTTTCCATCAAGCCATTATGTCACCATTAGGTCTTATTGTACAAATTCATGGATATACTGCAGATTTTTCTTATATTTTAAGTGGGAGCATGGGAGCAAATGTTGCAACTGAAGGTGCCTCATTCAGCGCCTGTCTTTCTTCAGTGACTAACTATAAATGTATTTGGGGAGATGGAAAGGATCGTCTCTCCACATGACAAAAACTGTAATTGTGTCTCTCTCCAAAACATCTCCCTCATTCTCCTGAATACCCTGCACACACAACAAAAATATAGAAACAAATGAGGACAACTAAAAAGGTTTTTCTAAACTTTCTCAATTAAGACTGATAGTGGTGCTCAGTGGCGGCTGGTGCTAAAAACCTTTTGGGGGGCACAATTGACCTTGGCTTACATCGGGGTGTAACGGTACACAGAAGTCACGGTTAGGTACCAGCTTGGTACCATGGGGAAAAAAGAAAGGTAGAAAATAATATTTTGGTCCTTTAATTTAGAAAAATGTAACCATCCAACAATAATGGCTTATTGGTCATAAGTTTTAGTGAAGCAGTTCAGTTATGCTGCAGCGGAAAAAGAAAACTGAACATAAAGTAGGGGTTTAACATTTCAACAAGTCCACTGTTATTTTGAATTGTTTTTTTTCTTCCTGGTTTGGGTTCATTTTATTTTTACACATTAGAGAGAAGAAAAACATTAACATTTCTATTGTTCTGTCTGGAATTTATATTATTTGAAAAAAGTAACATTCCTTTCTTTCAGATATTTGATAATATACAAAATCAGCAAATATTATTTTGAAAGCAAGTGTTATTTAACCTATTTAAAACAAACATAAAATCTGGCTTACTTTTGGAAGTAAATAAAATAAAATAAAAAAACATTTTGGAACTAAATAAATATTTAAACAACATTTAATTACTATTGACAGTCACCCACAGACTGAAATAACACCTTCTTTTAATAATTATTTGCATATTACAGCATGTTTTTTTATTTTATTTTAATTTTATTGTTCTTCTCTTGATTTGAGGGGGGCGGCGCCCTAGCACCTTCTACTGACCAGCCACCACTGGCGGTGCTACTGCAGCTGATCCAGAACGCTGCCGTCAGAGTCCTTACAAACACCAGGAAACTGGACCATATTACACCGGTCAGGAAATTGCTACATTGACTTTCAGTGAGTCAAAGGATAGAGTTTAAAATCTTTTTGCTGGTCTACAAAGCACTGAATGGTCTTGGACCAAAATACATGGTTGATCTGTTAGTTCCTATGAAGCTCCCAGACCCCTGAGGTTCATCTGGATCTGGTTTGTTGTGGTTCCCAAGAACCAGAACCAAGCAAGGTGAGGCAGCGTTCAGTTATTCTGCTCCTCACCGGTGGAACAAACTTCCTGTAGACCTGAGGTCTGCTCCAACTGTAGATCCTTTAAATCAGGACAAAAACATTACTGTTTACTGAAGCGTACTCCTAAATTAAATACTTACCTGCTGGACTCTACTGCCTTTACTTTTTAACAACTTGTGCTTTTTATTATTTAGATAGATAGATAGATAGATAGATAGATAGATAGATAGATAGATAGATAGATAGATAGATAGATAGATAGATAGATAGATAGATAGATAGATAGATAGATAGATAGATAGATAGATAGATAGATAGATAGATACATAGATAGATACATAGATAGATAGATACATAGATAGATACATAGATAGAACTTTATTCATCCCCGAAGGGAAATTCAACTGTCCAGCAGCTCATCAAAACATAAAAATCAACCACACTTCCACTCAGACAATAAAATCACATTAATATTAAAATAAACATGACATATTAGGTTTAAAAATAGCATGTAAAGTGCAAAACTAAAATATAGTCCAGTTGTGGCAGAGGTGAGTGTGTGAGTGTGTGTGTGTGTGACTGATTTCAGGAGGCGTTAAACAGTTAGGCGTTAAATTTGACCTCTTTTCTTATAATTTTATTTATTTACTGTTTAATTGTGTCTCGATCCTTTTAATGTTGATGTAAAGCACTTTGAATTACCTTGTGTTGTGCTTGCCTTGCCTTGCCTATAAAAGTCCTGACGTTACACCATCCAGTCCAGCAGGTGGCAGCACGCACACATCGTCTTGGTGGTGTCTACTCCGCTTGTAGCTGTAGAAGAAGAAACCCAAACCCTCCATCAGAAACCTAAACAAACCTTCGTTCCCAGCGTTTAAACATGTAAAACGCTTCTTTCCGGCACCACGTCTGGATTGGCACTGCATCCAAAAGAGAGATTATGATTTCAGTCAGCTACATTCTGCTGTGCGGACAGCTGCTGCTGCTGCTCACCGTGATGCTGCTGCAGTGTCTGGAAGGGATTCACTCCCAGAACTCGTCCACGGCCGAAACCCTCGCAGCCGTGTCCGTGTCCCCCGGCCCGGCGGCCACGGCGCTGCCCTCCACGGTGCTCCCCTCCGGGGAGGAGGAGGAGGACCTGCCGGCCGGCCCCAACAACACGGAGCCCTACGAGTACAGGCCGCCCAACCCCGTGGTGCTCTGCAGCTACCTGTAAGGAAACGTTTAACATTTAATGGCTCAGTTTGACTATCCGGAATTAACAATGCAGATATCTACAACCAGTATTCGAGTTGAGGGGGGATGAGAGGGGGGTGGCATCCCCCCTGAAATAAAAACGGTCAAAATCATCCCCCCTTTCCATCCCTTATGTCATTTCATCAATGAATGTGGTTTTACTGATATTTCAACATTTAGAGTCATCACCAAAAAAATAACTTATTTGACAATTTGCATCTGTTTCAAGTAAATTTTCACTTGAAATAAGTAGAAAAATCTGCCAGTGGGACAAGATTTATCTTCTCATTACAAGCAAAAAAATCTTGTTCCAGTGGCAGATTTTTCTACTTATTTCATGTGAAAATCTACTTGAAACAGGTGAAAATTATTGTTTTTCCAGTGATGAGTCTTGTTTTAAGTGTAATGAGTTTTTTTTACTAAAATGATACATTTTAACTAGAAATAAGACAAATATTCTTGTTAAGATTTTGAGTTTTTGCAGTGATCCATTTTACTTATCCTGTGAAGGACAGAATCATATTGATAAGTTCAACTGTTTTTTATTATTGTGTTTTGATGTATTTGATGTAAGCCCAGTGGATATTTAAAGCTTACAGAAGGCTGCATTTAACTGCTGCTATGTCATTCCTGCAGTATTTCTGCAGGTGTTTTGGTCAGTGCTATTATTTGTAATATATTATATTATTTGTAATCAGCACAAATTATCTGTCCCCATATGATAAAATCCACCATCCCCCCTGATTTTTTTTTTTACAACTCGAGTACTGTCTACAACTGCATTTCGACTAGTCGTAATTACATTGTGACTAGTCAGAATTGTCATTCAAGATATCTATAACGTCACTTTGAATAGTCAAAACTCAAATTTTTTGACTAGGCAGAATGGAAGTTAAAGATATCTCCAATTTGAGATATCTATAATTAAAATTCATTTCAAGATTATATATAACTTGATTATCGATATCTACATTTAAATTATGACTATCTGTAATTCCAGTTTGAGATATCTACAACGTCATTTTGACTAGTCATAATTCCAGTTCCAGATATCTACAACTTGGTTCTGACTAGTCAAAACTTAATTTAAGATATCTAAAAAGTACGATGTAGATATCTTGAATTGAGGGGAACTAAAGATATCTTGAACTGGAATTAGGACTCATCATCATCATCATCATCATCATCATCATCAACTTTATTTGTGCAGACTTCAAGGTCCATTAAAAAAACATACAGACACATAAAAACACTAAGAGAACATAAATGCATAAAAACAACAGCTACAAGAAGAGACGCTCATACCAGTGTCTCCAGAACGGAGACTGATAAATCTGTACATCAACTAGTCAGAATTAAGTTGTAAATATCTGAAACTGGAATTACAGCTAGTCGTAATTCAGTTGCAGATAACCGTAATTCCCATAGCGGATATCTGAACTGAATTGTAGATATCTGTAATTAGAAACTCCACACACATGAATGGCAGAAAAACGTTGTGGATATCTGAAATGACAATTGTGGATAGGAAGAATGTAATTGTACATATCTGAAATGCTCTTTTTGACTAGGATTGTAATCTTTAGTCAGCTAAAGTGAACACATTTCATCCTAATGTGAAGAGGATGAGAGTCCTGCTGACATACAGCTGTGAACCGCCCTCGCAGCATCTACAACCACAATTTCAATTCAATTCAATTTATTTGTATAGCGTCAAATCGTAACAAAGGTCATCTCATAAATAAACGGATAAAAGTGATTAGATGTGACACATCATAAAATGATGTATAAAAACATAATCATCAGAAAAAGATCATGATTTGTAAATCTCACGAACCTCTAGGCAAGGCAAGTTCATTCGTATAGCACAATTCCACACAAGGTAATTCAAAGTGCTTTACATCAACATTAAAAGCATCAAGACACAATTAAACAGTAAATAACAAATAAAATGAAATAAAATAAGAAAAGAGGTAAAATAATGACAAGCACAAGTTGTTAAAAATAAGGACAGTAGAGTACAGCAGGTAAGTATTTAATTTAAGAGTACGCTTCAGTAAACAGTGATGTTTTTAGCCCTGATTTAAAGGATCTACAGTTGGAGCAGACCTCAGGTCTACAGGAAGTTTGTTCCACCGGTGAGGAGCAGAATAACTGAACGCTGCCTCACCTTGCTTGGTTCTGGTTCTTGGGAACCACAACAAACCAGATCCAGATGAACCTCAGGGGTCTGGGAGCTTCATAGGGAACAGATCCAGCATGTATTTTGGTCCAAGACCATTCAGTGCTTTGTAGACCAGCAGTAAGATTTTAAACTCTATCCTTTGACTCAGTGTTTCCCAACCCTGGTCCTCAAAGCACACTGTCCTGCATGTTTTAGATGTTTCCCTTCATCATCACACCTGATTCTGATTAATGGTCCTAATTAGCTTGTCATCAAGGTCTGCACAATCCTGTTGATGACCCAGCCACTTGTATCACGGTGTGCTGAAGCAGGGTAACATCTAAAACATGCAGGACAGTGGGCCTTGAGGACCGAGGTTGGGAAACACTGCTTTGATTCATTGGAAGCCAGTGTAGGGATTTTATGACCGGTGTGATATGGTTCAGTTTCCTGGTGTTTGTAAGGACTCTGGCGGCAGAGTATTAAATGTACAGCATTGAACACGTATTGTAGATTTAAAATAAGACATTTGACCTTTTCATAATAAATAAGAGCATCTTAGAGAGGTAGAGATTCTCAAAAGTAAAGACAGACTTAGTTTCAACAATATGGGGAAAATCCATTTACTAATTGTGAATCAGTTCAATAATAATATTGGGGCTGCAGCTATCGAATATTTTGGTAATCGATCATTCATAGGTTCGCACTGATTCATATCGAATATTCCATCGATTAATCGAGTAATCAGCATTTTTTTGGACTGTGGGTGAAACTGGAATACTCAACAACACGCAAACTCCCCAGCTGTATATATAACTTATTCTTCCTTAGGAAGGGATATTATCTTCCCCACTGGACCAGCCCCCTTATTCGCACTGAGTAGCAAAACATCAGCAAAAATGGCTGCAACTAGTGGAGAAGACGGGATAACAGCCGATTATCGGCTTAAATTAAAGGCAGTTGGACTTGACGGTGACCTGTACAGTTACCCCAAGAACAAGTGGTCCATGGACATTAATATTTGGCCACGAATCGAGTTTCCTAATATTTATATGTCCTTAATTTCTACGCTGGGGAAATACACGAAGCAAAGCTTGAAGGCACACAAAAGTCTTGACGCTTGGTCCTACTTCAATGCAGGATTTGTTGGGGAAATTAAAGTGATGAGGACACCGAACTTTAGAATTTGACCGTTTAACGTTAGCTACCCAAAAATCCAACATTACCTGATACAAAATGGGAACCGCAAATCCACGTTTCGGTGCCTGGAATCCAGTTGTTTCTGTGAATTGCAGCGATCTATTTGTCTCTCTTAAGCTTATTTTTCGGCAGTCTGTAAAACGATAACTCCGATTTCTTGCTGTACAGTCGATCGCACAACAGCTCTTTCCCATTTTAGATGTTTTTGAGTTGCTCAAACTGAAAGTTTAACTGCCACTCAGTGGGCGTAACCCGCTGTGAAGTCGCATCTGGGACGTCATGCGCATTCCCTCTATAGGTTTATGAGCTATGCAAATTATTGTTTTAAATTTTCACTAACATTTAATCAGTGTCCCAACTGTTTTTGGAATTTGACTTGTCCATAAACAAGCACAAGTCATAATGTAGATAAACTTTGTGATTGTTAGATTTTAAAATGTTTTTTTTTTTTTTTTATTACAATTTTTTTAAATGGTTGCTGTCTGGTGTAGGTTTTAATCTCAAATAAATTGCATGCCACCAATCTGACTTCCCTCAATGGTTTCTTTTTTAATTCCATGTCTGGTGAAGACCTGAGGAGTTCATCTACTGCCAAGACCCAGTGGATCACGCTGGCAACTACAGTGCCTTACACGAGCTGGGCCACGGATGTGCCGGGGTAAGTGCTGCTTTTGAGAGCATCCCACTGTCTGAGGGATTAACACGTGACTCATGATTTGTTTCATTCTTATTTAGTGGGGTGGTCAGACAAAAAAAGAGGTGAACTACACCCGGGTTATCTGCACTGCGCTGGATGATATAGAATGCGCCGGACCCAGAGAATTCCTGAGAGGCGATGTTCCCTGCATCAAGTAAGAGAAAACTCACCATTGATAGCTACATGCACTCTGTGAAAGTAGAGATCTGGTCATGGATGCTCCCTCGCTGGAGGATGAGGCAGAGTCCTCCCTCAGCATCCCAGTTGAAAAGTGCATGTCAACAGCAGCATCCTGTCTAAAGGCTGAATTATGGTTCTGCGTTAAATCAACACTATATGTGCATATGCATACATACATACATACATACATACGTACGTACGTACGTACGTACGTACGTACGTACGTACGTGTATGTATATATATGTGTGTATGTGTGTGTGTACACACACAGTCCCACCACCATGCTTGATATTGAGGATGGTGTTTCTGACATCAAACAACTTTCACTTCAATCAAAAAGGCACATATCCCTTTATTTTCTGTCACATCTTTGCAGATAGTTGATGACAAAAGTTTTCAAGGTAGTATACTTGTATTTTTCGTTCAGTTTCCATGGAGACCAGCCCCCGAGTTGTCGGCCTTAAGATGTTGGTACCAGAATTGTTCTGGTTCAACAGTATTGGTCACTGAAAATTAGGACAAAAGACTCTAGCACTTTTATATTTGTATTTATCCAGAAATATTATTATTTGTAATAGTCATTCTCAAATAAAATAATGAAGATACTCGAACTATGCTCAGAATACCCTTCAGTATTAAAGCCACGCTGGATTCCTTTCACATTTTCTTCCTATAACAACAAAGCACAAACACTAATATTGACCAATTTACTCGTGAACTTTAAAATAACGGTTTCTTGACATTAAGCAGAAAGTCAAGGGCCTCAAAGCACT
Source organism: Cololabis saira (assembly GCF_033807715.1). Taxonomy (NCBI): domain Eukaryota; kingdom Metazoa; phylum Chordata; class Actinopteri; order Beloniformes; family Belonidae; genus Cololabis; species Cololabis saira. The sequence goes on along the minus strand of NC_084595.1, from coordinate 13,449,653 downwards.
TTGAATAAATTGAGTCATGTGGAATAATTTATTTTTTGTATTTATTTGCCGGCTTAACATATCAAAAGAGCCTTCTTCCTAACGTTGATTTATTTTAAATGCTTTCATCCCACTGTGGTTTTTGTAGATGTTACTAAATTGACTGTTAAACTCACACATCATTATTTTCAGTCATGTAATTTTATCACATTTCATACAGTTTTATTACATGATTATGATGTTCTACATCCAGACTGTCAGTGTTTCAGAAGCTTTCAGGTTGAGGGCTCACTCTCAACTGAACATCCAATGTTAAAGATTAAAGATCTTTGGGATTATTTAGGACAGGCTGGTTAAAAATTGAAACCACTCTGCCTTTTTTTCAGTGTTTTTGTTATACTCTCCTCATTTCAAATTTCTTGTATTGTTTTGTTTGCAGCATCAGTAGCTACTGAAAGACCATAACAAAGTTGATGACGCATATATGAACGTGCGGAGAGATGGAGAAGTGTACAGATCTGCCTGTTATTGAAGCACTTTGTTGCTGATCACATGTCCATCACTAGGGAGCGCTGTCTACACGTATTTTGAGTTTCACTTTTGGCATATGCTCATAGTTTTCCAGGCTCACCCAGCATTCATCAGCAAATCAAGTTAATCTCTGCGGTAAATGCATAAACATCAGAAACATGCAGTGACTGAATTGAGTCAGCACCTGCACAAAGACGGCTGCAGTCTCGGACTTTGTGAGGGCTCGTATATTCACTGCCCTCTGTGTTCACCTTGTGTGCATCGTGCAGAACAGGTGCGACTTTCAATTTCTCCACTTCCTGCAGAAATGGTCTGCAGGTGTTTTCACTCCTTTCTTTCATATATTGCGTTTCGTTTCATCATTGTATGAATATTTCCACTATTTCTGCTGAAACCGACTCGTTTATTTTGCCACTCAACAAACCTATGTAACACCAAACCTATGTAACACATACTCAAAAAATATACTCAGTCTATTTTTATTTTACAAAACAAGCCTTAAGAATAATTAGTAGAAAACAATACAGTCATCCTTCAAATCCATTATTCCTTCAGTTAAAACTGTTGAAATGTTTTGAATTAGTGGATCACAGAATTCTGCAAATTATGTGGAAATTAGCTCATAAGAAAATTTTGCCAATCAATATACAGAAAAAAATTGAAAAAAGAGAAAATAAGTTTAACTTAAAAGGAACAGAGATCTACAAAAAAAAACCAAATTCTGGACAAAATTAATGGAACGATGTGTTTCTGTAAAAGGTATCAGTTTATAGAACAATCTGGATACAGAAGCCAAAGAATGGAAATCAAACATTACATTCAAAAGAATAATAAAAGCCAGTTTGATGAAGAAATATCATGATAATTGTTAAGTTAGGTGGGTTTTCTTTTCTCTCTCTCTCTCTTTTTAGCACCATTGTCATAGTTTTTTTCTTTGAATCAAAAAAGAATACGACTATGTGTTTGACGACAGCTATTTTGTGTTATTTTATAACTTTGTTGTAGTTTTTTTTTTTTAAATTACATTTATTGGAAAGTGTTTTCTTTTTTAATTGCGTAACTTAATTAAGTCATTTTGTTTTTTATTATTACATTAATTGAAATTTGACTTCTTAGGAAAAAGGGACAAATAAAATAAGCTTAGTGTTCTTTCTGTGTCCTTTCATTCAAGGAAAGAGATTTGTTGTAATTAAATTGAACTATTTAGTTTTTCTTTTAATGAATGAAATAAAGGATAAAGAAAGAAAGATAAAGAAACACCTGCAGGTTTGCAGACAGTTAATTGTGAGATTTCCTGAGGCTCTGAGACAATAAGGCTTTTTTTTTTTTTGCTGGTTTTCCACAGATACACTGGACACTACTTCATCACCACACTGCTCTACTCCTTTTTCCTGGGATGCTTTGGGGTTGATCGTTTCTGCCTGGGCCACACCGGAACTGCAGTGGGGAAGCTGCTCACGCTGGGAGGCCTGGGAATCTGGTGGTTTGTGGATTTGATCCTGCTCATCACCGGTGGCTTGATGCCCAGCGACTACAGCAACTGGTGCACCTACTACTGAGACTCAGACCAAAGCGTGACCCAGGATTCTCCCTGCATTTGTGCTCGATGCCCATCAGCTTCATGTGGAGGACTCAGATGTGAGTTTTTAACACGGTGTCTGGAGCCTTTACCACCTGGACTCCAGCAAAAGGTGGGGTACAGTGTGAAGAGGTGACCACACAGCGAGACAAACGATCAGTCCCCAGAAACGTCCTGTAGGCACCCTGCTTCCTGCCCAGTGCCAGCTTAGATAGAATAAAATCCTGCCTTTCTAATAAAATATATTTTTAGCAACACAGCAACAGTGGCAGCGTTTCCATGGTTACAGTCCTTCATATTCCCAGCTTCTTTTTATGCTACATATTTTGTTTTCGGTGGGAGAAAAAAATAAATAAATCGAAGTCTGACAGTTTCAGTCACAACATATTGATTGGACTGTTGTTGTGAATGTCGTCCTGCATCTTGAATGTAATTTTACTTCAGATTGATGGGCAGTCATAAATGTGATGACGACTCTTTTTCTTTCACACCAAATGCAACTGCAGAGAATTAATTTGCAAGAGAGTTGGGTTTCAAGGCTTGAGTTTAAAAATAATCCTGTTCTTGAAGAAGACAATTATCTAAAAATCAACAAATTAAACAAACACAGCCTCAAATGAGGCCAAAACAAGACACGGCACATTTTTATGTGCTGTTTTGTTTAATTTAACCAAAACTAATACAAACTGCCAGATGGATATGTGAAAAAACCAAGTACACCCTGTGAGTTTAGTAGTATTTTCTTTCCGTAAGTTATCAGTTTCTCACGTTGTGAAAGGAATTTCAGCCCCGTCTTCTCCACATCGTGGCTTCAGTTCATTGATCCTGGCAGTCATGAACTTCTGCACAGCTGTTTTAAGATGTTGTCAGCATTTCCATCAGGTTTTGATATACGTCTTGAATGTGTTTCCCATTTCAGCCATTCTGTCATAGCCCCTCACCAGTCGGCTGTTGTTTTCCTGTTACATGATCCAGTCTCGCAAAACCTCAGCTGTTAGACAGGTGGTTTCCACATTTAAATCAAAATTTTTGATATACGGAGGAGTTCATGGTTGACTAAAAGACTGCCACAAGTCCAGATCCTGTGGCCGCAAAACAAACCCACATAATCGCCCCCCCCACTGCTACTGTTGGCTGTACGGTGTGTGTGAGCCGCTTGTGCTGAGGTTCTGTTCGGTTTACCACACATGATGCTGTGCATTATGGCTAAGCGTCTTTACGTCCGTCTGATGGAAGGTCTGTCTTTAGAGGGAACGCGCATGACGTCACAGATGCGACTTCACAGCGGGTTACACCCACTGAGTGTCAGAAAGACTGAGTGACGTTAAACGGTCAAATCATAAAGTTATCATAAAGTTCGGTGTCCTCATCACTTTAATTTCGCCAACAAATCCTACATTATAGTAGGACTAAGCTTTTAAAGCTTTTAAGTTTTACTTCTACCTGCTCCTTTTCGGACACTGTTTTTTTTTTTCCCTGTTTGTATTACGTTGTTTTTGTTGTTGCTTTTTTTCTGTATGTTTTGAATTTGTTTTAAAATTGTATATTTTTTTCCTTATGTGTTCGAAATAAACAATTCAATCAATCAATCAATCAAGCTTTTTGTATGCCTTCAAGCTTTGCTTCGTGTATTTCCCCGGCGTAGAAATTAAGTATAAATATCAAGAAACTCAATTCGTGGCCAAATATTAATGTCCATGGACCACTGGTTCTTGGGGTAACTGTACGGGTCACTGTCAAGTCCAACTGCCTTTTAAATTAAGCCGATAATCGGCTGTTATCCCGTCTTCTCCACTAGTTGCAGCTGTTTTTGCTGATGTTTTGTCACTCAGTGCGAGTAAGGGGGCTGGTCCAGTGAGAAAGTGATGTCAATGCATACCTCTGTTGTAAACGTCTGGGGGTTATCCTTCATGCAAATTTGCAACACCAAGATATTCCCTCCAGGGAAAGATTGGTAACTGTTTTGGGATTACCTTTTGAACCCTTCCCGGGTTGCTGGGCAATATTTCTAAGATAATTTCTGATATCTTTATTACTTGGCTTCATGTTAACAGAAACCTTAGTTTTGAAGACCAGGAAAATGTAAAAACAACTTCAGCACTTTCTAATTATCAGTTAATCAAGTGCGATTGATAACAAGTGTGTCCATGTGCTTAGTATCTATGCTACAGTAAGCGTGTACCCAGTTTTTATACACACTGTTTCTGCATTTTGTCTTAGTTTTATTTAATTTGTAGAAAGAAGGAGCACTCATAGTTTTGTCAAATGTTTCTCATTCCTCATTCATTCCAAGAACCCAGTATTAATAATACAGACAGACATTTAAATTGAAACTGTTATTCAACATTCACAAAAGGCTGCTGAAATGCAAATTTAAGTGTCTGTGACCCTGATTCACCGGTTTAGACCTTGTGTCCTGGAAATGTTGTTGATGCGGTGAATGACGAGCGGAAAATGAGAATACAGTTAAATCTTAATGTACATACGAATTAAACTTTTATGTTATTCATTCTGCAAACTGTAGCCATTATTCACACATTTTAGCACTGAGTTCAGCATGTGTGATTTAGCAGTTGGACCAAGAACCTTTTAGATATAATTAAGCAGTGAGCGGTTAGCGATATTAAGCCATTTCTTAAGGGCAGCATCCCAGATGATTTATACAGCTGAGTTATGTCCCTTTCCTCACCCTCCCCCACCCATACATAACTTTCTTTAATATTTTGTAGTACTTATGGATTTAAAAATGTTGGCTTCTCCTGCGAGTGAGAACGCAGGACTGCAGGCGAACAGTAAGGAAAATCATCAACACGCTGTGATTTAGTGGCTTCCCGTACTGACTGGAGGAATGCTGTACTATACTAGAACATGACTCTCCTTTACTTTAGAGAGACTGCTGATCTGTGACGGAGCTCTGGCCTTCTCTACGTTCAGAAGCAGATCTTGATCCTGTTCAAGTGTTCACTTTTGGTCTTCTTAAACCCAAATCCAACTTCGCAGACGTGCCCCATATTGCCTCATGAAGACTTCGACAGCAGATCTCTAACAGAAAATATGAATCTGCCGGTGTCTCTTGGCCTTGTAAGATACGGTGTGTCTGTGTGTGATGTCTCTCTCTCTCTCTCTATATATATATATATATATATATATATATGCCCAACCAAAGCTACACATCAGGTGGGCTTTATTCTCCAACTTCAATCCACTGTGCAGTTTGATTATTTTACTTGTCTGTTTCATGTGTTGAGCTACAAATGAGATGTTCTTGGAATGTTACGGGAGATTTTTCTTTCAGAACAATGTTTATTGTATTTGTTTTGTTGTTGTTGTTTTTTTGAGTAATTTGTTTTTTAAGTAATTATAACTTGCGTATTTATTCCCAAATTAAAAAGAAAACTCCCTCTAGTGTCTGCTATTTATAATAATTCACATTTATATATAAATCAATAAAAAGTATGTGGTACCATGAAGTCTTGCATTCCCTTCATGACACTTTTACCTAAAATAAAAGCAGAAATGATAAATAAACAATGAATTCTGGTTGAAGAGAATCTTCCTCGGCAGGGACGTGCAGAGACCTTTGGAGGAGCAGGTGCTGAAATTAAAAAAGGAACACATGGAACACGACAATAACTTTGTTACATTACAGTACAAAACGCTGTTGTGTTTTATATTGCAATACCTGCTCTGAACTTCTTAAACCTTACCCACGACAAATACCCAGTATAAAAAAATAAAACTAATACTTAAACTAATGGAAAAATACAAAACTATAATAACTGGATAACCACTTATCAAAACTAAAGTAATGACAGAAAAACATTACCGATCTGAATCAACATAAATAACTGGTACATGTGCTTCCTGCTGTGCTCTGTGTTATCCAGCTGGTGATGATCCACAGCCTTTAGCAGCATCACTCCTCTCCTCTTCCCTCTCTCTCCACCTCCTCTCCTTACAGGCATGTCTGCACAATTAGATATCCTGATAAATAAAATATAAATCTGATGCACATGAAACATGCAGGCACACACATACATGCAGCCAAGTGGGGGATTGCAACTTAATTTAAATTACTTTAAATTAAAATCACATGATCTCTAAAACGGTGGGCAAAAAGACCCAGAGAGACGAGCAGCTGCATTTCTATCCCTCTCTCTAATATACAGCACATGTCGCACAGTTGCAAAGCATTGTTGTTGTAGTAATAGTAAAGGAACTTGATTAAGTGAAATTCGACAAGTGCCTAACAACAACATCAACAACAACAACAACACACACAAGTAATGTGCACATAATGCTACTGCTGCAAACCAGACGGTAAGTGAAAATATATCCTCAGTGAATGAATGGCACGATAGGTCCACACTTGAAAATTGATTATTTTCTTTAAAGACCTTTGGGAAAAAAACAAAAAAAAGGCCTTTGACAGAAGGGCACCTTGGGCATCTGAGCAAAGGGGGCGGGTGCTTGAGCACCCTCCGCCCCCCTCTCTCTCCACATGCATGTTCCTCGGTCTACTTTGGCATGAATGAATTTGATTTAGGAGGTTGAAGTCTCACCCTCAGGGTCAGCACCTGTCGTAAAGACAGTAATGGGTCATTGCAAAGCAACTTCAACAGAAACATAAAGACTTAAAAACAAAGGGTTGTTTAAAGTTTAATAACATGTTTTGAAAATGAACCAGGAAATTGAGCTTGATGCGAAAAGGAGGCCCAGAAGCTAAGGAGCACCATTACAGTTTTTCACAATTGTTTAAACACATTTATTGGAACATCAGACACAATCTGCACAACCTGAAACTCATGTTTCAGGTGGCTGAACCAATCCTGCTGAACTCCAAGCACATTTACTGCTCTAGACTCAAATTCCCATTCCATACCACACATTTCTCACAACACTACACACAATTCCCAATATCCTGCACACTCTTCCTGAATCACCATCAATCACCACGGTGTCCTCCATCACCATGCCACCCTTGGCCCCTACAACACTGCACTTCTTCTAGCATTCCTGGACCAGCTCTACAATATCATTGTCCAGCCAGACCAGATGGAGGACACAGAGTTGGTCAGTTTCGTTGTTATCTGGGACAATGTCAGTTTCCACCGGGCTGCTCTGGTCCGTGACTGGTTCAGGGTCCATCCAGAAGTTGATGTCCTATATCTCCCTCCATACTCTCCCTTCCTCAACTCAATTGAGGAGTTTTTCTCTGCCTGGAGATGGAAGGTATACAAGAGAAATCCTCAGACATGGATCCCACTGCTGCAGGCCATGGAGGACGCATGTGGCGATGTCACTGCTGAGGCCTGTCAAGGCTTCATGCGGCATTGTAGGAGATTCTTCCCCCGCTGCTTGGCCAGGGAGAACATCGACGTGGACGAGGTCCTGTGGCCAGCCAGGGATGAAAGGCAGGATGCAGCCTAATACTTTTGTTCTGTTTCTATTTTCTGTCAAGTTTTCATCCACAGCTTGCTGTGATGTCCAGTGGACTGCACATTTTGAGTCCAAATACTGTAAAATATAATTTGTTGTTACAGTAAAGAATTGTGTGTTGTTTTCTATTTGAGTAGCCTATACATAAGAATACTATATGGTGAAATATTACATTCAACAGCTGAAGGTGTAACACTGAGGCATTCATATAGTGTTTTCCATTCATACTATAGTGTGTTCCATTCTGCACATCAGTGTTCAGTGGGTGCTTAGAAATGTCTACTCAAATGATGTATGTGTTTGGCATTTGAGAAGGAAATACCATTTAGTGAAGAGTTAACACTGTTTTGAGGGTAGAGTGTGCTTTTGCAAGAGAAGTGTGGGATTTTGCATTTTGTGTGTGAGTTTTGTAATTTTTGTTTAGAGTTTTGAGAAAGTGAGGTAGTCTATCAGAAAATGTGTTTAAACAATTGTGAAAAACTGTAAATGGATGAAATCTTACAAAACTGGAAAGCAATAATCTAACCAATCTCAACTCTTAATCTCAACACATGGAGTTTTCTCCTGCAAGCTCTGAAGGCATAATCTTCAGGCCTCTTCACAGCCACGACCAAACCAACCAGGACAAATGAGTTGGTTCCCCTAGAAAAGATTAAAAAAAAAAATCTAACCACAATGACATGTGAATCTAAAGTTTGTCTTGTAATCAGTGTCACAGGTGTGTTCAATCGTCTGACTATTTAAAGGGATAAAAGCCACCACTGTTCTGTGTGGTATCATGGTGTTCATGCACCAGAGAAAGCAAAGGAGAGCTTTGTCTGAGAATATCAGAAAGAACATTCTAGACAAGCATGTTAAAAGGGAAAACCTGGAAGGCCATCTCCAAGCAGCTAGATACCTGTGACTTCCGTAAGTTTAGGCTCCACGGGACTGTAGACAACTTCCCTGGACATGGAGACGAGGAAAATTGATGACATAATGAAGAAGTGAATATTATGAACAGTAACCAAAGAGCCCAGAGCAACTTCCAAAGAGGTTCAAGGTGAACTCCAATCAGTGTCAGATCACATTATCCAGGAGGACTGATACTGATATTTCCATCATAGAAAAACTAAACAGTTTGATTGGCCTTTTAACAATAGAGGAAGTGGGTGAGAGGAGAATGGTACAGTTGAAATCCATAATGGACAACTCCTCATCTTCTACATGACATGGTGGGAGTCTCAGCAGCTATTTCAGCAGACTGCTGGATCTGCAATGCAATGAGGAATGTTAATAAAGGGCCTTTACCCAAGTTAAGACCTGCATGGTGCAAAACTGAGTTGTTTTCACACTGTCAGTGGGCTTTGTCCCAATAAAAAGTCAGAATCATTCAGTTTACTGGAAATATTTCCCTTATACAGTATAACCCTCAGATATTTTATTTTTTTCATCTAGATATTAAAATGTAAAATAGCTTGTGATATGTCTCTACATCTGAATCTAGATGTGTCTGTTTTCTAAACTTGATTTAAAGAATTTTTGGAGTTGGAGTACGTAATGTACATACAAGGTTTTGTTTGAGGTAATATCTTAATAAATGCCGCTTATGGGACAATGTAATGACACATGATGTGATAGTGAGGAGATGCAAGGTTGTCTGCAAATAATTTGTCAGTAGCAAACATGAACTATGAGTACTTTTATTTAATTAATATACACAGGAGACCAAATATCAAATATATACATCCACATAAGGTTACACATGTAAGCACACACACTTCCTTTAATAAACCACAACACACAGACATTCTTACCGTGGCTGAATGACTCAGAGCATTTTCTTAAATCTCAAGACAAATTTATAGTTTTTTATACAGAGAGAATCGCTCTGGGACCAGCAGCTAAGTTTCTTGGACTATAACCTTTAAAAGTCTCATCATTCTTTAAATAAACACATTTCCACCAGGAGAATCCAACATCAGTGTCCAGGCAGTATATTTACTCTTTATTTTTTCCCATAAATAAAACAAATGTACTCTCTTTTCAAGGTTTATGAATGTACATTTCATACTCAAAGGAGGGCAAACACACAACACTCAGACTTAGCTCCCGTGGAGCCATGCCGTAATTTTGGATGCAGCATGTGGTTTAGCTTTGCTGAAAAATGCAAGATCTTCCCTAAAAGAAATGTCTGGATGGAGACATGCATTGCTCTTAAACCTCAATGTACTTTCCACATTTCTGAGCTGCCCACATACCACACATACCCATACCCCATGCCATCAGAAGCCCCTTTCACACAGCCAGTTCGAGGCGGGAACGTTGCGCCTTTAAGCCGCCTCGCTGTTCTGTGTGAAAGTCACGGAGGCGGAATGGGGGGGCCAAGTGGCCCCACCAATAAGCCGGCAGCGGAGGTAGTCACAGAGCCGTCACAGAGACGAAACGGGGTCTGTGTGAATGACACAGCCGGCATGCCGCTGACATGACGGTCGGACTGACGCTGTCGTCACGCCTCTGATTGCGGAACGCCGGCATGCTGTGTGAATTTACAGACGGGAGCGGCGTTATGCCGGCGTTGTATGGTTCTGTGTGAACCAACAAAGGCGGCGTATTGGCAGGACTTCTTTACACCAATATTGCGGAATCTCTGTGTGAAAGGGGCTAGTGATGCAGGCTGTTGAACTAAGTGCTGATGACAAGCTGGATGGTCCCTCCCCCTTGTAGGCACAACACAAAAACCATGGTCTACAGTTTTCCATGTTGCCTCGGAACATTTTAAATGAGTTTTGGCCCGGTGAAAACAGCAGCTTTCTGGATTGAGTTCACATGTGGCTTCTTCGTTGCATGATGGAGCTGTAAGCTAATGCCGAGCTGTGTTCACAGATAACAATCTCTGGAAGTGTTCCTGAGCCCATGAAGTGATTTTCAGTAGAGAATCACGTCTGTTTTTAATGTAGTATTGGCTGAGGGCCCAAAGAAGTAGAAGCAGTTTTGACCTTCGGCCTTGCCCAGTACACAGAGATTCCTCCTGATTCTCTGACTCCTTTGATTACTGTATATTATACAATGTAGATGGTGGGTCTTCAAAGTCTTTGTAGTTTACATTGAGGAACATGTTCCTGTAATTGTTGCACCATATTTGATGCAGTTTGTCTCAGATATGTAAACCTCTGCCTAGCTGTATCTGGGAGAGCCTCTCAGATGTAAAGTTGGGCAGAGATTGTAAAATAACTAAAAATACAGCGTAAACACCGGCTCCTTTTTATACCTTGTGTGTTACTGACCCATTGCAAATGAACCAAACATTTTTCAAAAACTCCTGCAGTTGTTTTTGATTTTCCAACCTTTGTTTGCCCCGATCCAACGTTTTTGAGATGTTGCTGCCATCCAATTTAAAATGAAATAGTATTTTCCATAAAATGACAACATTTTTCTGTTTTAGCATTATGTTGTTTATGTTCTGTTGGGGACAAGATGTGTGTTTATTGCATTCTGTTTTTATCATTAACATTTTACACAGCTTCTCAACTTAAAAAAAACTGTGGTTTATACTTTATTAAAAATGTAATGAATTAATTCTCATGATTACTAAGCCAGCCAGTCTGGATTATTATGTAAAGCTGTATTAACAGTGGTACGAGTTAGACAGAAGAGGATTGGCGATCTGGTCCTTTTTTGTCCTTTTGTTTATAATTACAAACATTTGCAACAGCAGTGCTGTTAAATTCATGTTATTTTCTTTAATTATACTGTGGTGATTTTCATGCTTACTTAAATTGCAGTGCACTGACCTCCCTTGGCCATGGAAAACATTTGCTTTTCATGTTGACTGAAGGTTTTCTAATGCGTTTTTCACATTTGTGCTGCTTTTCAACTCTATATCTGATGGGAGAGGTTTTGACAGTAGCTGCCACCCAACAACCCAAACTCATACAGTGACATTTTCTTTCCACATTGTTCTCAAAATCCAGTTAAGCAAACCCAACAGCCTGAATCTGGCGGCCTCAGTCCTTCTCTTCAGGAGTGATTGTTAGCATAACGTCCCCATCTTTCCGCCTCACCACCACTGAGAGCAGAGTGCCGCTCTGGACAGCACTGGTGACTTCCTTGGTGGTGTGGATGGTCTGCCCGTTGATCCTGACGATGACGTCGTGGTCTCTCATCCCAGCGCTGCCGACAAAACACAAAGTCTTACTGAAATGGACTCAAGGCTTAGTTTAGTTTAGTTTATTGGTCCTTTCTATTTCCACAACACAAATAACCCAAACTACAGGTGTAAATCGTCAGTGTTATACAAAAAATTATATATAATTTTTGGTATGTATATATATATATATATACACACACCAAAAATTATATATAATTTTTTGTATACATATATATATATATATATATATATATATATATATATATATATATATATATATATATATATATATATACATACACACAATTTTATACAATTTTAACTAAAAACCAAGGACCAAAAGGTGTAGACTGAAGCCTAAGCTTATGACGCCTACCCTTTTCACAAAAACAATGTTAGCTTTTATAAACTAGTGCAATGTCATAATAAATATAATTCCATACAGTATTTATATAAGCAATACAATAATACAATAATACATACACATACCTACACATATACATACATACATACACACGCATACTGTATATACACACACACATATATATGTATATATATATATATATATATATATATATATATATATATATATATATATATATATGTATACATACACACACACATACCTACGCATATATATATACATACACATACACACATATACATACACATGTCCATAGGTACAAGCCTATGTGTATTATACCTTTGTTTTATATGTATTAATCATTTAGTATTTATAGCTGCTTTTGAATTATAATAACATGCTACACATTTTCATTTCTGTATCTAAGCTGTTCCACAGATTAACTCCTGTCACTGAGATGCATCGTTGTTTAACGTTGGTTCTTGCCTTTGGTTTTTTTTTTGCTTTTGCCTCTCCTTAGTTAGCCTCCTCGCTCTCTTTACGCTCTCTTATTCAAACTGTTTTTCCCATGTTTTGAATCTTTAAATTTAGGGTTGATCTGAAAGTAGAACATTTGTGTTTAAATTTGGTGGCAGTCTATCTGTTGTAACATGGCTCAACTTGAAGGTATATTCTGTTTTATAGTAGATAGGAAATAAGGTATGAAATTTATGAGACCACAAATTCCTTTAGAAAATTCTTTATGAGTTTGTCGAGTTATTTTCCCACGAACCTCTACGACAACAGATTTGTTTCTGCAACCATGGGAGTATGCACCCTGGTGGCAGTTGAAAGGAAACCAGAGTTTTTGGTACTTGCTTTGGTTTCGTATTTAGCATGGCAAGCTGCGTCCATCATTTTACATATTGTCTTCAGCCAATCTGCTGCAGGAAATGTTTAAAAATCTTAAATACTAACAGTTACTGCAAAATATCGTTGCTATTTGGAGATTAATAAGATATAACTGAAAGCAACTGAAAAGAATCAAACTAAAAGCTGTGGTGGCACATTGTTTTAAGGGATATAGAGTACATGGTGGACTGCACAAATACTCCCAACTGGAGGTCCACACGGTTGGCTTTCTGAGCCTGCTTCTGGTGGCTTTTATTGTCCCTGTTAACTGATTTCCCTTTTCATCTCACCAAAGTCAAAATTATGTGAAATCTGATGGGTACCTCAGCTCGTCTGTTCTTTCTGAATTGGTATCATACATTCAGGGTTTTATTGGAATAAATTAGATTATACATGAGTGGCAATGAATTGGACTGTATATGAATATTATTGGACAGTAATATTGGAAATTGCTGTATTTCTATTTGCAGGCTGATTGCATAACATTTCAAAGATCATTCGTTGGCACGTTGTGCTTGACCTCATACTGCTGCACCTTTCACTTTTTTTTAAAATTGTATATATGTTAATAAGAGCTGTCATTTGTCTATTTACTGTACATTGAGCTAAAATAAGTGAATCAAATTCCCTGTCTTGTTTGACCTGACTTAGCCAAATAAACATGATTCTGATTCTGATTAAGGGGGTGTGGGGTCTGCAGCCACTTCAGCATTGTCACAGTAAATCAGCAGGCTCTGCTATACTGCTTGTACTTCTGTTGTGTGCCCTTCAAAGCTTCAGGCTTCAATGTCTGATGAGAATACAGAGTGTAAATAAAGCCAGCAAAGGACTCTGTCTTTAATGGGAGGAAGATGACAATCCTTTGTCTGTAAGACGCACCAGCATAACAAAGGACCAGACTACAACTCAGTCTGCTGCCTTGACAGATACGATGATGCTCTTATTCTATTGTATTCTATTCTATGTTATTCTATGTAACCAGGGGCCTCTAAATGCCTATTCATAGCTCTGTTGTTGCACTTTAAAGCTTATATGAGGTCTAACTAAGCATTATACTGACTGGCTCTAGGCGGAGCTTCATAATAAAAAAGGAAAGAACTTTAGTCAGTATAGCATTTTAGACAGACACTGAGGTACCGTCTGTAATAGTGTGTACAAATTACACTTTTGAAATCACACTACAAAGGTTGTTCCTGATAATATCTTTATAATAAAGGACCATGAGTTGTCTTAACAGTGTAAGTGTTCACTAGGGTGATTCAAACCTGGAGGCAGCTGTCCCAGGCATGACTTCATAGATATAAACCCCAGTCTTCACATCTGGGAATTCTGGTATACGTTCCTTGATATCTTGGATTGAACTGAAATTAGAAAAGCAAAAAAACATAAGGATTACAAGAACATGGGAACAATGATTAAATGATTTCAAATGTTTTGTATTCCAATCAAAAATTGAAATCTATAATATCTATTTTTCTATCTTAGATTTACATTCTTAGATTACATCAGAACCACACCATGGGTTCCCATGACATTTAGATAAGAGACATAAGATAAAATAATCCTTTATTTTCTCCCTCAGTGGGGAAACTTATTTTGTTGGCAGCTGTACACTTAGCACACACATGCAGGGGAAGGGTAAAAAAGACTAAAAAGTAAAAAATATAAAAATATATATAAATAAAATATGTATAATTACAGAAATATGAGCAGTATATACAGTAGATTGAAAGAAAAGAAACAGTGAAAAAAAAGCAGGTAGAGTGTGTGTGAGGTAGACTGGCAGATATTGCACATCTTATGTTATTGCACAAGTTATTGTTCATTGGCTACTGAGAGTAGGCCTGGTTATAGAGTCTGATTTAATTCACACATTCATGTGGCTCTCTGGATGAATGGTCATTTGATGTCATTGGGGTAAACATTTGCCATTCAACCAGTATTGGACTGTCAGAGTATAGTCCTGTCTTGTTATGACTGTATTATCTTGCCACGTAATTGATAAAAAGTGTAAAATTAAGTTTCTTATTAAACAAGAACTTCACATAAATGACTCAAATTAACACAATATTAGGTTTCAATGTTTATTTTGCAGCTATCTTTAGTTACCAGCCTGTCACAAAACCACCGGTGCAGAGTTTAAATGAGACAATCACCTGTACAGCTGTGCTCTAGTCTAGTGTAGATCAAGTTTTTATTTGTTTATTTATTAACGAAAATGGCCACACTACAGCTGACAGTTTGCATCAGTGCTGAAAAGCAGATCTGGGAGAGGCTTTTTTTTACCCCCTTCTAGTTTACATTTTTATCATTTTTTATGTGTTTTTGAGGTATAAGGTCACCACTTTATGTCCAAGAGTACAGAATCACTGAGGTACTTGTTTACCATCAGACATGCAGTGTATAAGGAACTAATTGGTTGATAACTTACATTGGCGTGAGCTGCAGCATCCGGATGCCTAAGAATTTCTTTCTTTGTTCTGTGTTTCCTAGAGGCAGATCAATGGTTGGATTGGTTACAGAGTGAATAGACGACTTCTTAAACTGATTTCTGGAGACCAACATATGAACATGCTTACTGCTGAATTGTTTCTTGTGGAAATCTGCAAGAAACTGGCGGATTCTGTCTACGGGGATGGCAAACGAGATCCCTGCCGCCACTTTCAGTGTATTAATGCCTATTACATCTCCATCCTGTTAAACAGAGAAAGGCAGGAGAGCTGTGAGACTGTGGACTTTCACAATTGTATCAGAGGAAGAAATCAAACTGCAGAGAGCTCTGCTCTCCTTCCCCAATGCACAAACCATAGCGCAGTATTCCTATTCCTCAAAACACAAACCTAAGTCTTTGAAAACTTAAACTTTTAGGGAAAATAACATGTCGGCAGAATCATTTTTAAATCTGCATCATTTTATCCCACGGTTACCATGCAAAGCCCTCCATAATCACGTCTTCTCCTAAGATATTTTAAGGGGAAGTTGAATCTTAATCAGAACCTGAGGGACCAGACTAGAGGGAGCAAATTACATAATTACATACGTCTTTCATGCCTTCAGTAAAACAAGACATTTCATGTACATAGCATACAACTATGCAGACAGCTTGCTATTATCCCTTCACACGTGCCAGTGTGCTACAGTAAATCATCTTACCAAGTTGACGAGTGGCCCGCCAGAGTTGCCATACTGTGAATCCAAAGAAAAACAAAAACATGTCATTACTTATGTGTATGCAGGGAAAACAGATCAGATGAGACGCAGAATCACTGAAATGCAGCGTGTGCTAATGCACTCACGTTTATGATGGCGTCCGTTTGGATGTAGTCCACGTCTGAGTCCTTGAAGCCCAATTCCAGGCTCTTACGATGGGCAGCACTGATGATGCCGGTGGTGATGGTGTTCTGCAGGGAGAAGGGGCTTCCCACTGCCACCACGAACTCTCCCGGACGCATGTCCAGAGACTGGCCGAGACGCAGCACCGGCAGAGGACCCTGCAGGGAGGAGACATGATGAAGCTTCCAGGGCAATTCATTACTGCAGCACACACACGTTCTGGCTGCAGTAGATACCTGTTTGAATTACCACCAAGATGCGTATGTTACAGAAGAAATGCTAAAGACATTTTGATAATGAAAATCAGATGCACATTTTGCCAATTATTATAAAAGAAACACGGTTTCTAAAAGTGTCAGTGTGAGTAATGGGTTTATCATCGCACCGTGTGCACACTGAGCACACTGAGCACACTGACAAGATGTATTTAATTTAAAAAAAATCTGCCTCTAAATAGCTTGGCCACAATTTGAAAATAAGGTTTATTTGACTATGTCATTAAAATGTAGGGGAAAAAAAGAAAAGGGCAATGTATTATTTGCGCATTTCTGAACTCACAGCCCTTGGCACTGATTGTTGGATTTTTATATTTGCACAAACATGTTCTCGTCATGTTGATCCACCCACAGTTCAACCTCAGTATGCAAATTACTCAGACATGGCTGGCTGGCTGGCTAGTGAACAAACACAGTAAATGCTTCCCATGTGGGGAAACGTTGCTGCTACGTGGGCTTCATTAATCCATCCCATTGCCAAACTAATGTTTTTGTGACAATCTGAAGCTTTGATTGGGCTTAGAAGTGGAGCTCTGTGACCTCTAAACGTCCTTCAGAGCTTCTAAAGTACTTTTACTGTAATACCGTACTTCAATTTATGATAAAGTTGCCAGTATGAAATATTGTCGCCATCTGCACTGGAAAAAAGATCTGGCTTCATTTACAGTCGCCACTTTAAATTTTGACATAAAATGACAGAGTTAAAGAATGTTCAGTAAAGCAGCTTGTCTCTGCCTGCCTCCTCTTACTTCAGGTAGGAGGACATTCATCTACAAGAAGGGTTGCAACGCTCGGCTTAATTTATATCTGCATCTCACACACTATACAGCCTTATGTAAAGTCAAATTTTCCTTTTAAACAAGCTTTAAGACCCTTTTTATGTAGATGTATCAGAGGGAGATGTAGCACTGTATAGCTGTCACCACTCCCGCATTAGACACACATTTTCACCATTAAAATAGCGAGGAATAGCAGTGCCTTGTATTTATTCTTAAAATCTACAATGGTTTGTCTTCAGATCAGATCAGAAATTGTAATCATGCTGATTTACAGTACGGGATACTGAGCTGAATTCACCATACTGAGCAGAAACACGATTTATTCAGTACAGCACTGGCAAAAAGCACCAAAATACACCACCTTCAGGTGAATTCAGAACATTTCACCTTGAAAAGTGTGTCATTTTGGTGCAGAACAGTTCTTGGTTACTTTCCCTGCAGACTCTCTGGCCTGCTTTGTGCACAAGATTATCACATACTCGTGTAAAGCCTGGTTTATGGTTCTGCGGTAAGCCAACGCAGAGCCTACACCGTAGGGTACGCAGCTACGCGGGAGTCTCTCCGTAGCCTACGCCGTAGCCTGACGCATACCTCCCAAAATATGTAACTACGCGTCGAGGCAACGCAGACCCAAGGCAGGCCGAGAGGGCTGCGATTGGTTTGCTTGGTAGCAACGCATTTCCGGTTCCAGACTGCGCCATCCCCGCCATTTTTAAACATCTTGTTGTTGTACACGGACAGAACATTATCAACATGGACCAAGTCGAGGAGCGACTCATTGAGGAAGTCCGTAAATATGACCACCTTTACAATTCCTCGTCACCTCGCTACAAAGATTGCCAGATGGCACAAAATTCTTCGAGGGAAATATCGATGAACATTGGCCTGGACGTGGCGGACTGCTTAAAGAGGTGGAAAAACCTCAGGGACAAGTACGTCCACCTGCGGAAAAAGTTGGCCTCAAGAAGCGGTTTATACTTAATAATGTTTTTGCAATAAAGTGCACTCTGAATCAGATTATGACTCTGAGCATTTCATGTATTAGTATTTTCATCAATTATTAGGTATATAATATAGTCCAGTGTATATACCATTGGGCTATAATATATTAAAGTGTAAAAATGTAACCCATTAAAACAATTGAACACTAATAAACATGAATTATATATATTTAAATATTCACCTGTTTTAATGCCAGTAACACTTGTACTTTAATGTACCAGTCTTGCACCGCAATATTAGCAATTTCAATAATATTAGCCAAGAGTTCCACGGCACACTATGTCATTCTGTCATGGCACAATTCCCTGCGGTGACAGAAAAAAGGCAGTCGAATCATTGCGGAAAAGCCGGAAGCTAAACAAAGAATCAACTAGAGACGACGATAAACCATTCAGGAAAAGAACGCAACCCCCTAGCGCTCTGGGGTGGTATTGCACCATTGCAAAATGGAGTGACGGAGAAGTCCGAAGGGTTCACGACGGTGTCACGGCAACGGCGTAGGCTCTGCATTGGTTTACCGCTGAACCTTAAATCAGGCTTTAGACTCTGACGTGAGCTGCCAGGTCAGGGAAAACTCCAGTGGGAATTTAGCTGAAAAGTCACAGCAAGCTGATGGGTAACGACAAAGCACTCACATCTGGCTCAATTTTGATCAGGGCAATGTCTATCTTCTCATCCACATCTTTGATCACGGCGTCATAATGCACACCACTTTTCAGTTCAGTTTTCACCCGATGCTTGTTTTTGAGGACGTGAGCGTTAGTGACAATCCAGCCATCTTCAGATACTATAAACCCTGAGCCACTTGAGACAAGGACCTCCTCATTGGAGAATGGCACTCTGGAAAACAAATGGCAAAAAGAAAAAGGTCATCTTGTGTTTAAAGGAACTTTAGATTTTTTTTGTTTGGTTAGTCCTACCTTTGGAAAAGTTCCAGATGCACCACGGCTGGGACAATTTTATCCACCACATCTGCAATGAAGTTGAACTTGTAGCGCATACTTCCAGGATTCTTTACTCCTTTAAAGACATAAGAAAATATATGAAAACTCAAGAGACCTTTAGCAACAGTCATATCATGCTCCCTAAACCACTCTTTCCTTAATCTGTTGGTGCAGAAACCTGGTCATTCACGTTTCTGCATTAAACACTACATTTTTTTAAGTCACCATGATACTTCCAGGTTTTAGTAATGCATTCATCAGTTCTTATCCCAATCTGTGTAATGTGTTGTTTTTTTGATGAAGTTAGATTGATATCCTGGAAATCATCAAAAAAGGGACAGTTTTTGAGACTTCACTGACATCAAAAACCAGTTGTTAGTGTGGCTCAGATAAGAGGCAACATCTGGTTTGCAGAGCTGATGCCAAATATATGGAGATAATGGGAAGTTGCACAACATCTAAAGGACACTAGGGACTGGCTGCAAAACAGTGACCCCATCTAACTTCTGCCTTGACACCAAACCCAAAGTATCAAAAGCTGGTTCCTAAACTGGCTGCTCAAGGCTTCCTCTCAAATTGATTTAACAAACTAAGAAACAAAGAAAAACTACTTTATTGTTTGAATATGCATCCATGACAATTCTCAGGGAGTTCATCTTTGCTTCTACTACTGTACATCAGGTAAATTCATGTAAAGTAATACATTTCTTTCTAATATGACGCATAGCCTTTTTATTTATAGTTAGCTCTGCCCATGATTATCCATGATCTCTTACTGAATAGACATTGTCATGCTAAAAATCCTACAGAAGCAATTGGCAGTCTATACTAGCCAAGTGTCATCTAAATGTAGTGGTTTTATTACTGAAGCAACATCTGAAATGGGATATTCCATTGATAGATTTAACATCCACAACAACTATACAGGGGTGAATGTTCTGGACCTTTATAAGGTAAAACCCAATTAAGAGTATGGGTATGAGGCTTAGATAACCAGCCAGCCGGAGCTACTCTCCCCGACTGGCTGAAGGCTGCACATCCGCACGAATCACACAATGTTGTGGATGTTAAATCTCTTTCTTGTCGGTATTTTTCCAAAAGAGCTTATAGGAGCCAAATATGTTGTTCTTCACTGTGTGTGTCTGTTGGTGGCGCTGTGTTGTTACCTGAGCCACAGGTATAAAGGTGATGACGTAACATTTGTTTGACACATGTTTGGCCCGGAAGGGCAAAAGGTTTTTGACCGCTGTGGCGCTAAACCTTAGACACGTTATGCTTTGTCTGATCAATCAAAGAAGACCCAATAAATTCAGTTTTAATTGCATCAGAAGAAAAGCGTCCTGGCTCGTCCGTCACTGCCGGGGAACGTGGGCAGAAGCAGCCAAGTTTGCAGTTTGACCTAGATAGACCAGGTTCTATCTAGGTCAAACATTCTCAGTAGCCAAAAGCACTGGGCTTGGCTCCTTCAGAGCTGTTCATACCTTCATTTGCATGAACGTATGCTCCTGCAAAGACACGTTGGTCCATTCACCTTTTTTAAACGTGACATTAATCAGCAAATATTTTGCCTTCAGGTTCAAAACAATTTCACAGAAAGCAGAGGAGGAGGACTTTGACTATCCTGCATTGTTGAGGAAAAGGTTGCACGCTCTCACGTGACACGTGACACCATGCGCTGGATTTTAAATGAAACTCCTCAAGCTTTTTTGTCTTCTAATAAGAACTCAAATCTTGGAATTCATAAACCAGAATTATATCTATAGCAAACAGTTATTAGTGGTTTTTAAATGTATTGTTATGTGTTTTTTGTTGTGTTTAGTCACTTATTCCAGGGAAATGAACAGCTGTAGACATTTAGCAACCACGTGTCAGAAATTACCTCATACTGTGTTTGAACCTCATTTACTTCAGAGTTTCTGATAAGAACCTCACGGTGAATTAAAAGGTCGACATGCCGCTCTGAATATAATTAGCATATAAAAGGCATTAAAGAAACAATGCAAGAAAAAAAGTTTCATCTAGACTGAAAGAAATAAAGTCTACATTAAAATTGGATAAAGTCGGTAGTAAAATTAACTGGAAGAACTATAACTCACTATAAAAAGATGCTGCGCTAATATTTTTTTGGTAGCGCTCACACCAAAACTGCAATGATAACTACGATGACTAAATATTTAATGAGGAATTTTTTCAGACTATTTTCAGAAAACAGAAAACCAATCAAAATAGACTAAAAGAATTACACTCATAGCTGTACATACACACAAGCCTAAGCTGGACACCTTTGGTCACGTTTCCCATCACCCCTAGATTTTCATAAAACCCAAATATTGAAAAAGAAATCTTGTAATGGAAATGAGTATCATTCGAAAAAGCCTCCCAAATATAAGACAAATCTTTTTACACTTCCAAGAAATGTTTTTTCAGGTGATCCAATAATCCACTTTATTGTAAACGTGTAATATCAACACTTATGCGCATTTCCTTGTGTGGCAGCGCTGGATGTGACGTCGTCGTCAATTTAAAGTAATCAATCCAGCTTCCAGCTGTTTTTGGATGCATTTATACAATTTAGTTGTGCTATAACACTACTTAATCACTATACATTACATAAGGTCTTTGCTTCTGAATATCACTTGAATGATCATGCACTGCCTTCATCATCTGACTATTTTCTCAACAGCGGCAATGGCAATAATTTATCAAGAGACTAAAGATGTCTTCATCCATCTTCTTTAACGTTGAGATTTTATTTTTTGTTGTTTTGAAGAGACGATGTATGGACAGTTACAAGAATTACGCCCTTTCAATAAACACTGTTCAATGGAAACACAGACCCCTACCTTCATCACAAAAGTGGAGTGGAAACACGACTAACTATCACTCAGCACTCCTTCAACCACTTTCAGTAATCGATAGCTGATAATACAAAACCGGCAAGGGATTACTTTTGGAAATCTTTTCTCAAGCGCTATAGTAAGGAGCTACATTAGTGAATCCTGCAAAAAACTGGATAAAAACTGTTCAACAAACTCTCAAAGACAGAGTCTGAGTTATTCACCGGGGCCCCTAATTCCCTCAAACTCAGATCTGTTCTTAACACCCCTCTAGACAACCCTAGGACATCCACAGAGGCTCTCTATGTTTAGCCGGCTTGAGCTGTTTTTGCTGACGGATGTGCAGCTTCTCCATATCAAGCAGGTGGTGTTAAGGCGGATTTGAGTATGCTGAGTTACCGGTAGTTATTATTCAGAGGTCATGGTTCCTGCCATGTCACTCAAATAACAAATGATATGCATCCTCACACAATCTAAACCCTGGGATCACGACACTGCTCTGCATTGGACATGCGGACAAACACTCTGCAGGTGGAACCACCTACACCTGTCTGTGTGGATGTCTGGTATTGGCCTGCTGACATCCTGACCTGCAGTTCCCCCACTCTGACCCCCTCAGTGTCTGCATCTGCTTGTACAGTCATCCCTGTAGTGTACCAGTTAGCCATTATGTCTGTGTCTCCCCTTTCTCTGTTGTTCATTCTCACTGTCTGTTCTCTCTTTTCCTGCTCTACCCATCTGGCTTTCAGCAGGAGGGCCCCCCTTATGATCCAGGTCCCGCTCAAGGTTTCTTCTCTCCTAAAGGGGTTTTTTTCTTGCCACTGTTTGGCTTAAGGTTTTTCTACCAAAGGGGAGTTTTTACCTGCCATTGTTTATGAACAATTGCTCGGGGGTCATGTTTTTGATCTCTGGAAAGCGCCTAGGGACAACTTCTGTTGTAATAGACGCTATATAAACAAAATCGAATTGAATTGGATTGAATCCAGAAGTGTACACACAGTCTAAAAAAACAAATCTTAAAACATTTTGATAAGCTTTTATAGAAGATGAGAGATACGTTGTGGTTCAATTATCTCTAATATACTGGAAATAAACATTAAGAATTATTGAGCAATAAATTGTGTTTTTTTTCCTTCTTTTTCTTTCAATCTTCTAATAGTGTTCAGTTGTTAAATATCACCTGTCAAAAAAAGACTTGGTCTCATTTTAGGGTGTTTTTTTAAGATATAATATGTAATCTATGTTGTGTTAGTGAATGCTGGAATGGGAAATAAACTGTGAATAAATATATACAATATAAGTATATATTATGTTAAAAATGTTTATTAAAGGGAGAGATTCCCAGTGGTTGTTGGTAAATACAGCTTATTTTGATTTTTTTTGTCCACCTTTATATTGCACAGTATGTCTGTATGGTTTGGCATAAATCTGTATTCATAAATTTATAAGAGGTGTAGCGCATGAAGAATCTTCTCACCTCCATGTATGACTGTGATAAGAAAAATGAAAACTGACAGGACACAGTTGGAGAATAAATTGGATATATTGGAGCAGTGTGGTGCTTTGACTCCCTAAGGGGAGAATTAAGTGCTATCAGTGGAATATTTCTGACTTGAGAGCATTAACATTCAGCCCAGGTATGGTACAATACATCAGCCTGCTCTGGGCAGACACCTTCCACTGTTTTCACCAATCAGTTATAACAACAGGTGTCAGGTGATGTGAAAAACACTGACGGTCTTGTTTCAGTATCTTCCTCTGTTGGGGAACCTTAGTTAGTTTGATATATGCCCTTGAAATACGTGTTATCATACAATACAATACAATACAATTGTCTGCATATATATTAGTGGCAAGTACCATGATTTGGTAAAAACTTTTGTCCATGACATATATAGGATTTTTAATCTTGCAGCAGATGTTAGTTTTCTGAGGTGCTTGAATGTGTGTGACAGTGCATGTCCTTCACCAACCCGCTTTTAGAGTCTGAGTCTGAGCTAACATATTTTATTAGCATTTTAATTCCTAACTCTGACAAGGAGGACTAAAATCACTGAAGTGGACTAAAATGATATGGAAGGTAGTAGAGACAAATTCCTCAGGAAAAGCTCAATGTTGGGAACAACAAACTACAAAGGGCCAAATCCACAAAAGGATTGCGCTGCTTTTGCGGCCGCTAAACCGGTGCAAATGAGATAAAAAGAGAGCGTCTAATTCACAAAGCACCCGCAAAGGGCGAATTGCTCCACAAACTGCGCTGCCAAGCAAATAGTGGCAGTCTGCGCCGGTGCCATTTGCATGCATGCAAATTAGGTAATATTCATACATTCGGCGCAAAATTGCCCCCTTTCTATGCAAATAAGCCTCATTGCAAAAAGCGCCTAATTCACAAAGGCCAGCGCTATTTGCCACACGCAAAAATAGTGGAGCAAATACCGTCTTTCAGAAGCGTGTATTAAACTGCGCGCAAACTCCTCACTCCCCATCTCTGTCTCTCTCTCTCTTCAATATCATTCAAGCCTGTGTGATACTGAATGATATTAAGGGTGAAATCTATATTCAGACATGACTGTAGACAATCAGATCAAGTGAGGTTGTGGACTTATCGGATTTAAAAATAAAAGTAACAGGACGGAGTTCAGGATTCATCCATACATAAGGGGCTGCTTTATTACAAACAATTCCACCATATAAACATATAAATCTAGAATGTGTGTGTTTAACAGCTGACCTGTAGGTGTGTGTAGCAAAACACAGAACATGAATTACCGTCAGATCCTTATCTGGGACCTCATCTATAAAGCTTGCTTGCGCACAAAAAGGGCCTGAAAGATACGGCAACGTGCACTGTACGGTGCGCGTCGCCGCGTAACCTACGCCGTATGCTCTGCGTCGATTTAACGCGGAACCATAAATCAGCCTTGAACAGCACAGAGGGAGGAGGGAGGAGGGGGAGCGGGGCTCCCGTCCCCTCTTCGCACAGTGTCTTGATGATTTGTAATACAGGCTGAGCCTACCGTTAGTTCTTAAACTGTAAAAAAAAAAAAAACGGGGGGAGAGAGACAAAAGCATGAGTTTGATAAGTGGGGGGGCATGTCCCCCCTGTTCCCAGTAGAAATTGCGCCCTTGCACCTCACGGCGTTTTATTTTCACTCGCTTTATTTTTTATTTCTGCAGTTTTCATTATGGACCAATGTGTGTGCTGAAATATGGAGAACACTGGAAACAGCTCCGCTCGACTCAGACAAGTGCAAATTGCGCTCAGCTCCAAAACTTTATGGGCGTGTTTGCGCTGGTATATCATTAGAGCAAAATCTTTTGTGAATAGGACCTTAAAGCGGGGCAAATTGCGGGGGCAAATGCAGCGCAATTCACAGCGCTATTTGCGGGCGCAATCTATTCTTTGTGGATTTGGCCCAAAGTCTTTAGGCTCCTAGACCTCTGGTAAAGGAGCAAAGCTTGAAGGGGCAGCCTCAGTGTGGAACCTTGGTGTTTGATCATCACTAGCCTTATTTATAAAACCCCTCAGTCATTATCCAGCCATGAATGACTCAGTGTTAATATTAATTACATTAACAACTTATCTCCATCAATGTTAGGCACCAAGTCATTCAGTAGTCAAGGAGCTACGTAGATCAATTCTAAGTCCCACTTCCCTGCTCTAGATTGACACACACAAAAAAAAAGCACAACTGAGAAAGTCAGTTTGAAAACTGAGATGGATTTAGAACCAATGGCAAGAGAAGACAAACATAACCAAGAAAGATGACTGCGGTCTTGGTTGGAGATTTTGATTTCTTGGTTACAGATCTTGGGTTTTGGGTCTCAGAATTATGATTTTGATTCTTAATACCTTTGGAGCTTAATCCATGACGTACATCGCTTCTTGGCTTCAAAACCAAGGAAAGAGTTGATTAAAAACCATTATTTTGCAGACACTACTGATGGAAAGATTGAGTTGGGAGAATGACTGACTGAAACTGCATTGTTAAAAGAACTTAAAGTCCAGAACTAAAAATTCTAAAAGCTCTTCTGAATTGCATTGAAGATGTCTTATATTTTGGCAAACTGACTGTGTTTAGAACCTATTACTGGGTCACATGAGCAGACTTGTTTGGCAAGTTAGTGAAGTGAAGTTTAATACAAAAATTGCGCAATATTTATGTTGTCTTAAAAATGCTCTTCAATTATAGCGCATTTAATCAAAGAGTGCACTTATCCATAACCTTCCCATCAAGCATTGGCGGTGTCCTTTTGCAGAGGCTGGTGGATAACCACACACATGCCATGACATGCACAGGAATTAAGGTGTTTTTTTTAAATCTCCTAGGTAATGTCATACAGTATGTCCTAGTTTAACAACAGAATGTTTTACAACCCCTGTTATGAAAAAGTAGGGACACTGTAAATGTTAACAGAAACAGTATGCAACAATTTGTAAATCTTTTCAACCCATAGTTCATTCACAATAAAGCAAACAATACAATTCAAATATTGAAACTGAGGAAATGTTCTGTTTAAATAAAATAGTTATGTTTGAGTTTGATGACAGCAACACATCTCCAAAACCTTGAGATGGGGTGACACTCTGGCCACGTTTACACGTAGCCGGGTATTTACAAAAACGGATATTTTCCCCTCTACGTTTTCAAAAATATCCTCGTTTACACGGACCCACATGAAAACGCTGTTAACGTCATGCCAGCCAATCAGAATCCTGGAAAAAACATCAACAAATGACACGTGTAACTTCCAGTTAAGGCTGATTTATGGTTCCGTGTTACACCAACGCAGAGCCTACGGCGTAGGGTACGCGGGGACGCACACCGTATGGCGCCCATCGCCGCGTACCCTACGCCGTAGGCTCTGCGTCGATTTAACGCGGGACCATAATTCAGGCTTTACTTCCAAGACGGAACGAGAGTCTGAGAGAATTTAAAACAGGTAAAATAAAAGAAAATATTGACGGTGGCCAAACAAATTGTAAACACAGGTCGCACTCATGACGCTGCTGGTGACGTTTCTGTCGCATAATGTGACGTAAATCTCCGTTTTCCTCCGTTTTCTCTGATTAGACGCAAACGTGAAAACGGAGTTTTTGAAAATCTCCACTTGGCCGGAGTTTTCAGAAATTATCGTTTTTGGAGGCTTTGACCTCCGTTTTCGTGTAAACGAACGGCCAAAACGCATGAAAACGCCTCAGTTTTTGCCCCGTGTAAACGGGGCCTCAGTTTGACACCATGGTCCATAAAAGACAGTAGCATCTGTGGATCATGTTCACCAAGGCAGTGGCTTCTGCATTTGTTGATGAAACAGCAAACTGTTCTTAGATAGTGAAATATGGAAAACAGTCCATGATATCATCATAACAGAATCATACCTGTTTTTAAAGAAGTGCCACACGAGGGGCCTGAAGATCATGACCAGGGTGCACATAGTGGGTCCTCTTGGGCCAGTGTGCTGCAGGTTTTACATGCATCCCCACTTCAACACACCTTGATAGTCATGGCTGTGTCATTAACAGACTTTTCCAGACCTTGATGACATGTTGATGATGAGGACTCTTAATTAGAATCAGGTGTGGTGAAATAGGGAAATACCTCAAACCTGAAGGACACCCGCCCTCGATGACTGACTATGTCCACCCCTGACCATGACGATTGTTTTTTTACTGACTTTCAGCATTGACCCATCTAAACACAGATTTCACCATATTCTTGGATGTGTTTATTTTGGACAGGAGATGCAACACTGGTGCTGTTTATAAGAAAGGACAGAGCAGACTTTACATCTTACAGTAGGTCCATCAGCATTTGCAGCAAGATTTTAACTATGTTCTTTAAGTCAGTTGTGTGAGTTTATTCAAATCTGCCGTCATCTGTTGGGGGGCATCATCAGAGCCAGTGACGTAAATAAACTGAACAAGCTGATAAAGAAGACTGGATTGGTTCTGGGAACTGTTCTGGAGCCTCTGGACCTGATTGTGCCGAGGAGGATAAAATGAAGAAGACGATGAACAACCCTGGGCGCAATGGCGCGTCCTCAGTCAGAGGCTTCTTCAAATCCACTGCAACACAAAGCGCTTAAGCCTTAAGGAGATCCTTCCTGCACACCGCAAGAAACCTGAAAAGACCTAAACTGTGACCACTGCAACAATTACATTTCCTTTGAGGATTAATACAATTATTTTGAATTTGAGTGTATTTATTTATCTATTTTTATGACATCAGGTTGGCCTATGATAGATGAGATATTCAAAGTATACACAATTTTACACTGAAGATTTAGCTTGAATTTGTTGATGCAGGTTTTTTGCAGATTGGGTATACAGATAGGCAAGGGTTCAACAATGAATTGCTGACATATTTTTAATTAATTAGTTGTAAAGTGATCTTCAGTTTTTCTGCTTTAGTACTTTTACAGCCTTTTGTTGCCCATGAAGCTACTGACTTTTTAGAGCCATGTTTTTATCCAATATGAGCAATCATTTCTTAACAAAGTGGTAATATTTCTTACTTACAACATTTGAAATGTTATGTATGTTGTTATGTATGTATGTTGTGTTGTGAATTAAATGAGAATTAAATAAAAGCTTTATATTTGCATTGTTTTTATTCCCTTTATATGCAGTGTACCAAACATTTTCATTAGGCTCCCTGCTGGAATGTATTGCTGACATCAAGCAGTGGTTGGCACACAATTTTTTATATTTAAATGAGGAAAAAACGGAGTGCATTTTGTTTTGAGACACTGTGACGGCTGACTTTGGCGCTTTTTCCGGATCTTTCAGTCCCAAAGTTAGAAACCTGGGAGTGATTTTCGATAGCTTTTTAAAATTTGACTGACAAGTGGACAATGTTGTGAAGACAAGTTTTTATCAGTTGCGTCTTTTAGCCAAAGTGAAAACATTTTTGAGCCGTCACGACATGGAGAGAGCTATCCACGCTCTAGTCAGCTCCAGATTGGACTATTGCAATGCACTTTATGTTGGCATCACCCAATCTTCTTTTAGCCGTCTTCAGCTAGTACAAAATGCAGCTGCCCGTCTTTTAACGAACACACCCAGATGAGAGCAGATCACCCCGGTCCTCTATTCCCTGCACTGGCTGCCTGTTCGTTTTAGAGTTGATTTTAAACTTTTAATGTTTGTTTTTAAAGCTCTGAACGGCCTTGCCCCTCCTTATTTATCAGAGCTTTTAACGGTGCGTGGGCATGGCAGAACTCTGAGATCCTCCAACCAAAGTTTGTTGGAAGTAGGTCAAAGCAGAAGCACTGGGGGGACCGAGCCTTTTCAGTTGCCCCAGGCTCTGGAATAAACTCCCCTCCCTGTGACTTACGTGCGTCTCTGACCTGGGCCTTTTTAAATCTAAACTGAAAATGTATTTATTCAGGGTGGCTTTTAATACCCAGTAGTATGGCGACACTTTTTTAATACTTTGGTCTTGATGTTTTATATGTTCATATGTTTTATTCTTGTTTTATTCTGCAAGCACTTTTTGTCTTGATTATATGTTTATTACGTAAAGCACTTTGGTTCACCTGTAGGTTGATGTAAGGTGCTATATAAATAAAGTACATTTACATTTACATTACACTGAAAAAAATAAATCTAAGCGCATGTAAATATAACATATTTAAATCTCTGATATTAACAATTAAAAATGAAGTTTGTTGCTTTACATGAATACATCTAGTTTTGAACTTAATCTGCATTTGTTCAAAAAACAAGACATTGTGCATTTTTTCCTTAAGAAGCAGTATTTATGTAATCCCAGGCAATCTTTTCATTTACACACAAACAACAAGGAATGATCTTGTTGTATTTACCTTTCCCTTAACAATTTTAATCTATTTGGCAGATTGACCAACGTTTAGATGAAACATGCTTTATTTGTCTAAGTAGAACAACCACAGTAAAAAATATCTTGCTTGATCTATTTAAAAAAAATGAAGGCAACTTTTTCGCATGAGATTTTTATGTAGATCCAGAAAGACGAGTCTAGTCAAGGTTTCTTCCCTCCTAAAGGGGAGTTTTTCCTTGCCACTGTTTATGTAATGATTGCTCGGGGGTCATGTTCTGGGTCTCTGGAAAACGTCTGGAGACAACTTTTGTTGTATTAGACGCTATACAAATAAAATTGAATTGAATTGAATTGAATTTGTATAAACTGCTTAATTTTTAGTATGTAGAAAAATTCATTTGCAAGTAAAGTCAACTTAATTTTGTAAATATAACACAATTAAGTTGACTGTACTTGCAAAATATATTATTTACATACAAAAAATTAAGTAGTTTATACTAGTCTAGACTAGTCTTTCTTGATCTACTATACATAATAATCTCATGCAAAAAGTTGACTTATTTTTTTTAAGTAGATCAAGCACAATATTTGTATCAGTGTTGACATGTTTTTAACATGTAGAAAAGTGAACTGCATATACAGGACTGTCTCAGAAAATTAGAATATTGTGATAAAGTTCTTTATTTTCTGTAATGCAATTAAAAAAAACAAAAATGTCATACATTCTGGATTCATTACAAATCAACTGAAATAATGCAAGCCTTTTATTATTTTAATATTGCTGATTATGGTTTACAGTTTAAGATTAAGATTCCCAGAATATTCAAATTTTTTAGATATTTGAGTTTTCTTAAACTGTAAGCCATGATCAGCAATATTAAAATAATAAAAGGCCTGCAATATTTCAGTTGATTTGTAATGAATCCAGAATGTATGACATTTTTGCATTACAGAAAATAAAGGACTTTATCACAATATTCTAATTTTCTGAGACAGTCCTGTATAAGACTGACACCAAGAAAGAAAGGTAAAGATAATCCTCCAACTCACCGGAGTCGCAGTTACCCCGCTGGATGAGGATGACGGGGGAAGTCTCCTCCAGCTCGGCTCTCCGGTTCTCGGCCTTCAGGCGGCAGATGCTCGGGTACGTCCTGCCGTCGCTGCCGCACACCGGGCCGGAGGACACGCACACGCAGGAGCTGCGCTGGCCCTCCGCACCGTCCGGGACGGTGTCGCACCTCAGGCCGTCGGCGCAGGAGGGGAACCCGCGGCTCTGGTCCCGGCAGGCTTCACCCTCCCCGACCGCGCACACCACGCAGCAGCCGCACGCGTCTCTCACCTGTCCGTAGAAACAGGCGGGCGGCGCGGCCGGACACTGAGAGACATCACAGACCCGGGGACAGGACCCGTGTTTCTTCCTCAGCAGGCCCGCCTGGACCACGGAGGTCACGAGGATCAAGTAGGCTGCGAAGTTCATCATGATGACCTATGAATGAATTTTTTTTTTTTAATGAATTTTTTATTTCGGTTACATTACATTATTTGCAATTCAAACTGTGTGTGTGTGTGTGTAAATGACAAAACACTTTCATACAAGTTTACACTCATCAGTTTCACACAAAAAATAATAATAAACTCTGTAACCGAAAAAGGAATAGGCTGAAGCCAAAGCTTATATTTGCCTACCCTGTACTTTCCAACAGAAAACCCAGATTATCTGCAATATGAAAAGAAACAAAAAGAGAAATTTCCCTTTAAATTGTTCTGCTTAACCAAATTATACTCCAATCATTTAGCATTGTAATCCTTAATTATTTTA
The DNA here is from genome assembly GCF_033807715.1 of Cololabis saira. NCBI lineage: Eukaryota > Metazoa > Chordata > Actinopteri > Beloniformes > Belonidae > Cololabis > Cololabis saira. The sequence goes on along the minus strand of NC_084595.1, from coordinate 13,417,950 downwards.
CTTTTCAATATTTTTTTAAAATTCAACAGAGATTTACACAGTTTCACTTCATCACCTAAAAATCTTTGCAGCCCTACCTGTTAACACAGTGATGCCTGGATGCTCGGGCCCCCTCTGACACACTGACACTCTGACCCACTTTTTGCAGCGGGTTTTATTTGCCTACAAGACTGGCTGACTTCCAGGAATTAGTCGATGTTCCAGTAGCAGCATGCTGATGTTTGGATCTCCTGCTGTTTTCCGCTGTAAAGCAACCTCTGTGGAATGCTGCTGTAACAGGTTTCATGCTCCATGACATGCTATTGAAGTATAAAGCCCAAAGGCATCTCGCCAGGCTCAGTCTGCTCAGTTTAAAAAAGCAACTGCTGCTCAACACCAGATGATAACAAATGAAACAATTCCAGCCTTCAAGACAACATTAAACCTCATCCGAGTGATGATAACAGCTATACTGGAGAGAAGTTATTTTCAACTCCATCCTATCATCTCTCTCAACACCTGCACCCACTCTGGTTGCAGTGGAAACAGTCTGTTTAGTCTTAAATCTGAGTTCTTCCCTCTCCGTTTGGCATGCTGAAAGTGAACACTAAAGCCTGAATCATGGTTGGTTAAATCGACGCAGAGCCTACGTCGTCTTTCTATTTTGTCATTTCCTCAGAGCCCTGTATCTATCCAACATTTTTCGATTGTATACGGCAATAATGTCCTAATAAAAAGGCATCAACTTACAGATGTTTTCTTTCATTCTTCATTCTATCAATAATTTTTAACATTTATTTGAAATCCAAGACTGGATATTCAGAACATGCGGAATCCTTTTATATCGTATCACTAATCTAAAAGTACTCAAATGCTCATGTTCATGCTATAACACTACAGAATGCAAACTCTTTGAAATAAAACTTTCCCTTTCTTTATGCACTTTCTGTACAACAACAGATGTTGAAGTTGGCTTTGTTAGAAAAGATATAGATTTCAGTCTAATTTACTCACGCCTTAATGTTCTTTGTTTAGGCTTTTAAACCCCATAATGAACTGTCTACTCTTGTTATGACTGAGAGTGTCTACGTATTGATCTCTCTCACCTAAATTGCACCTGTTTGATGGGATTGCCTCTTTTTGATCCACAGATGAAATGCATTTGATGCTAGTTCTTTAAAGTGTTAAATGTTAACTCTGTGTGACTACCTCATACCATCTTTAGGGAGCTTCATCGACAGACGCAACACACCCTTTGATCATAACCACTTATCTGAAATCTATTTGAAACATAAAGGTTGTCTTGTCTTTGTGTGCTATAACATTTAATGAATCCACATGTAGCAAGTTTCATTTCATGTTTGACTGCACAGTCAAACCAGTTCCAGTTCCTGATATTCAAAGCTCATATTGCCCCTCTGGTATGAAGGTTGTATGTGCAGTTTGACTACTGTTTAATTGCATAAGTGATTAAGCCACTGAAAATATACAAGAAACCCATGTTGAACTTAATTAAAAGGCAGCATGTTGATCAATTCTAAATACCACGCTGGTTCCTAAGCCAGCATTACCACCAGTCTGTAGCAGAGCTAATGCAGGACCATAACAAGGGAAACCAAGAGAGATGCCAGACCTCATATTGTTTATCAGCAGACGTTAAGCATTTCATTGCAAATATAGTTGAATCCAGGTAGCAGATGGAGTGGTGGGTAACCCTGTTGCTTCATAAAAGCAAAGTAAAAAGCCTCCTGGGTTGCTGCCTTTTACTGTATAGATACCAGGAATGGGTTTTCCAGCGTCCTTCAAGAAAGAAAACATCATGCATGAATTATGCATGAATTTCACCCTGTCTGGTGAAAATAAGTGGCCGGTTCACTTCACTCCTCAAGTTAAGGAGGAGACTTGAGCTCAGTATGGCCCTCCCAGGGTTGGTAGAGGGAGCAATGCCCAGGACTGACTTAGGGAGAGCACTGGGTGATAAAAATGGGGAAAAAATCAGGGTGGACTAGTCTGCTTAGACTGATCTGTGTTGCATTGGATACACTTGATCACATTTTATTTCAGACACTACAGCATGTTATTGGAAACTGCATGAGATGATCATTTATCTGTGTGATAAAGTGGGCGATGTACTTTATTCACCCTTGCCACTTCATCCCTCACATTAAGCAAAGATTAGGAACATCCTCTTGTGTGATGCGGAAAAAATTAGAATCCAATTCAAAATTCTATTCACTTGCGTATAAAGCCCAAAACGGCTTAGCTCCACGATATTTGCAAGACCTGATAGTACCTTATGTTCCTAATAGAGTTACTCGTTCTCAGAGTGCAGGTTTTCTCGTAGTTCCTAGAGTATCCAAATGTAGATTTGGAGGACGGGCGTTCTGCTATCAGGCACCGTTACTATGGAACCAACTTCCAATCTGGGTTAAGGAGGCTGACACCACCTCCACCTTTAAAACCAAACTCAAAACCTTTCTGTTTAGTAAAGCCTATAGTTAATGTTTAGTAAAGCCTCTAGTTAGTGTTTAGTAAACCTCTTGTTAGTGTTAAGTAAAGCTCTAGTTAGTGTTTAGTAAACCTCTAGTTAGTGTTTAGTAAACCTCTAGTTAGTGTTTAGTAAACCTCTAGTTAGTGTTTAGTAAACCTCTAGTTAGTGTTTAGTAAACTTCTAGTTAGTGTTTAGTAAACTTCTAGTTAGTGTTTAGTAAAGCCTCTAGTTAATGTAAACTCTAGTGTGTTAGAGTCAGTAGTCGTAGCTGCAGCTATAGACCCCTTTCCAGCCTACGTCATCACAGGATGCGCGCGCATTGTTGCGGCAGAAGAGCGGCAGAAGTTGTATGAGTTTGATTAGAGCGAGGGAAGATTTGTTTCTTAAATTGCGTTTTTGGAGTTGCAGTAACGTTATAGAAGAGCAACATGCCCACCAGCTGTTGTGTGTACGGGTGTACAAATCGAAATCCTGAGGAACATACATTTTTTGCAATTCCCAGAGGAATAATGATGATATTGTTATTGTGTGTGCTAGTCTCACAAACCTTAGTAAAAGTGTTGTTCCGAAAATATCTAAGAAATAAGGGTTCTGAATAATAACATCAAGTCATGACATTTTTTCATTTTCTCATCAGTGATTTGGAGCTGTGACTATGAATTGAATATCAGCCATTAATGATTTATTTGACTATTAAAGTTTTGCTAATAAACTACCGGAGTTATTTGTTTTTTCCTCACTGATTGTGTAAATGTATTGATTATTTTCTCTTTTTAAAGCTACAAACATCCAACTTCCACAGCTGTAAATATGCTGCACAAATATACATATATTCACTATATGTGTTGTATATCAAACTCAGGTATATTATAGATATATTAATCCCCACAAACCCTCAAATAAAAATAATGAATTTACCTAAAAATAATGAACTAAGTTTTAAAAAACTGTATTTTGCATTATATGCCTTTTAATGTTTTTCTTTTTATCGTATTAGTGGGAATAGGTTTCTGTAAATTAATGGTGATAATGTGAGATGCAGGATGGACAATAAAGCTCATATAATTTTTAATTTTTATTTTTTTTAAATAACTATCAACTTCATTCAGCCAGCACAGACAAAGGTACACATGACATGGCTTTCATTCAAAGGCAATGCTTAATGAAACTCATTAAGAAACAAAGGGGACACAGTAAATTAACAAAAATAATAAGATAAATTAAATAAATATGAAATAATAAAATAACTTAAAATGTCTAGTGTATAAAATACATTCAGTTGACTGTCATAATTCTTTACAAACTTCAGCTGTGACAGCTGCTGACAGTGTCGCAGCTTCTCCTGAGTGTAAACACTAGGTTTCTCAACCAAATACAGATGAATATCCGGCCATTTGACATCGGGACACTTTGTGATAACTTCCTCCGGGAAGGAAGTTGCTTTCCATCCGCCAAAGTTAGTTTAGTAACGTAATTTCCACGATCTTTTTCCGTCAATCGGCCGGTGTAAACTGTCATGAACTCCGTCTTTCTGCCGCAACAATGCGCGCGCAGCTTGCCTACGTCATACTTGTTTACAAACACGGAAAGGGGTCTATAGAACAAGACTATGATAGTTAGTCTCAAACAGCTTCGTTGTAGATATGCTGCTATAGGCCTACGCTGCAGGGGGGCACCGACATGATCTTCTCCAGTCATTTGAGAAATTTGCTTCTCAAGGATAAAATACCTTTACTTATGTACCAAAAAATAAAACACAGACTGTCATATTGTTGCTATTGTTAATTTAATTTATTCAAATACACTGATACATTAGTATCCCCCCCCCGAGATAACTACACCAGCCAACAATAAATGAGACTGCTTTCTTTTATTTATACTGCTGCTGGATCATCCTAACAAAAACTGAAGCGTTTTCATGATGTCATCAGTATTTGCTTAATATTGCAGACTACATCATTTAATTCCATGGTTACTTAAAAAAAAAAAAGTTATTCTTCTCAGCTTTAGGGTCTTTAAGGGTCAAGTTGTCAACTTTGTCATAGTAGTTGGATGGGCTTGTTAAAACATATGGAAAAGCTTTGCTTTTAATTAGTTCTCGATGATACTGCAACAGTTAAGTTAGAAATGATGATACTGGCAAAACAAATGCCTTACCTGTTGGCTGGAGCTCAATATCAAGGCCCTATATGATGGCATATAATGTGATGGCCTTCCAAGTTCAGTTAGTGAGGGAGAGAGTTTTAATGGTGTTGAAGGCACATAGAGACAAATGCACACTCTTATACTGAATTCTGTCAGGTTTAATAATTTCCTGAAGAAAAAGTGGTTGTCAATGATCTTTTTACAGAATTCTTCATGATGCGTTTCTTCTCAAGCTGACTGTGTGATTTCCAAAGTGAGACACAATAAAAAGGAAGACAGTGGTGGTATTCAATTTCATGATTATTTTGTTATGATTGTGAATACTGTGTTTCCACATGGTAAATGGATTACATTTTACATACTGCAGTTAAAAAGTCTTACGTCAGAGCCAAAAGAAATGACCTGACATTTCCATAATGGCTGACTAACTGTGCAAGTCGTTTTTTTCATTTATAGTGGCTGTCATTTCAACTGCTTCCCTCAGCATACAAATCCATTATTTCCCCTGGAAAACTCATAATTTATAAGCTCATTACAGAGGGTGTGAATTAAAGAGACTGCACTCGTCCTTAATGCACTTTCCTGATCATGAATAGCCTGGTTTTGAAAGTCAGGAACAGTTTCCAGAGGATTCCAACTTTTAGAGACTTTTTCAGTGACTTTGAGGGGAGTCAGTTTGCTCTTGTGTAATGTGAGGTCCAAATCATACAGGGCACTAGTTCACCTGGTTTTCAGAGCAGCGGATGGGAGCCGAGCTACGAAGGACATACACCCCCCCACAGTTCTTTCTATCATCACCTTGTGCATCTTCTGTTGAGCTCTGAAGTGTGTATTGTTAGCCAGCTGGGGGCAGAAGTGATCCAAATTTGATGCTCTGTGTAATCTAGCGACTCCTGTCTAATTTGAGCAGGAGGTGCAGCAGACAGAATGACTTTAAGCTCCACTGATTCTACAGACCCACATGCACGCAGCGAAGCACTGCTGCTCCCAAGGACAGCCATCTGAGGACCAGCCCCGACTGTAACCCATCTCCTCTTTCCACTGATGACCGCGGGACTAAATGGCTATGGGTTGCCTCTGAGACACAGAAAATTAAATTGAAGAGAAATGACAGCCCGTCTGGATTCTCGTACACAGCTTTTCAAAGGTCCCATATGGCAATTGTCAGTGATGGGGCTGTTTGCTTGGGACTCTCCATATCCTGTTTCATTAGCCTTGTTTGCCGTTGTGGATGCGATGCAAGAAGTGAGGCTAATTTCAGTGGTGATCTGGGCTAATCTCATTAGATGTGCAAGCCATTTAGGAACATCATACAGTCAATGTGTCCACGAGGAGCTGCTTTGAGCCATTACCAAGAATAAAAGAATCTGATAGTTTATCGTTACCCATCCTAATCCCTTAGCCGTAGATTCTTAGATCGTTTTGCCATCCACATCCGTTATTTCCAAAGGCCTTAGAAAGCTCTTCCATCAAGACGACAGCATTACTTAGAAGCCAACAGAACAGTGCCGATACTCACCCACATGGACTGTCTCATTTTAGGATGAGACAGTTACATAATTGTATTTTTGAAGTGAACTACTAATTTCTATGTCCACACAAGAAAACTGAGCTCTCACATTATTAATGTAAAAAAACCTGTCTTCTGCCAATTAGTGGTAATATCACGAGGTAACCCTTTAACTCTGAAATCAAAGTTTTCTTGGTTTGCCTCAATTCAGCTTCTTTTTAATTTTATCCATGTAATATTACCGCCTTCCTCTGCTTGGTATTGACTTACCTCAACTGTAACTCATCATAGTAACATAATCAACCCTTTGCTAAGTATATTAAATAACTGCACTACACCACTGCTCATTAGGCTCGGTTAGCAGGATGATGGCCTGTCCATGGTTTAGGGCTTCAAATTGTTGCTTTAAATAAGAAATATTCCCACACTTCACTTATTTTTAATTAAGACACTTTTCTTTTTCGCTTATCCCCTTGTTACAGGGCACACGTGTTAAGATGATGTTATGTCTAAGTAATGTGAAAAGAAACTCTCCAAATGTAATTTTATTCAAATTAAATTCAAAAATATTTCACTAATTGACAAAGGGAAATTAATTATTGCAGCAGTCAGGATTTAAGTCTTTTTTTTAATTCAAGATCTTTTTATTGGAATTTTCACAGAGTAAAAAAAGGTGAAATGCTGCATGTCGATTACAAATATTTTGAGTAGGCATGGGCATGTTAATCATAGCATACACCAGTGTACAAAATATAAAAAACAATTAAACAGTATGAAAAAATATAAAATAGTAACAAAAACAAACTACAGACCAAACTAATCCCTCCCCTGTCACTGCCAGATTACTAATCACAATATGAGGTCACTCTATCATCAAAAGCCTGCACTAGGAATACAAAAGAAATATGAAGTATAGTTCACAGGGTCTGGAATGCTTCTAGAAAAGGTCCCCACACTTTCTGGAACTTATTTGATTTCTGAAGCGAGTATCTAATTTTCTCCAGTTTTAAGCAGGACATGATGTCTTCCAGCCATTGTGCACGAGTAGGAGGGAAGGGATCCTTCCACCTGAACAGAATTGCCCGACGAGCCAAAAGGGAGGCAAAAGACAAAGTGTGCCCCTGTGCAGTGGTTAACTTCCTTCCTCCCTCCATGACCCCAAACAGGGCAGTCAGTGGGTTTGGTTCTAATCTGATTTTAAGCACCAGAGAGAGAGTATGAAATACTTCCATCCAGTACTTATTTAGACATGGGCAGGACCAGTACATGTGGATGAGAGAGGCTTCGGCTACTTTACATCTTACACAGTATGGACTAATATCTGGGTACATGGAGGATAGCTTTGCTTTGGAAATATGAGCCCTGTGTACCACTTTAAACTGAATTAAGCAGTGACGTGCGCACAGGGAGGTTGTATTAACCAGTTTGAGTATGGACTCCCAGGTATCCTCTGATAAGGGAAGCCCTAAGTCCTGCTCCCATGCTGCTTTGAGTTTATCTGTAGGGGCACTCTTAAGATCCAGCAACATGCCATAGAAAGACGAAATGAGCCCCTTTTTGAATGGGTCTGTGGCAAGAACTTTGTCAACTGTGGTCAAGCCTATCGATGCACCAGGGCTGGGTGTCTGGGAAAGAACAAAATGTCTAGCCTGAAGATACCTAAAGAAATGTGATTTTGGAAGGCTGAATTTACTACTTAACTGCTCAAAAGATGCCACGGTGCCGTCTATGAACATATCTTTAAAACGAATCATACCCCTCCTGTGCCATTCCTGGAAGGTGGGGTCCTCAAGGGATGGTTTGAAAGAGTGATTTGATGCAATGGGGCTAAGAAGAGAGAAGCTGTGAAAACCAAAAAACTTCCTAAATTGGGCCCAAATTCTAAGAGAATGTTTAACCACTGGGTTTTTGATTGATTTAAGTGAAGGAAGTGGAAGTGAGGAGCCGAGTAGGGCAGGAATTGACAGGTCATCAGTTGGATGTAACTCCATCGCCACCCAGTCAGGGCGGTCAGCGCCGTCGCAGTGGAAGGACCAGAATGCAAGGCAGCGCAGGTTAGCAGCCCAATAGTAATAACGAAAGTTTGGGAGGGCCAGACCACCTGCAGACTTAATTTTTTGAAGGTGAGTTTTGTTCAAACGTGGCCGTTTACCTCGCCATAGGTATGAAGATATAACTGAGTCAAGGGACTGAAAAAAAGAACCAGGAATAAAGAGTGGTAAGGTCTGGAAAAGGTACAAAAATTTAGGTAAAATGGTCATTTTGACTGAATTGATGCGACCCACAAGAGACATTGACAGGGGTGACCATTGTGTAAGGGTTTGTTTGGTCTCATTTAACAATGAGATAAGATTCTCTTGGAGCAGGTCTTTGTGTTTCCTTGTCACCGATATGCCTAAATAGGAGAATTTGTCATTTGCGATTTTAAAGGGAAAATTGGAAAGGTCTAAAGCATGCGATTCGAGATTGGTAGGGAAAAGCTCACTTTTGCTGAGATTCAGTTTATAGCCTGAGAGTTTCCCAAACTGACTGAGAAGTGACAGCGCAGGGGGTAATGAGGCCAGAGGGTGAGAGATGAAAAGCAAGAGGTCATCGGCATAAAGCGAGACCTTATGTTCCCTGCCACCTCTCCAGATACCGGACACATCCTCACAAGATCGGAGCGCTGTGGCAAGCGGTTCGATAGCCATGTCAAAAAGCATGGGACTAAGGGGGCACCCCTGACGGGTTCCACGATGCAGATTAAATGGTTTTGACCGTTGAGAGTTAGTACGAATTGAGGCTGTTGGGTGTAAGTAGAGAAGTTTAATCCACAGAGCAAAGTTCGGACCAAAACCAAACCTGTCCAGCACAGCAAAGAGATAATCCCACTGGACGCGATCAAATGCTTTCTCCGCATCCAGAGAGACAACGCATTCAGGGATAGCCTCAGAGGCAGAGTAGATAATATTGAACAGTCGCCTTGTGTTGAAGTAAGACTGCCTACCTTTAATGAAGCCAGTTTGGTCTTCAGATATAATTGTGGGGAGGACATTCTCCAGCCTATGGGCTAGGACTTTAGCTAGGATTTTAGCATCTGTGTTTAAGAGGGAGATGGGCCTGTAGGAGGCGCATTCAGTAGGATCCTTCCCTTTTTTAGCTATGAGGGTGATGCAGGCCTCCGAAAAAGAAGGAGGGAGGGAACCGTGGCTGAAGGATTCTGAAAGAACTGAAGATAGCAATGGGGAAAGCAAATTAGAAAATTTCTTTAGAAATTCCGCCGGGAAGCCATCAGGGCCAGGACATTTACCCGACTGCAGTGAAGAAATGGCTCGAGTAATTTCCATCAGGGATATCGGTTCTTCTAATGTCTTCCTTAGATCTGGTGAAAGACTGGGAATACTAAGACTATTTAAAAAGTCCGCAATCTCATCTCGATCAGTCTGAGATTCCGAGGTGTATAGCTGGGTATAAAAGTCCCTGAATGCTTCATTTATGAGTAAGTGGTCTGTAGTTACATGGCCATTTGGTAATCGAATCTTAGAAATATTTTGTTTAGCCTTAGAGCCTTTAAGTTGGTTGGCTAATAATTTGTCAGATTTGTCTCCATAAACATAAAACCTGGTTTTACTTTTCAGAAGTGACTGTTCAATTGGGTGAGTGGTAAGCAGGTCAAATTTAGTTTTAAGTTCTAGCCGCTTTTTGTAAAGATCTGGGGATTTAGTCCGAGAATATTCTTCATCGACCTCTTTAATTTGGCGGGCAAGGTCTGATCGCTCCCTATAAGATTTTTGCCTCACCCTAGCAGTGTAGGATATAATCTGTCCCCGGAGATAAGCCTTGAGGGAATCCCAGACAGTTAGACTAGACATTCCTGGAGTCATATTCGTGGATAGGAAAAAGGCTATTTCCGTTTCCATTGATTTAACAAAATTTGTGTCCGACAGCAGAGTTGAATTGAATCGCCACTGTCTGTCTCTCTGAGGTAGGTCAGGAAGGGACATGGTTAGAACCACAGGAGCGTGGTCGGAAATGACAATGCTCTGATAAGCACAGGAATGGACCAGGGGAATCAGTTGATTATCAATAAAAAAATAATCAATCCTCGAGTATGTGTGGTGCACTTGTGAGAAAAAGGAGTATTCTCTGTCACATGGATGTAAAGAACGCCACACATCACAAACACCGTAGTCAGAAAGGAACGCCTGAATAAGACGGGCTGACTTACTTGCTGTGCCGGGGTTGGTAGAGGATCGGTCTAGGACTGGGTCGAGCCAGCAATTAAAATCACCACCCAGTATGAGAGAATATGTATTAAGGTCAGGGAGCAGTGAAAACAGTCGTTCAAAAAAGACTGCATCATCTGAATTAGGGGCATAAACGTTCACAAGTACGACCAATGTATTGAATAATTTCCCAGAAACGATCACGTAGCGACCAAACTTGTCAGAAATCACATTGTGCTGCTCAAATGAAACATCCTGACTGATCAGAACTGAAACTCCTCGGGCTTTAGCTTGAAAGGAGGAGTGAAATCTCTGCCCTGACCACCTCGGGAACAGGCGGCTATTATCAGAACTGCGAATATGAGTTTCTTGAAGAAAGGCTATTTCTGTTTTAAGGTGTTTTAGATGTGAGAAGATCCTCTTCCTTTTAACAGGGTGATTCAGACCCTTAACATTCCAGCTCACCAACTTCAAGTATCTACTCATAATATCTAAGAAGAAAAATTAGGTGTGCACAATGACCTAGGCAGAAAAAAAGAGAACGGAAAGGAGGTTGAATGTGACCCACATTAAGTAATGAGTTGAAAAGAGTTAATGCAAAGTTTCTGGCAGTGACATATCCCCCCGACCCACCCTCCCCAACTAAGACAGCTGCTATAGAAAAATAAAAAAAAAGCAGCAAGCTCTTCAAAACAAACATAGTGCAATAACACATCTTCCTATCCTACACACTAATAGCTTTTGCTCCCGTATCATGGGTGTATACCTATTAGCACCTTAAAACGTGTAGATGTAAATAAAAAAAAAGGAATACCCTCTCAAATCTTGACCTGGAAGTCCCGATATGAGCCCAGAAATATTTTTACAAAAATATAAAATATAAAACGTCCGACTTAAGCAGCGTAAAAGTAAGGTTAACAGCTTACAATTATTACAAAACTTATAGGTAAATCGGAAAAGCTTTTTTTTTTTTTTTTTTTTTTTTTTTTTCTCTCCCTCTTCACCACTTATTTTTCCCCTTCCCTCAAATAGCCAAAAATAACTGCAAATTAATAATATTTGCAAAGGGGCAGTCCAACTAACAACAGAGAAAATACTGGTTGTCGCGGGGTTACTCACCCTCCCCTCAGGAATAATGTGACTCACGTAAAAAAAAAAGAGAGAGAAAAAAAAGTCAGTCCGTGAGCGTCAGTGAGCCGCACCGGGCTGCAGGCGGAGCCGTGGCAGCCTCCAACAGTCCCGTTACGGCGGGTTTGAAGCTTTGCTGCGACTCGTGATGAATTTGCGCGCCTCATCCACGGAGCCGATCCACTTCCTGGCCCCCCCGGACAGCGTGAGCCGGAGCCGGGCGGGGAAGAGCAGAGCCGGCCTCAGACCCAGCTGGTAGAGCTCCGACATGACTCCGCTGTATTCCGCTCGTTGGCTGGCAACTTCGGGGCTGTAATCCTCCAGGACCCGGATGGGCTGGCCGCGATATTCCAACTTTCCCCTCCGGCGCGCCTCCCTGATGAGGATATCCTTCGTCTGGTACCGGTGAAGGCGGAGGATGACCGGACGCGGTCTCTGTCCCGGGGCCGGCTTGGGGGCGAGGGAGCGGTGCGCTCTGTCTATCTCTGGCGGTGACGGCAGCGTATCGTTCCCGAACACCTCACACAGCAGCTTGGAGAAGAAAGCCGCCGGAGAACCGCTCTCGGTCGACTCCGGTAAGCCCAGGATACGGATGTTCTGCCTTCTGCTCCGGCTTTCCAAATCCACCACCTTGGCCTTCAGCCGAGCATTATCATCCCGTAGAGTCGAGCAGATGCCTTCAAGGTCCGTAACTCGCTGGCTGAGGTCTTCTGTGGCGAGTTCAAGGGACGAAACCCGTTGGCCATGGTCCTCGACCGCGAGCCGCGTTTGGTCGAGTTTGGAGTCGAGCTGACTGAAAGTATTTTTGAACTCGGCGGCCAGGGCAGCGCGGTGTTCCTCCAGCAACGTGGTAATGGCCGCCAGGGTTAAGACAGCGCCAGCGTCGTCCTTCTTGCCCGACTTGCCGCTCTTCGAAGCCATCTCGGAGGTAAGTGGGCTCGTTCGAGACAAAAAAAGAAGAAAAACAGCAACAGGGAATCCTTTTTAAAGTAAAAATTTTGAAAGTTTGAGGGCTTGGTGGTTTAAAAAGTTTGGCACTCACGGGAGCACTCGCGAAACGCGTCTACTCCATCTGCTCACCAACCGGAAGCCGGATTTAAGTCTTTTTAAATAGTCATTGCAGAGGGTCATAGCCATGAGCAGGAAGATTTTCCTGTAGTGGTTTGTGTTGCAGTGGCTCTGAAGAAGTGTCTGACTGACGACACTCCGTTGCTGAATCACGTATTGTGAGGAGGATGCTCAGGGTTGTCCATGATCTTCATCATTTTATGAAATATCCCTTGTTGCGCAATCACCTCCAGAGACTCCAGAACAGTCAAAAGAACAGAACTTCTTTATCAGTTTGTTCAGTTTCTTTAAGTCACTGTCTCTGATGCTGCTCCCCCAACAGATGACTGCAGATGTGATTGCATTCTCCATTGAAGCCTAGTAGATATACAACATCTTGCTGCAAATGCCAAAGGAGGCAAGCTTCTTCAAGAAATAGTCAGCTCTGTCCTTCTTTATAAACATCAGTGTTGTGTCTCCAGTCCAGTCCACTGTCCTGGTGAATACAGATACATTTATACTCCACTACCTTCAATTTTTCTCTTATGATGAAAAAGCTATTTATCTTAATCCTGGCTATTCAAAAGTCCACAATCTCCTCCAGATTGTTCCCATACCATGCAACAAAAGTATCTACCAGTTCTCTGTACTTGGTCTCTTGTCCATTACTGATACAAACCACAACTGCAGAGTCATCTGAGTATTTCTGCAGATGACAAGCCTCCAATTTATACTGGAATTCTAAGATGTAAAAGGAGTGTGAAAAGGAATGGTGAGAGTACAGTGCCCTGTGGTGCTCCTGTGCTGACACCTGGTCAGACAAACCAACATTCGGTATCTCAAATTGTGGTCTGTTCGTCAGGTCGTCAATAATCCAGGAAATTGTGGAGGCGTCCACCTGTGTCTTCTGGAGTTTGTAGTAATACAGGCTGGGTGTTTTTAAATGCATGGGAGAAATCAAAAGAACATGATCTTTACAGCATTGTTTGTTTCGTCCAGATGACTGCGGGTTTGTTACACAGGTCTGCAATACAGGCAGAGTTTATAACTTTATGACATGCATACGCTCACCAACCATACACCATTGGAAAATGCATATTCTCAACCTCAGAGACTATAGCACCTTAGAGCAATTTAAGAGGCGGTAGATTAACTGCCAAATCACAGGTGTTAAATCACAGGTGTATGGGACAGAGCATTTGTCATGACATTGTTTTTGACTTCATTATGTCATATACCCAAAACATAAGTCTGCAGAAAGAGAACACCCCGCATTGATAGATAGTTTGTGTCCCGCAAACAGTTCAAACAAGTCAGAGGGTTATGACCTAAGCTGAGGTTCAATCAAAAGTGCAATACTAAGATTTATGACAGCGTTTCCTTTTCTTTAAAGGAGCTGTCTGTAAGAAATGGCCAAAACTGGTACTGCAGTCACTTTCAAAATATTGTTGAGCGGCGTGTACCCTCCCCCTCCTCCCCCCGACCAGAGGTTGCCAGGTTTTTCATCCAACACGTTCGGCTGCTGCGATAATTAGAGCCGAGCTGGCAACCCGGATGCCGAAACAATACTGACTTTGTGATTGGGAGATAGGTGGAGGGTGGAGCTTCAGGCCAAAACAAAAAATGACAACATAAACATCAGTTGAGGGCTGCAACTCCTCTTTTTAAACTGGAATATCCTGGCTTGAGTGCTGTTGTCAGTGACATAAGTATTTGAAATGAACATGATTTTTAAATGTCTGTTGACATATCGGGGTCATTTTATGATTCGTTTTATTATTGCTCTTACATACAGCTCCTTTAACTAAATAATTCAGTTAATAGTGGAATACCTTCCAGAAGAAGCTAACTGGATGATCAATACACTGCGTGACAGTTTGAAGGATTGCAGCGCTTGCTTCTCTGTGGCGCCTGTTTCATCCATGTGAGACTTAGAGGGGTAATAAACTCTGGGACCTACAGAAGCAAAACACACACGGTCTTTGATGTTATCAAATGTTTGCTGACTTGGATTGGGCCAAACAAACTGATCTTTGTCTTTAGCCAGTCAGTCAAAGGACCCAACGAATTTGAAGAATTAGAGAAAAAGCAATAATACTAACAACTCATGCCAAAGAACCTCCTCAGTTCCTTCTTAGTAGTGGGAATAGTGCAAATATCAAAAGTACAAACTCTGAAGTTAAAATTCAGAATATGACACTACCTTGCCAAGACTTATCAATATGTGTGGAGCCTCACATATTCCAATTTGAACATTGATTTCCCTTCCATCCCATTGAAAACCATATTTATTAACATTTGAAATGTAGTTGTTGCATTAGGTAATCCAAAACTGACAAATATGGTGGAAAACAACCTAGATGGTGATGTGAGGGCAGATATTTCTTTAGCTCTGTCTGTTAATGGCACCTACCAGTATCCTTTTAGAGGATCAAATGTTCTCAGTTATTTTGCCACACCTACTTGGTAAATGTAGTCCTGAGACAACAGATAAGAATCAGGCTTTGTCAGTGCATTTGCCATACAAAGATCTGTGCAACATCAGAGTGATCCATCAGATTTAAACAACTGACGTGGAAATGCCCAGTTAAAAGGAGAAGAGAGTACAGCGAAGTGGTTGTATATATATATATATATATATATATATATATATATATATATATATATATATATATATGTATATGTATATATGTATATATATATATATATATATATATATATATATATATATATATATATATATATATATATATATATATGTATATATATATATATATATATATATATATATATATATATATATATATATATATATAGTATATACAGTTTATATATACAGTTTAAGATTAAGATTCCCAGAATATTCTAATTTTTTGAGATAGGATATTTGAGTTTTCTTAAGCTGTAAGCCATGATCAGCAATATCAAAATAATAAAAGGCTTGCAATATTTCAGTTGATTTGTAATGAATCCAGAATGTATGACATTTCTGTTTTTGTAATTACATTACAGAAAATCACAATAATCAAACTTTCTGAGACAGTCCTGTATGTTAAAGCCAGAAAAAACATGTTTTTCATAATAGGTCCCCTTTAAATAAACAGAACCCGTTCCCTATATACCCTCGACAACGACTGTCTACAGTACTGCACCAAGCTCTTTGAACTCTGTGTATCCTTATGCACTTTTGAGTATGCAGTGTTTTAGTTTTTAGCCGAGTGTCCTTATCTTTTAGTCTTTAGAGTTTCTAGTGTTTTAATTGTTTTTATTGCTTGCTTTGAGCCAGTGGCAATGAAATTTCGTTCCACTTGTACTTTTGGAATGACAATAAAGTGAACCTTGAACCTTGAACAATTTCAGAACTATATGTCATAATTTACAGTGCCAATATTGTGTTCCCGTGTTCTTTGGGCCCTCAGGTATTAGTGCCTTACAAACTGGTATGATTCTGCCATACAAGCCATCAGCAAATAAAGGTTTGAATTGCATCATGAAAAAAAGAATCCAAATGCACACATAATCAAGAAACTCATTTTCTCATAGATAAATCAATGTTTTTAACCGGCAAAATAACATTCAAAATCTCCCAAATTTAAGACTGATCTCATTGATCCACCACAACTGGCAACACTGACTCAGAGCACTGGTGAATACAAACGCTAGCTAGCAAGCAGTATATACGTATCAGGAATTAGAGTGACATGTGCTGGGCAATTGTTAGGCATTTATGCATGTTTGTCACCTTTGCTGCAGTTATAGTAAGGACAGAGCCAGAGCTTGTGTATGAGACCAAGAAGTAGTGCTTACATGTGCTCAGGCTCACCTAATTGCAGTCTGGATATCTGCAGGGTATCTTTTGTCCATGGCTGTGCGCTGAATGGTGGTTTGGAGTACGCAGTATTTATTGAAGGGTTTCTTAGCAGAGTTGCTTCAAAGTGGTCTTAATGGGTACTCCAATGTTCTGCGGGGGACTTCAGCACTCATGTGGGCAATGACAGTAGAGCCCAGAGGGAAATGATTCTGATCTGCATCCAGGCAGTATGCATTGTATACATCTCTGAACTGTTGAAACATTGGAAATGTGGCAGATAAAGAGACGTTATTGAAATGGCAAGGCAAGTTTATTTATATAGCACAATTCAACACAAGGTTATTGAAATCACCAGTATTGCCTAAAAACTGGGTTGTTGTGTCTGTAGCTTAGCAACAGCAGATGATGAAGTTACTCGCAGCGTCTGTCCTAGCGGATGGACACTGAGGTCAGGGATATGCTACTGCAAGTACTTCACAAGGTATTGCAGTGGAAATCATCAGAATTATTCCTTCCAGCTATTTTAACGCGTTTAAACGCATAATTTCCACTGTAATATCCTGGAAAGTACTTGCATTTCCGACATGCCTTGTGACTAGACAGTTACTATAAATGCGACAGTCAGCTTCGCCATCCTTTCCTTGCGCGGCTTAACGTAGCACAATGCAGCTGATAAGGACGGGAAACCTCTTTGTCCAGCTATATATTCTTTTACTTTTACACTTCATTAGAAGTTGACTAGTGATGGTCCAGGAGATTTTAATCATGAGAGCACAAGTGAGAGCAACAGATTGTGATTGATATGTGGCAAGTCTGCTGAGACGTGGGTGGAGGACATGGTAATGGCCGAGACAGCGCATCAGCAGATGGCTGGTGGTATAAAGCTGTAGCCTCACTCCAGATAGGTTAATTAGACTGATGAGTAAAAAAATTAATAAATTTGGTAGCTTGTCCCATTGTGGATCATATACATCTCCCATGCTTATCTAGCAATATTCAGAAACATTCAGATCCCCTTCCTTTGTAGTCTAGCATGAACTGAATAATGAGTGAGGGCTCCAGAAGTAGGTTTTATTCATCATGGATCTATAAAGAGGTGTTGAAGATTAAAACTTGAAGAGGTTCTTGTATATAAGGCCTTTTCTGGCCTTCTGTTCTCATCTGTTTCCCTCTTTCCTTTGTTGCATTCCCTGGTTGTTTGCACTTCTCCCTCATTACTTGCATTTTTTTATATTTGTTCTTGTTTTTATAAGTATTTTTAAACGCATAAAGTGAAAGGAGTTGCTACTGAAGTGTTATTCCAATACAAAGTCTGCATTTAGTCAGGTACAGTCTAAATGTATTCGTGTTCTTCCACCTTTATTGGGATGCAGGCCCTGGATGCTTGTGTAGACATCAAAAGCATCAGCAGAGAAAAATTTCCACTACTGGCGCTTTTAAACTAGTACCTACTCAGCGCGACTCGCCTCGTCTCGCCTCCACTCACCTTGCCCTTGTTTGTTTTTCAACACCCAGATGAGAAGAAGACAAGATTGCAGGGAAGCTGCTGTGATGCATTTGATTGTGTGATCTAAATGGAGAAGACAACAACACTAAAGATGTAGAACCTGGAGGAGATGATAGATGTGCTGCTGGGTCTGTGACTTGTGTTCGATATCAAGTTAAAAAATGAGAGTGAAAGAAGCTTCAAGCGCCAACGCTTTTTAAAAAATTTTGTTTGTCCCGGCGCTGCTGAGAAATCAGCTGGTAGCCGCAAGCAGCTATGAAGTGACCGAGCGTCTGGTGGATCTGGTCGTTCCTTATTGCCCGTCTAGATCCCTTTTTAATTCTCTCCTCAGCCACCAGGTTTATGAACATTTGCACCTCAGAGTTGGATCACCAAACAGACTTTTGCGCTCCCATTGCCTGTTGAATAAAATGAAGAAGCCGCGAGTCGCTCTTTCACTGATTTCCGCCTCCTGACTCAGACGTCTGACGACCCCCCGACCAATCGGTGGCCTGTATTGTGATGATGTCTGATACAGCCGACTCAGCACACTTAGAACCTCCGCAGAATAGATATAGAAAAAGTATCAACTCGGCACGCCTCTACCCGCCTCGACCCCTAGTGGAAAAGCGCAAAACCGGGGCGTGGCGAGTCGAGTCGCGCTGAGTAGGTACTAGTGTAAAAGCGCCATAAGATATGTGGTGCAAATATCCTAACTGCCATAACCATGTCTTTCTACCTTCTCCTGGCATTCCGTTACGGAAGCTCTTGTTATGCAACGCTGTTGCACATCAGAGTTTAGGTTCTTGCCATTGGCTTAAACATCATTGTGCAGCATGTTTTGCTAAACAACAGAATGCCACCTCTTGAAAAAAGAGGAAAAAAATGCGTATTACAAATAGTTATTGCGTATAGTTTTAAGGTCATTTGGCTGATAATAGGTGAAAACTGAGCAGTAATGGGTATTTTTCTAAGGGGGTGTTGTGAGTAGGAACAGAACTTCACCCTTTCTGAGCTCTGCAGTAACGATATTATGGGCTGACTTGTTGTTCGCCTTTTTAAACTCTCCATGTGCCCCAACTGGCATCATATCAAATCCTGGCAACACCTTCACTGATGCCTTCTTTGTATTCCTGCTGATTCAGGAAGAACTGCATACTCCCAGCTCCATAACACAAATTTGTCAAAGCTAAGCAAAGTGAGATCAAAACTAGATTTGACCCTCTTTGTGTGAATACTCAGCAGCTTCATACAGCAACATGGCCAGCAAGGAAAAGGGTATTTTATTAGAACGTACTTATTTCCTCATACCTGCTGAAATGTGGTATCACTTGCTTCAATTTGCATATAAATGTATTCTTTTTCTATTGGTTTATTGTGAGGAGGGTCTATTATGAACAGCTCAGCATACAGTCTTACTCTATTGTCAACTTCCTCTCATGAAAAGGATTGTTCTTGAGCTGTTGTGGTTGAGATCTTAATAACAAAAGCAGACCTGAATAACAGACCAGACAACTTAGTTTGATGGTGCTATAAGGCACTTTAAACATGTACTTGACTCTGATGTAAACAAAATGCTACTTGTTCAAAGGATATCAGAGCAGGAAAACCTGTTACTGGAGCTGAATAATGCAAGATACGGAGAATGATCACAGGCTGCACAAACCTCTCCACATATTCCACTGGCACTATTATTTTTAAGAGCTTGTTACCCCTTGTAAAAAGGGAAAAGAGAAGTACATTGCGTTGTCAAAGGTATCTGAAAGATAAGACTGTGTAAGAATAGCACACACCCCACTCGTCCCCCACATCCTCAGAGCTAGTCTGAAATATGCAGCACAGGTAGGTGGGGAACCTACATCGGAAATGTATTATGTGAACAAAACTGTAATAAATATTGAGATCTAAGAAAAACGTATGTCATGATGACAAGATAAATGACTGTTGATGTTCCTTTTTTGGTTTTGTCCCTTTCTCTCCTACAACTAGATGCCTAGATTTTAATAAAGAACACATCATCTTAAATTTGATCCTCAACAGGAAATATTACTTCTACATGAAGCCATCCAAATGAACTACCTTTGCATAATCTTTGTCATTGATCTGATCATGTGGCGGTGTACTAGCAATAAAACTGCTTCACCCTTTAAAAAGGAGTGGCCAATTTGAAAGCAACCCCTTTCACTTGGCAGCTTTATTTTTTCTCTCTACCATTCTAATTATCTCATCTTACCTTGAACTTCAAATAATTTAAAATGCTATTTGAAATATGAACAAAATACAGCAGACAGCTGTTGTCATATGTTGCTCTTTTTTCTGAGCAGGGTGAGTGTTTAGATGCCTGTCAGTGCAACAGCTTCTCACTCAGAAGAGGAAGGATCCAAACCTCACCATGACCACAATGAGCTGTCTTTACATGTAATGCAGCGGAGTTCAAAGAATGCAGATCCTGACAGCACTGATGAACCACCACACATTTTATCCTGAAGGGCAATTTAATGCCCTTTCTGTCACGAGATGGTATATGAGGACCCAAATGCAGGAGAGACCAGGAGGCAGGAGTTCCAAAAGATGGTGATTTATTACTCCTAACAAAACCAAAAGCGCGGCAGAACAGGGTTGACAAAAAAAAAAACTCAATAGCCAAAAGACCAGATATACACAGAAGGGTTGACGAGACACAGGTGCAGACAATCAGGGCAGATGGGAACCAGGGATATCGAGACAGAAACTGAAACACAGACACGGGTTTCAAAATAAAACAGGAACTGACCAAACTGTGACACTTTCAACTCAGTTGAACTCCCTGGTGTCTATCACCACGGATGGAGCACCCGCAATGGTTGGCCGTGTGAATAGATATATTGCCAAGTGCAGGCAGGATGATGCTTTTCCTGACTTCTTGAGTTACCATTGCATAATCCACCAACAAGCGTTATGCGCTAAAATGCTCAACATGAAAGAGATCATGGATGTAGCAACAAAGATCGCCTGTTCTATTCGAGCCAGATTTTATGAGTATTTTTAATACAAAGACGATTATTGCGTGCACAGCTGGCGAAGGCTGACTGCGAACACTGAGATGTTGCTACACCATCTGACGTGAGATGGCTTAGTCGAGGGAAGTTCCTGCAAAGATTTCGAGAGCTCTGTCAGGAGATTAAGGAGTTTTTCTTGGTAGCTGGACATGCAGAATACAAGCAACTAAATGACGGCCAGTGGCTGTTAGATTTGTCATTTTTAACCGATCTGACAAACATGCTGAATGATCTTAATCTAGAGCTGCAAGGAAAAGACAAAACGGTGATCAATATGATCAGCTCGGTTAATGCTTTCAAACGAAAGCTGCGATTTCTCTCCTCAAGGCTGAAGCGCCATGATTTGGCAAATTTCCAGAACCTGGCGTCAGAGCTGGAGACGTAAGGGAGGGCCTGTGTGCAACTTGACAGTGCACGCTGGACAGAGCTGATTGACAATTGTCTGTCAGAGTTTGATGAACGCTTTCAAGACTTTTCTTTGCTCAAGCCAGTCGCTACATTCATGTACTATCCTTTTCGGGAAGATGCTGAGATTGAGTCACTGGCATCAAAAATTGCAACACTGTTTCACCTGAACTCTTCTGGATTGGAAGATGAGATCTTGACTCTTCAAGCCGACATTGAACTGAAGTCCAGAGCTCATGGACAGTTCTGGAACTTACTCACAGAGGTAAAGTACCTCAACATGAGGAAATGTGCTACCTCCTTGACTGCATTATTCGACTCCACTTATTCATGTGAGGCAGCCTTTTCTCACATGAAGATGATCAAGAACAAGTACCATTTCACCATGACTGATGAACTTTTGGAAGTGTGCTTGAGGCTGGCTGTCAGGAGTTACTTTCCGGACTATGCATCCCTGGCTGATTCAAAGTAAACTCATCTAATTACAAAAAATATTCATAGTTATTTATGTTGTGTTGCACAATATTGGCTCATACGGTTTTTCGCGTCAGCAGGGCCTGCGGACCAATTCACTGTCCTTCCTGTCCGCACGTGCCCCCTTTTAACACCTGTAAGGGCAATGAACTGCAAAGCCCGTTGGGCTTTGTAGTCATTCCTTAATTTCCTTTGTTTTAAGGCCATGCAGTCAGCTGTAAGAAATCGAGGCTGGTCTCAGAGTGAGGCCTCAGAGCTGGGCCTTAAAGTTGAAAATAAGGCTTCCCATGTTCACATAGGACCTTGGCCCAACACTGCTGAAATTTAAATGACGACAGACTCAATATGCCTATACAGACTAGTATAGGCATATTTAAGCTACCTTCCCTCCTAGCTTTGAACCCCACCAAACTGCTTACAGGTCCATCAGGTCTGCAGAAAACACCACAGCCACACCTCTCCCCAAGGCACTAGAACACCAATAGCACAAATGGACATAATTTCCAAATGCTACAGTTATGTCTTCAATGTAATTACATGTATAATCCTCAGGAAATGCCAACTGAGTTTATTTCCCTCTTAATTGATTTATTAATTTATATTCCCTCTGTGAATGTGCAATAATTGTCTGATACTAAAGTTGCACTCTGTTTTACCTGCTGAAATGTGTAAGAACACATTTGACATTTTGCTATATTTCACTGAAAGCCTAAAAAAAAGAGTGGAACACTGATCTATGTCAGCAAAAGACATGTTTCCCCTGCATCATGCTCCACCCCACATGCCTCCAGCTCCTGAAATCTCTCCATACTCCATAAATGCACATGCTTTCCAGTCTTTCTGTGAGCAACTTTTTGAATATTATCATTTATAACCTAGAGCCAAGAGACAGTTGGCTTAGCTCATATTAGCTTTGAGGAGTTTATTTTAAATTTTAGATTAAGATTAGACAACAAAAGTAAACAACAAAGTAAGCCATTTTCTTTAAAATTGTAGCTTTCTCCAGGCTGGCAATTCATCATTTAGTTTACGTCAAAGTGAAATCATTGTTGCATCGGTGAGCAGGAATTAAATTGTAGACTGATGTGAAAAGCCCCACTGAGCAGGGAAAAGGTCCCTCATCCCCCGGGAATGTCCCTGAAGTGAAAACATCACCTTATAAAATTAAAACTTAAATTTGACAGAAATTTCAGGATGTGATTGATGACACAACTCAATCAAATTATGAGAACTGTAAAGCTACTCAGAATGCATTTAAAATGAAAAGTCAATGTTTGTAATCAGGGTGATAAAACAGTAACAGCACAATGAAATATCAATAGCATAGGCATATAAATTCTCGAAGAATTCTCAAATTTTCCTGTATTTACTGTTTTTATGTAGAGATATTTTTGTACATACCATATTTTATTTACGGTTTACTGAGAAAATAATGGATATTATAAATAATATTTGAGCTACGAGGTAATTTCTCTACATCCAAAGCTGCTTTATCAAAGCTCACTTTTATGAGCTTCCCTGCTTGACATTAAGATGTGATACTTGGAACTTATTTGAAAACACAATTGTATATCTATGATATGTACTGAAAATTACAAACAACAAGGACAAATTCAAGATTCAGGATTCAAGATTCTTTTTTGTCATTTTACACACTAGCTGTAGGCACAACGAAATTACAGGTCCTTCATCGAAGGTGCTGGTGAAGGCTTTGGGGATGAAACTGTTTTTGAGTCTGTTTGTTTTAGTTCTGGTGCAGCTGTGCCGTCTGCCAGAGTGGAGCAGGTCGCACAGGTGATGGGCAGTCCGTGATGGACTGCACTCTGCTGAGGCAGCGGGATGTGTATGTGTCCTTGGGGGGGAGGGTCCATGATCCTTTGTGCTTTGTTGATAACTCTCTGGAGCTTCTTCCATTCTGCTTCAGCGCAGTGGGAAGACACACGGGTATGCAGTAGGTCAGGATGCTCTCAACAAAGGATCGGTAGAAGGTTGTCAGCGGCTTCTGGTTGATGTTTTTCTTCCTGAGCACTCTCAGGAAGTGCAGACGCTGTTGAGCCTTCTTTACGACAGCCTTGGTGTTTGCAGTGTGTTTTTCCCTCTCCTCGGACACTTAACGTGTTGGTAAAATTTAGGCAGGGCACACTTCAGATTTGCCTGATTAAAG
Source organism: Cololabis saira (assembly GCF_033807715.1). Classification (NCBI taxonomy): domain Eukaryota; kingdom Metazoa; phylum Chordata; class Actinopteri; order Beloniformes; family Belonidae; genus Cololabis; species Cololabis saira. The sequence goes on along the minus strand of NC_084595.1, from coordinate 13,394,067 downwards.
TCGCCTTCAATGATGTGAATGCCGTCGGGGTGGGCATGCTGTAGTTTGCTGATGGAGTCTGTTAGGAGCGAGAGAGCTGTGCTAACATTAGATTCTGGTGGTATGTACAGTATAAAGTTGTACTAATCACAGCTGTATACATACTGTATACAGCTCTCTCGGCAGAAAAAAAGCTTGGTATCTGATTGTTATGGACTCGCAGTCCGGTGAAGTTGTTACTGGCCCAGTTGTTGTTAACATAAATGTACAGTCCACCACCTCTACTCTTACCGGAGTCTTTGTTGCGGTCCCAGCAGTGGACTGTGCGGTCCGCTAGCTGTACGGCTGCGTCGGGGATCAGCGGGTGAAGCTACAGTAGGTCTCCATTATGATAGAAACACAGCAATCTCGTACGTAGCAGTTTCCCTTGGTGAGTTGTTCCAGCTTGTCCATCTTGTGGATCAGCGATCTTGAATTGCTAATAAACATGCTCAGAGAGGAGGTTTGTGTGGGTCTCTCCTGAGTCGCATTAGCAGGCCCGAGCGGCAACCTCTCTAGTGTTTCCACTATCTTCTCCATCTCCGTCTCCTTCAGAGGCCGACAACAATCCACGGAGCACCCGGGGATCTCGATATTTCGTTGGGGATGTGGTGTGAACGATAGGATTCCCCAATTATGTCGATATTCGTGTTGAACTCAATGTCAAGCAGATGTTGTCGATTGTAGACGTATGTTGCGGATGCAGTAACAAATATAAAACAAAGAAGGACAAGCACGATTGAGGACCGGTAAGCTGCTGCGTCCTTGCACGCCACCATCTTGCCACCAACGTGATACACACTATTTGTTGTTGAGGAGAAAAGATTTGAGTGCAATCAAAAGTAAAGCACAAAAACTGAAACTCATGCATTGTTTAGTGCTTTATTTCTTCCTTTGTTGCAGCTTTGTCTTGACTTGGTTGTTTTCCATGTTCAATGTTTGCTTTTCTTGCATGAGATGTAAGACAGTGATTTTTCTTTTTCCTTGCTATTGTGAAACAGTATATGAGTATGAGACTCAAGTATGGTCCTACGTTTGTAACAAATGCAGACTCATGCTGGCTGTTTATGTCAAAGTCAGTCTACTGACCCCCTGCAATTCAGAGTTACATGTATGTGGAACAGCACTGACTTTCAACAGCTCATCCAGCATGGAAAACACACTCAATCTGCTGTTAATAAGCATCCATTATTAAAAATTGCTTAAACCATTCGTTCAGCAGGTCTGGATAAAATTATCTTATCAGGAAAATCAACCCACTTTGTTGTTTATACAGTGTTGATGCTAAGAAAAAAAACCTCATCATAAGGAAACCCTCAGTAACCCAAAAAACTGTGCTTTATGCCTCATGTTTTTTTTTCTTCTTCTGTCATTCTTTTTTTGAGCCATTTGGTCATATCTAAGATTACAAGATGACAAATCATCGTGATAATACTGTAAATAAGTCATGAAATACAGAACAGTATACTGTAATAAAGGCACTTCAAAGGATCCACGTATCAAAGTCATTCTCTCTGTTGTGCTTCTGAGCCTGGTGTCATCTAACTGTTGCCCAGTGGGGGAATGAGCCTGGTTCACAGATCAATACTAGCACCCAGTGAATCTTCTCTGATGAATCATCAGCAGCAAGAACTCCTTGGGATGTATTATTGCGCTCAGCATGGGCACCCGTTCCACTGATAAACAGCATGAACTCACATCTGCTGTTCTTCAGCTGCTGCTAGTAAAGACCAACTCAGGGTGCATAACAATATCCTCCTTTATAGCAAAACCTGTCCTGACTTTACATGTCAGTGTTCTGTTTTGGTGAAAATTATATCGCTAGATTATTTGTTAAATTGTCATGAATGCCATGAATTGCTGTTGGACTAGGAGTTATCCTGTGCAGATGATGCCACACGTTTCTCTACTTACTTTTAAAGCAAAACAAACAAACAAAAAACTGGAGACACAAACCTGTAGCAGTTCATGACAAGGTAGAAGTCTGTCATCAAGCGCTTTACGTGGATGTGTTGTACAAGTCTTTATGTCTCACAGAAATATAGTGTGTATGTGTCATGCTGAGTGCCAGGCTGTGTTTAATTGTTTGTGTAACAATAGGATTGTTAGTTGGCTACGTGTTTCCACACGGACCGCTTAGAGTGTAACACCGGACCTCGGGAGTGAGTAAAACGTGTGTGTTTACAGTGACGGAGCCAGCCGTGTTATGTGGATTTAAATAAAGTGTAAGCAGCTTGAAAAGTGCTTTAATCGTCCATTCTTGATGAGAGAGAGAATGAAACAGTTTGTTTATTATGTTATTGTGTTAAACATTTTATTTGCATGCATGTTTTTGTTTCTTTGTTTAGTTACTGTTCTTTGAAATGTAACTTTTTCTGTGTTTTGAGTTTGGCATGCAATTACCTTTTTTTGAGTTGATTAGACACAGCTGAACACCATTAAGGTAGGAACTGGATCCTGACTGACAGCTGCAGTGGCCAATGAACCACTGCAGGCTGGCCCCCCAAGACCTATGGTGAACCAGGGGAGGGTTCCCTTCCCCCTAGATATTCAACAGAGAATGCACGGTGGATGCACAGAGAAGGCACAGAGAATGGACTGATGGACAGAGTCCCACGGGGGCCCAGGTTGTTCGGGAGCCCCCGGCGGACCCGGACGGACTGGACAGCGGACGCAGCAGTGTATTGGAGGCCTTTGGATGCTAATGGCAGAAGTAGGAACTTCTGCCTAAAAGCTGTGAGTTTCTCCAACCAATACACTGGCTGTTGCAAACCGAACCACCTTGTGATAGCCATATGAAATATCATGTGGTTGTAGGGCAGATTGCTGGCTATTTTTTGCTCCAGGGTCAGAGATTGTCGACCGGAGCTGTATAGCAGAGGATCCCTGTTGGCGTGGGCCTGACTGCCGAGGATTCCAGAGGGGGGCTAGAGGACAGTCTTTTGGACAAGACAGTGGACCCCTGAACAGTTTGACTTCGCGACTGTTCATTTTTAACCTTTTATGGATTGGCCATTTTAAGAAACAGTTCTCCCATTTTAAGTGACATTTTCCCCACTAGTGGGGCTGCTTAAGTCCATTTTTGAGCCGAATCGTTCACTTCATGGTACAAGCACCAAATTTGGTACAAATGATGTCCAGGACATACCTTCTAATAAAAGTATGTTGCCCAGCTGAAAATCCAAGAGGGCCGCCAGTTTTCAAGATGGCCGCCTCGTCAAACGCCAAAAAAAGGTTTTCGAGGTAGAACTTGAATTAATAGAAGAATGTTAATGATCCAAGCATCAAAATGAATGTAATCTGACTGGAATAACTCGATGGTGTCAATTTACACCCTTCATTTTATAACACTCTTTGCGCAATAAATGTTTGTTGCTGCACCCTTTGTATTTGTGGGTTATTAAATATTGCTCACCCTCGAAGAACTTACCTTAAGAACCACCCCTTTGACATATGCGCAAAAAGTAATTGTTCCTTCTTTTCACTTTACATCTTTTGTTTGAAAACATCATAAACATTTCACTATCAGCAGTAAGGTGATGGCTCATTGGCAACTGCCTTTACATGCAGTTGGTAAGCGCTATGACCTATTGTCGAATAAGGTGATGTTTTCAGAGTGACAGAAAGAGGTCACAGTGTGCTGTGTAGAAGAGTCAATTCAATCTTTGTGGTAAAAGCAAACACCTCTCTTGCAAGGGATCATTGGAGTACCGTATGTTCGTACCGTAATTTTTGTCTAAAGCATTGTACAGTGATATAAACATCGTACTGTGTATAAATATAGTCGGATGACAATCACATTACTGTTCCTGCTGTATGTTTAAACACTGTGGTTCAGTCAGCTGTTCGGTCTCTCTACATCCCGTGTGTCTGTCCATTGAGCTGTTACGTCGAGAGCGCCCCCTGCAGGTTTGGAGCACTTCCGGTTGTAGTGACCGGTTATGAAGCGTTTTTCTTTTGAAGATGGTTTCTTGTTTTATATCGTTTTGTGCTTTGCATCGTTTCTCTATTTGCAGCACGTTTGATGATGCATTTGTCTTTGTTTTTGCAGCACGTTTTTTCATTTGCACCACGTTCCTCTTTTTGTACCTCGTTTTGAGTTTGTGAATTTGAATCGTTTCTGTACTTGAAGCCGTTTTCCTTAACTGAGACGCATTAGGCCGTTGCAGTGCGTCTGGCCCTTGTCGACCACCGTAGTATGCCACTACAAATAATAAAACTCAGAATGAACACTAGCAGTTTAACATTGAGTGGACTGAGGAACTTGCTTTGGAGCGTTTGATTCAATATACTTGTTTTTTCATTTTGTAGAGATAGCTTGTCCATAAAAAGGGAATATAATGTAGCATTTGAAAAGAGCACACAAACTTTGACTCCTCCAGTTGGCTGTTACACTTTCCTTGGTTTCCCCCTTATTCTTTATTAATGTGCATGGTAAAATGTACTAAATGTAAGGTTGTAAACACAGCAATTATTTCCTAGTTCAATGGATTAAATACCCTGTCTGAATGCTTTTTCATGGGAGTTCAAATGCATTTTGAAGCTGAACAAAGGAGTTTAGTCAATGTCATACAGCTACAGCAATCCGTGGCTGGAATTGGAAAAAAAACAGACTGAGCAGTTCTAACTCCCATCCCAGTTGAACAACTATATATTGCTTATGGCACACATCAACAACGCTGAAACTACCTCACAGACCTACATTCTACATTGCGGCTAAGACAACTGAGATGCTCAAGAACTAAATGACAGAAGAAAAAAAAAGAGTGGGATCAAGAAAGAGACCAGGCAAAAGTACATTTAACACAACACAGAACCTGGCTACAACCAAAGCATCTACTCATCTTTTCCTCGTCGCATATACTTTAAGACATTGATCTTAAAAAACCTATAAACTGTAAAATTGCACACAGTTGGATCTTTTGACCACTGAAGCAGTTTATAGCATCAGTGTGATGAGGTTCTATAATGGTGATGTAATTTATGTCTGATTACATATTTATTACTCCAAGGCAAGAGTTCAAATTATGTTGATTTTAAACTGGGCTTTTTCCTTTTTTTTTTCAGTTTTATGAAATTTGACATTTTACACACTAGCATGACTCCAATTCTAAGCAGGTGATTCAACATGGCTTGAAAGCCACTTTCCCCAACTGAGAGCATGGTTAGATGATTAGATGATTTGTAAGCAGATTGACCTGCCTCTAAATGACATAGACCTAATAACCTAGTCAAGATGAAAAACAACATTTGCAAAATTACTGCACAGATCTATGATCTATGTCAGATATGGGAACTTTATTTTCTACATCATCCTTCCATCCACACCAGAAAATAATGTATCTTAAACACTTTTTATATGAACATTCCTAGCACCTCCTCCTCCCATCCCCTCTCCTGCCGACTAATTCTTAGCTAATTAAAAGGACCAAAGCATCAGTAAAAACCTTTAAGTGTGGCTGGATAAAGAAGCAGCTATAAAGGATAATCTTGAGAACAGACTGTTGCTTGTTTAGAGATGCTGCCACCCAGCGCTGTCTCATGAATCTTGGATAACATACTTCAATGACATCATACATCTTATTTGTTTACCTGTACACCGTCAATATAAAGAATGAATAAAATTATTCCCCAACCAGAGAGCCTTGTTGAATATGGGCTCCATCCATGAGCCAAGAAAAACTTGTGGTCAAGTGATAAAAAAGCATACAACAATGGTGGAGCAGGACTGAAACTTGACGTAAAAGGGGAAGGCACACCCCCTGCAGAGATTAGACACTGACACCAAGTGGCATTTGAAGTGTTAAAGCATTTAAGAGGTTTTTTTCACCTAACAAACCTAACTGCTCAATTTGGGTCAAGTTTATTTTCATGGTACAGTTATTCTGCTCCTCACCGGTGGAACAAACTTCCTGTAGACCTGAGGTCTGCTCCAACTGTCAGCTCCTTCAAATCAGGGTTAAAAACATTACTGTTTACTCAAGCGTACTCCTAAATTAAACTTACCTGCTGTATTCTACTGCCATTATTTTTAACAGCTTGTGCTTTTTATTATTAGGGCCCGAGCACCTTCAGTGCGAAGGCCCTATTGTATCTGTAGGAATTTTTTTTCTTTCTTTCTTTCTTTATTTTTCTGACGAAAGGAGGGCCTTTTTGCCCCCCTAAACGTGCCCAAAAAGTCACCAAATTTTGCATGCAAGTCAGGCCTGGCGAAAAATTTGATATTTAATGGTTTGCATTAATGGGCGTGGCAAAATGGCTCAACAGCGCCCCCTTGAAAACTTTGTGCCTCAAGCCCCACGATACGGTTTGACGTACATGCACGAAAATCGGTACACACCTGTATCATGGCGCAACTGAAAGAAAAGTCTCTTGGCGTCATGCCCGAAACCGAACAGGATGTCGGCCATTTTGAATTAGTCGTGTCATTTTGGCAAAATTTATGCCATTCCTTCGAAAGTTAATTCAGCCCAAACCGTAACGTGCCCCCAAGTGTGTTATACATCAAAATGTGCGTCTCCATCCTGCGACAACACGCATTACTTTTCTCTTTCAAAAGCGTTACCGTGGCGGCGCTAGACGCCAAAAAGCGCGCCCACCCTTCATCTGATTGGTTCGACAGAAAAAACTTTGTGCCTCAAGCCCCATAATATGGTTTGACGTACTTGAACGAAAATCGGTACACACCTTTATCATGTCGCAACTAAAAGAAAAGTCTCTTGGCGCCATGGCCGAAACCGAACAGGAAGTCGGCCATTTTGAACATTCTGAATTAATTGCGTAATTTTGCAGCAATATATGCCATTCCTTCGAGAGTTAATTCAGCCCGAACCGTATCGTGAACCCAGATGTGTTATACATCAAAATGTGCGTCTCCATCCTGCGACTACACGCATTACTTTTCTCTTTCAAAAGTGTTACCGTGGCGACGCTAGACGCCAACAAGCGCACCCCCCCTTCATCTGATTGGTCCATATTTGATAGTTCCCCAAAAGGCACCAAATTTGGCATGCAAGCCAGGCCTGGCGATAAATTTGATATTTCATGGTTTGCATTAATGGGCGTGGCAAAATGGCTCAACAGCGCCCCCCGGAAAACTTTGTGCCTCAAGCCCCACAATACGGTTTGACGTACATGCACGAAAATCGCTACACACCTGTATCATGGCACAACTTAAAGAAAAGTCTCTTGGAGCCATGGCCGAAACCGAACAGGATGTCGGCCATTTTGAATAAATTGTGTCATTTTGGCAAAATTTATGCCATTCCTTCGGCAGTTAATTCAGCCCGAACCGTAACGTGCACCCAGGTGTGTTATACATCAAAATGTGCGTCTACATCCTGCGACACCACGCATTACTTTTCTCTTTCAAAAGGGTTACCGTGGCGACGCTAGACGCCAGAAGGCGCTTCCCCCCTTCATGTGATTGGTCCATATTTGATAGTTCTCCAAAAGTCACCAAATTTTGCATGCAAGCCAGACTTGGCGATAAATTTGATATTTCATGGTTTGCATTAATGGGCGTGGCCTAACGGCTCAACAGCGCCCCCTAGAATACTTTTCTCTGCCATAACTTTTGAATGGTTTGACATAGAGAGTTGTGGGTGGTGTCATGGGACTCTGTAATGAGTCCTTAAGCTTCGTTGGCCTTAATTAGCCCCGCCCCTTCTTCTGATTGGTTGTCCCGATTTTCTGCTATAACTTTGGAATGGTTTGACATAGAGAGTCGTGGGTGGTGTCATCAGATTCTTTATGGAGTCCTTGACCTTCATTGGCCTGAATTAGCCCCGCCCCTTCTTCTGATTGGTTGTCCCTTTTTTCTGCTATAACTTTTGAATGGTTTGACATAGGAAGTCATGGGTGGTATCATGGGACTCTGTAATGAGTTCTTAAGCTTCGTTGGCCTTAATTAGCCCCGCCCCTTCTTCTGATTGGTTGTCCCGATTTTCTGCTATAACTTTGGAATGGTTTGACATAGAGAGTCGTGGGTGGTGTCATAAGATTCTGTATGGAGTCCTTGACCTTCATTGGCCTGAATTAGCCCCACCCCTTCTTCTGATTGGTTGTCCCTATTTTCTGCTATAACTTTTTAAGGGTTTGACATAGAGAGTCGTGGGTGCTGTCATTTCTGATATGCTTATGGGGGGCGGTGGACGTGAGTGCGAGGGCCCGTTCATCGCTGCTTGCAGCTTTAATTTTACTTCTTTTCTTATCATCTTATTCAATCTTATTTGTTATTTACTGTCTAATTATGTCTAAGCTAGAGCAACGACTCTAGGGCAAAGTCTTGTTCTGAGTACGTGTTGGCCTGTTAGACCTTGGGTTGGATCAGACACAGTCACAGCACGGGGGCTTTTAAAACCAAAGTCCAGGATGGTCGGGGTGTCAGTATCAGGTGCATTATAAAATGTGTCTGCTTCAAGCAGGATAGCTTGGCTAGAAAACTGGGTGACATGGGAGTGAGGTCAGTCAGTACCTATAGCCTCAACAATAATGGGTTCTGGATAAGGATACTGAGTGTTCACATCATGAAAGTGAAAGTGCCAGTGCCCACCCAAGTCAACCTGTAGTTGACACATTTGAGTTTCTAACTTATACAGAGAGAGCTTGTAAAAAACTCCCAACTTAATACATTTTATTTATTAGCACCTTACATGAAACTTTAACGTCAGATAAAACTGATAAAATCAGCATAATAAAATTGAATGTCGGACTGTGTATCAGACCTATATTTCGCACTGACAAGCCCACCCACATTCTAAGAAACATAACTGTTTCTAACTTTATAACATTTTTGCGTGGAATGGATTTCTCTAAGTCTTCGGAATCTCAGGTTATAGTAAAATTGGGTTAACCATAGAAGTACTATAGAAGGGCCATTTGGCCTTTATACCTATTAAAACCACAGCAGGGCCAGTTGGCTCGAAGGCCCCCCTGTGGACATTGATGTTGTTATGGAAATGAGGCCGTTAGTGGCACACAGCAGGAACGTACTGAGCCATTAATGGCACTTTTACACTAGTACCTACTCAGCCCGACTCGAGTCGCCTCGTCTCAACTCGACTTGCCCTCGTTTATTTTCGATACCCAGATGAGAAGTAGGAGGGTTGAAGCGAAGCTGCTGTGACGTATTTGATTGTGTGATCTAAACCAAGAAGACAACAACACTAAAGATGTAGAACCTGGAGGAGATGATAGATGTGCTGCTGGTCTGTGGCTTGTGTTCGATATCAAGTTAAAAAATGAGAGTGAGAGAAGCTTCAAGCGGCAACGCTTTTTTTAATTGTTTGTTTGTCTCGGCGCTGCTGAAAAGTCCGCTGGAGCCGCGAGCAGCTATGAAGTGACAGAGCTCCTGGTAGATCTGGTTGTTCCTTATCGCCCGTCTAGATCCCTTTTTAATTCTCTCCTCAGCCACCAGGTTTATGAACATCTGCGCCTCAGAGTTGGATCACCGAACAGACTTCTGCTGCCGTTGCTGGTGGAATAAAATTAACAAGAAGCCGTCGTCAGTCGCTCTTTCGCTGATGTCACATCCTGACTCAGACGTCTGACGGCCCCGCCCCCCGACCAATCGGTGGCCTGTACTGTGATGATGTCAGATGCAGCCCGACTCAGCCGCTTAGAACCTCGGCAGAGTAGATACAGAAAAGTATCTACTCGGCACGTTAGACCCCTAGTGGAGAAGCGCTGGGCGAGGCGGGTCCAGTCGGGCTGAGTAGGTACTAGTGTAAAAGCGCCATAATAAACTTCTGTTTTGGGCAGAAGGAGAGGGAGCAGTGTGCGTCGGGGGGGGGGGGGGACACACCTTACAGTTGTGAAGTCTTGTGGGCTGCTTGTGTCCGTCTAAAATCCTGAGATCCCTACTTCAAACCTGGCAGTCAGGAATTGGTTCATCCCGAGGACAAAAGGGTGAAGCGGGACAACAAAACCTGCTCATACATTCATAACCAACACCTCCATGACCCAGCTTCACCTTGAATAAAAATAAATTAAAAATCAAATAAAAATGTGAACATGCTAACGACTCATGTGACCACAATTTTTTTTTAAATTTCTTTTTCTATTTTTTTTCTATCTTTATTTTTTACTTTTTTATTTTCTTTATATGGGTGTTTTGTTTCTCGGGTGTTTGATTTGTATATGACAGTGCTGAGTGTGTGAGATGGAGATGTCAATTTCCCCGAGGGAACCTCCCAATGGGATTAATAAAGTCGTCTAAATCTGAATCTGAATCTGAATCATGTGACTGCAACCAGACTGACGGGTTTCGGGGTCGTTGACCCACAAAGCATTGTTTTTCAATTTATCACATTTTCATGTAGCTTGCTCTCAAAAGAGGGGTAATTCCTTTGGTTCTGAGATGCATAAATACCTCACTGCACACATATGGAGCTAGAACAGTCTCCAAAGTGACAAATGCACACGCCCATCCACAAATGCACCGGACAAGAGTCACAAATGCACGGGGTGATTCCATGTCTGTCTCTGAATATTAACGGTGTATATCAGGTGTTTTCCTCACTCAGAACTTCCCAACACATTTTTCAGCATAACAGCAAAACTACAGTTGTTTTTTCTGTTTGTTTGTTTTTTTAAACGTAAAATAGAAAGGCATATATTCATATTTCATACTTGGTTCAGTTCCTGTGAATCATTCAGCATGAGAACTCAGCAGATAGTGGTGGAACAAAATGTTATCCTAACATGTGAAGTTCACCGACTCCAAAACTTAACTACAGCTTAACTTTTATTTTATTTATTTATTTTTCCCTTAGTAATCCCACAATGGGGAAATTATTTTCTCTGCATTTAACCCATTTTCTAGTTGAACTAGTAGCAATGGCAGTAGTAGCAGTGGTCTGCCATGCAATGACATGGAGCCCGGGGGAGCAGTAAGGGTTATGGGTCTTGCTCAGGGGCCCAAAGTGGTTGACCTTGGTTGCAATCCAGGGGCTTGAACCTGGGTCTTCCAGAATTTTATAAAGACAATATAGATTTAAGGGATTATTTTATTTAAGCAGACCAGCTTTTAAGCCACTTGGAACATCAGTATATTTTGCGTAGTGCTGTGACATTGAAGAAACCTTGTATCTTGCTCCAGTTACTCACATGTAAGAACAGCATATTAAATAATATCCATCAGTCTATGAACATTTTTTCACATACATTCTTAACCTTAAGAGTGGCAATTTGAAAGATGATTGAGCTCCATTCAGCATTTGCAAGGATATAGTGAAACCTGGACATTATTAGAATTGGAGATGACTTGGCCGTAACTCAGCTGTAGCAGCTACTTGGTCCATTGCTGCTGTGATGGAGCACATTAATATGTCTGCATGACAGGTGACCCGCATGCATCAGCTTTCCATTCAATGAAATACTTCACAGTCACAGTAGAATAAATCCTTGTTTTTAGTTACCTTAATCCTTCAGATTAAATTGATGACTCAGTTGGGACATATATTTCTATTTTTTTTAAATGTACCGTCTATTTAGAACACATGCTTTTAACTGACTGAATGTATGTAAATTGAGAAATAAATGTGAAGTGAAATGAAAAGTGAGATCCTCTATTCCAGTGGTTCCCAACCTTTTTTCCTTGGAGCCCCCCCTACTTGTGTCTAAGACCAGCCAAGCCCCCCGGCCCGTACATACTAGCACCAAAAGAGTAAAGTGATTCGTTACAAATCTTCAATTGAAAAAATTAACATTAATTATGTTTTTTTGATACATTTCCCTTTGGTTTACCCTGTATACATATGACTTTGTTTTTCTCACCTTCATTTTGTGTCACCAATGTATAAAATATGCACAAAAAATAATTGCAAGAACATAAAAATATATATATTTATATATTATTTTATATATAAAAATATATAAATATATATATATATATATATATATATATATATATATATATATATATATATATATATATATATATATATAAATAAAAAAACATAATATATGAAAAATGTCTCTTTTGATATGAGAGCAAAAATGTTTAACATTTTTCATTTAACAACCTGTCTGGTTAGTAGTATAATTAAATGTTGAATAATGATATAATAATAAGTAATAAGTAATAAAATAAAAATGTTGTCCCATGAGCCCCTCAGCCAGCAGCTGTGGGTGACAGATCTGCTATTTTTGTGCTAACTGTTCTTTCCTTGTGTTCTAGGCTCCCTCCAGCCAATCCAGTGTCTCCCCGCTCCACCGCTCCGTCCACCTCCCCCGGATTGAGTTTACTCATTAAATCCTTCGTTTGCAACTTCAGTCTCAGTGTCTTTGCTTTTGGGGTCCCTGGCACATTTGGCTATTTCAATTCTCGATTGAGCCCAACAAAAAAGACATTCATAATTATTCCTAACAATGTCTTAAGAATTACTCTGTTTCATTCCGATCATTCATGATTCATGCATTGTGTTCTGAATTCTGATTGGCGAAACAGTCTCCCCGCTTCTTCACTTCCTGTGTCCATAATGTTGGTCGCTTAGCAACAATGCTGAGAACGGCCAATGAGTTTCAGCGAGCAGCTCAAAAACGGGACCCTTTGATGAACCGTTCATTACAGTTGTCAGATATAATCGATGGTGGCATGTCTGTTTATAAGAATCTTTTTGCCCAGAAGAAAAAAGACCAACAACTACCCATAACTATGTTCTTCTCTCGAAAAAACCCACCTGCACCGCGGGCTTTAGAAGAAAAAGACGCTACAGAGCAAATCAGGATGCAGCGGCAGTCAGAAGAGCAGTGAAGTACGCGCAAGACACAATTTGTCCTACTGTACTTATTGTATTTTTTTTCATAATCCTTTTTCATTTTCTCCCGTTCAAATCCAATTAATCGGGTCGCGGTGGGGCGGGGCTGATCTCCGCAATTTGAAGCCTTGTATAATAATTGTAAAAAAAAAAAAAAAAAAGGTTGCTACTTCGCGGATTTCACTTATCATGGGTTCTTTTTGGAACATAACCCCCGCGAAAAACGAGGGATTACTGTATTCCATTAGGTGTGTTATTATGATTTTTTATTTATTTAACATGTGCAAATATCATTTTTACAACTGCATATCCTCAAAGCAGACAACGTTTGCGCACCCCCAGAGATCTCTGGCAAGGTTGGGAGACACTGCTCTATTCATTACCAGGGAAATGAGACCCGAGCTGGCCCTACCCAATTTGGCACCCTAGGCTAGAGTTTATATGGTGCCCCCCCTCCATGGGCTTACAAAAGAAATCAAATAGCCACTAGTGTTTTATTTGTCTGTATACTTTTACTTCACCTGGTATTATCATTTGTGATAATATTATAATTCGTTAATGGTGCTTACTCTGACAGTTTACAGCTTACTCTGTTGCGGTTTAAAGATGAAAAAAGGTATTTCCCACCACCCTCTTGTTCATTAAACTAATTTTGATTAAAAAAAATCTTAACACTTAATGCCAACTCAATGCCATCCACAAATAGTAAGCTGGTTAAATTCAATAAGGTTTGAAGGAAGATAAAATGATAATTTCTATGTTTATAAAGCGGTACTATTTATTTAATTTGCCAATCTTGTTTGAGACACATTTAGTGAATTTTTTTCGCCCCAAACCCTTCACATACCCATTGTTTTCAGATGTAGCTGCTAAAGCATTATAATATCTTGGACCCTCTATCTTGGTCAGATTTCGCTTTTCAGTCTTCCATTTCAGCTACATTGTGCCCCGTTTTCTTGTCCTCACCCTGCTTTCCTCTTCCACTAGATCCACCACCTCCATAATGGGGTTCCCTATACCGTGTCTGCTTCAGATCCACAGATTATCCCTTTCATCATATAAACTCCACACTCCTGTTTCACAACGCCAGAGCATCTTAGTCATGCAATGTGTATTTATTTGCGAAACAGCTCTGGGATATTGCCTGGAGACCAATAAAACAAAGACACCACTCCAGGGTACAGCCATATGGACTGTAGGAAAAACACATAGCAGGCCCTAATGGATGGAGAAAATAATTAGAAATATTGTAATCAAAAGGTAACATGCTATTTATTTAATCTTACCATGGTAAGATGGAAAAAGACTGCCTCACCTAGGGCAGCAATTTTGTCCTTCTGGAGCATTCAGTGCATCATGTCAAGTCTATTGTGTTGCCAGAATTCCTCCACTGGCTCAGTAATATACTGTACAAGAATTCTATATATTGAAGAATGGAGTCTCCCCACACTCTCCACATGTTAATACACTACATTATTTTGTGAGAGAATTATGTTGGTGATGAGCATGAAATCTTTCTCCTGCATCCCAAATCAGAGGGAAGATTTGCAGCACCATAAACTGCATCCCTGGGGGCAAAACTGAAACATCACAATGTTGACCTTTAGTAATACCAGACTAGGAAATAACAGATTTTGTTGTTGTTGTCCCACCCAACCTGGTACAAAAAAATAATGTTATAATAGCTTGGCTTGCTGCCACTGGCAAAAGCTGTTTTTGAATGCATATGTTTTCATACCTTTATCAATCAAAAACAGCTTGCTCCTACATGCAATGTAAATTGTTCATCAGCCTGAATGGGCCAAGTGTGTGGGAATTATTATCATATAAATAGTGTTAGGGACTTAAGAACAAAACATGTCTTCCAGGTAAGTACAACAACTTTTAGCACCTATTCTAGTGTGACATCAGTTCTCATGGGTCGCTTGAAAAGGAGGTCTACCTGGGTTTTTTGTCTGAATAACTATATCCTTGTAGTCACAGTAATTCTACATGGAATTCAGAAACTAACTGAAAAACATTATTATGTCCTAGATGAAATCCTTCCAGCATCACCCCAGCCTGAGCAGTGGATTGTTACATGAAACCAAACTAAGACATTAAGCAATATGCAAGTTATCCTGACTGAATTTATTTAAAAGAGGGGCAGATGAGTTACCATGGAGATTTTTTCTGTGCAGGTAGTGCTCAAATCCTGCTGCTCTCAGTGAGCAATCACCATATCAGAAAGTGCATTTAATTTACATCTATGTATAATGGTCTCTGGGTTTATTTCACCTTCATTAGCCTGCTTTAACATTTTACAGACAAATTTGTGCAGCGTGGTGACTTGGCATTTAGCACTGTTGCCTCAAAGCAATATGGGTCCTGGTTCATATCTCAACAGAAACTTCTATGTTCTTCCTGTGTTTGTAGGACTTTTCTTCTTCAGGTATTCTGGGCTCTTCCGTCCAAAAATATGTTAGCTTAATTGGTGATTAGGCTAACTGAGTGCTAGGATTGGATCAACAGCCTACATTTATTTTCATTCAATATGGTCATGCCAACTAGTGGCATGACCATATTGCAATTGTCCAAAACGGCCCAAAGGGCAATGTTGCTAGCATTTTGCTAACAAGCTAAAGTTGCAAAAATCCCCCTGCACAGCCGCGGGTGTGCAGCATGACCCCGCTCTGATATGGAAAAAAAAAATCCCCCAAAAAATAAAACACGCCCGAACAAACGAGGAAAAACATGAAAATGAAGGCGATATATTAGTATACAGAAAAGGTTTCCCTTTTCTTATTATTATTTCGCACACTTTTTTCGTCCGTTAATGCGGCCCGAACCGCAACGTGCACCCATGCATGGCATACATCATTAGATGCATCTCCATCATGCCTCGATGGGCATTACTTTTCTCAGTCAAAAGTGTTACTGTGGCAACGCTAGATGCAAAAAATCTTTTTAAATTTGAAAATTGTGCCGCTTATTGCTCGGCCAAACTTTATCATAGAGACATCGTTCAAATTTTCAAACACTATGTTCCCCTACTCGGCACACTGTAGACTTTAACATATTCAAATTTCATGAAGCCTTTCCCTGACCCTGCACCCCAACCTGGGACTTGCTGATTGGGCCGGAGCTTCGGGAGCTGCGTGCTGGCCTGCGGTCCCCACCCCTGGTCATCCCGTTGCTGCTTCCACCTGCCTGCTGTGCTGTTGCCGTCCCTGACCCACCAGTCTGGCCCTCGGCAGGAGGGTCCCCCCTTATGAGCCTGGTCCTGCTCAAGGTTTCTTCCCTCCTAAAGGGGAGTTTTTCCTTGCCACTGTTTGGCTTAAGGTTTTTCTCCCACTAGGGGAGTTTTTACCTGCCATTGTTTATGTAATAACTGCTCGGGGGTCATGTTCTGGGTATGGGTCTCTGGAAAGCGTCTAGAGACAACTCTGTTGTATTAGACGCTATATAAATAAAATTGAATTGAATTGAATTGAATTGAAGCTGTGATTTAAGGATATTTTATGTCAAAATGCCTGCCAAATGGCCCCATCCCCAAAGGTTTATTAACAACCTTTAACGGTTTATTAACAACCCTAAACTACTTCTTGGCCATTATTAATCACTCTAAACCATCCAACCCAGAAGCAGAGGGTGTGGTTTATTAACAACCCTAAATACCACCCCCTGCGGGGAGCACAGGAATGAACACAATACAACCGTAAACACCTCAAACTGACATAGAACAACCCCAAACAAAACCACTACAGCCCCAAACCAAAGCAGCAAGAGTGGACGAATGGGCAGTAGGGCATGCCCATATCAAAATTTCCTGAAATTTTCTAGTTAGGACCTGAGCACTGACAGTGTGAAGGCCCTATTGTATCTGTGGGAAATTTTTTTCTCGTTTTTTTTTTTCCTTGTTTTTATTTTTATTTTTCCAACAAAAAGAGGGCCTTTTTGCCCCCCTAAACGTGCCCCAAAAGTCACCAAATTTTGCACGCAAGCCAGGCCTGGCGTAAAATTTGATATTTAATGGTTTGCATTAATGGGCGTGGCCTAATGGCTCAACAGCGCCCCCTAGAAAACTTTGTGCCTCAAGCCCCACAATACGGTTTGATGTACATGCACGAAAATCGGTACACACCTGTATCATGTCGCAACTTAAAGAAGTCTCTTGGCGCCATGGCTGAAACCGAACAGGAAGTCGGCCATTTTGAATTAATAATGTAATTTTGGAGCAATGCCATTTCTTCGGCCGCTTCTTCACCCGAACCGTAACGTGCACGCAGGTGTGTTATAGATCAAAATATGCAAAATATGCGTCTCAATCTTGCGACGACGCACATTACTTTTCTCAGTCAAAACCGTGGCCACGCTAGATGCCAAAAAGCACGCCCCCCCCTGATCTGATTGGTCCATATTTGATAGTTCCTATTTTCTGCTATTACTTTTGAATGGTTTGACATAGCGAGTCGTGGGTGGTGTCATTGGACTCGGTTTTGAGTACTTGACCTTCATTGGCCTGAATTAGCCCCGCCCCTTCTTCTAATTGGTCAATATTTGGTAGTCCCTATTCTCTGGCATAACATTTGAATGGTATGACATACAAAGTCGTGGGTGGTGTCATCGGACTCGGTTTTGAGTCCTTGACCATATGAAGCAGTAGGAGTGCTCTATAAATAAAGTTGACTTAATTGAGTTGAGGCAAAATATCTCTATCACTCCTGGTGGATGACTATGGTCTAGGTGATAGGAGACTGACTCATAAAGGCTAAAAATGCCTTTGTAATGAAATGGAAAAAATATATAAACAATAAACATCAATTAAAAATGTTATGCAAAAATGTGATTTTTATTTAATTTTTATTTGAGGGTCCTGCCCCCAAGGTGACTCTCCGGTAAAATTCTGGCCCTCTGACAAATATGGTTGGTGACCCCTGCTATAGCGGATGGGCTTGGTGTTGAGTTGCGTGTAACTAGGAGGTGAAATGCACTGATCGGGTGTTGGTGATGATGATGATGATGATGATGATGATGATGATGATGATTATGATGATTATGATGATGATGATTAGTAGTAGCACCTGTTCACTCACAGGAATGATAGTTTGATAGTGAGTGGGTGATGGGGGAAGCCTACTTTTTGCTGGCCGCTTATTGCCTTGCTTGGATCTGGATTTTATGTTGTTTATGTTTATCAAATGATTCACGGATGTTTTTATGCTTGGATATGAGGATCATGAAATAAAGCAAGGCGATCTCTACAGCTTGGATTTCTGTCATGGACAAATAGTGCGTCAGGCATTAGTTTCCTCTATTCAGCCGCTCGGCAACTGACGTTGACAAAATAGTCGCATAATAATTAGGTTTTCAAGTTCCGTGTTATTACTTTAATTCTTAAAACCTGTGCAAAATATATTACCTTACCTTTTCAAATCACTTTGTTATTCAGGATAACATGAATCTGGCACCTGCTCTTGCATGCAGAGCTGCATCAGCCAGCTCTTCAGTTGTTGGCGAAGCCAACAATGTAAAACAAACAAACAGTAGAGCTGTCATGTTACGCAGTGCCAGTCGATAAAACCTAGTGACTCGTATTTTCTCCCTGCAATTTGGCTTAAGGCCCTGTGGAGACAATAATGCCTTGCATAAACACAAGTTCTTTGTCTCTGGAAAGTCTCATGGTCTAATCTTGAAAATGTCTTTAGGTTCAGATGGGTATTGTCACAATAGCAATGGTATGATAAACCATGTGGGAGAATAATCGTGCCCAGACCAGTGGCATATATTGAAAAGAGAAAGGATCCCAGCAATGAGACTTGGGGCAACAATGTTTACCTTTGCTCAAGTCAGTGAGCTTGGATAACAAGATACATTGGATAACTGTGTCAAAGGCAGACGAGAACTGTGGGCTGATCTGTGGCTCTTGCTGTTCTTGGGTCCTCAGTGCTGCCCTAAAATAGCTCTGAGTGGCCACCTGAGAAACCAAACTGATTATGTTCAAGGAGACAGACCTGAAAGAGAAACTCTAACAATTGTTTGAAAACTGCCCTTTCAATAAAAGGAATTAGAGCAGCCTACAGAAATCCTCAGAGAGGAATGGGACATTCTGCAAATGAGTGAGCTTTTCTGTAGCAGATCTGTTAAGATAAATAATCAGTCATTCCTTGTGAATTTTGTGCAGGTCTGAGCTAACAGTAAGAGATTATTAGGGCCCGAGCACTGACAGTGCAAAGGCCCTATTGTATCTGTAGCAATTTATTAATTTTTTTTCCTTCTTCCGATGAAATGAGTGCCTTGATGCGCATTACTTTTCTTGGTCAAAAGCGTTACCGTGGCAACGATAGACGCCAAAAAGCGCGCCCCCCCCCCCCCCCCCCTTCATCTGATTGGTCCATATTTGATAGTCCCTATTTTCTGCCATAACTTTTGAATGGTTTGATATAAAGACTCGTGGGTGGTGTCATCGGACATGGTTTTGAGTCCTTGACCATAATTGGTGCAAATTTGCCCCACCCCTTCTTCTGATTGGTCGATATTTGATAGTCCCTATTTTCTGCCATAACTTTTGAATGGTTTGATATAAAGAGTCATGGGTGGTGTCATCGGACCTAGTTTTGAGTCCTTGACCTTTATTGGTGGAAATTGCACGCGCGAGGGCCCGTTCATCGCTGCTTGCAGCTTTAATTAGGGCCCGAGCACTGACAGTGCGAAGGACCTATTGTATCTGTAGGAAATGTTTTTGTTTTTCTTCCGACGAAATGAGGGCCTTTTTGCCCCCCTAAACGTGCCCCAAAAGTCACCAAATTTTGCACCCAAGCCAGGCCTGGCGAAAAATTTGATATTTAATGGTTTGCATTAATGGGCATCGCCTAATGGCTCAATAAACTACCACCTGGCAGTTGATCCAGTGCAATGATATTAAAGATATTGACCAATTTGACCAAACTTGTTTTCTAGGTGTCCATTAACACCTTTCAATTTAATATATTTACCAGAAGAAAATATCTATAGTACGAACATGCTGATAGCTGTACTGTCAGATAGTGTCCTCCCCTCCAGTTACGGTAGTTATTTTTATAGACACAATATCTGGGTCCCAAATATAACATTACATACAACAAACCTATCAACACAAATGCTAGACATTTACATTGCTGACTTTAGTTAATCAGAACAGACATTTACCATGATTTCAGATTTCAGTTATTATATTTAAGTTATTAATGATTTTTATTTAGCCACAGATGTGCACCAAAAAAAAAAAATTTGTACTGCATCGCGTTGGGTTGGTGGCGCGCATGATACGAGAATACATCGCAATTAACATGTTTATGCAAGTGAAATACGATACATCTGAATAAAAGGTGTCATAATATACAGCATTTCAAACGCAAAGCCAACTTATTGATTTGAGTCTGTCCTGACTGCCGATGCTCCCTCACTTTTGATCGCCCACTCCTGCCACACTTCGACAGAGAAAAAAAAGAAAACTTTGCCAGTTTATGTCAGCTATTGGTCTGCAGCTACAAGATTATACAAATATATACTTACTCAGACATTAATGGACCCAATCTGAAGAAGCTCTTGACCTTTCAACTTCACCCGCCAACAAATTGCACCACACCCAAGGTGGAGTCAGTGGCAACTTCTGAGCATGTGTAATATAAAGACTACGTAGGGCAATCTAGGACATCCTTAGTGTGTAAAGAGGTGATTGTGTCATTTACTGAAGGTGTTATGTTGAATTTACCTAACTGGTTTCAATTGCTTTAACAAGTTGCCATTTTATGTTACATTTACTAATGTGGACTAGGTTTAAAAACCAAACACAGAAATGGTAATTAAATTCAATATAAGTACAGTCATTACGTCCCACAACTCAGAGTACACTTTTTTGAGTGAATTTCCTATGTTCTGGAGTCTCTCTTTGAGGCATAAAAAGAGCGGAAACAAACACACTTGTACACTAGCACTTTTGATGTTTTACACTTTCATTTGGGTCTTGATGTGTCTCTGAAGTACAGAGGTGAGACTTTCCTCTGCCTCAATTGCACATTAAAATGCAAGGCTACTATCAAACACATTATTCAAACCTTTTTTCCCCTCGCTAAAATATCTCTTTCTGCAATTCCAAAACTCTGTGAGACAGGGATAAGATTGCACTGCAATCACAGAATCATATGCACTGCAGCACAAATAAGGATACCACATGAGAGAAAAGCAAAAGTAGATTTTTTTCTGCTTCTTCTCTGCCTTTTCTTTTTTTTTAGACGGACAGACAGACAGAGTTTGAATATTTTATATATCAAATCATAATAAAAGATAATATGATCCTAACTAGGTTTTAAAGTAAACCTCAAATTACACATTATATTTTCACCAAAATGAGGCATAAGCAGGATATGAAAAAGCAAATTCACCTTTATTGCTTCCATAGGATTGAAAAGAGGAAAAGTTCTGTTAAATAAATTAAATTAATTAAGACGTAATCATGTGAAACTTTATGAGAATATTAACTGATGGCACACAGGTCAGGATACAGGCTTTCAGAAAACAAACAAACAAAAAAAATGATTAATTGAAAGAGCCTATAATTATCAGTTTATGTCATAATTAGAGAAATTACATGCAAATATGGCTTCCATTTCTGTTTAAAATGATCTATGCACTGTTTTTGTGAGAAGATACCTGAAACAAAAATATTTTTTCCAAAAAAGGAATGTGCATGTCCATGGAAACTGAGAAAAATCAATCACTTTAGAAGTTCTTAGAATTATTTAAATGCCTTAATATTTTTCAAGAGATCTTTCAAGAGATTCAACATTATAACTGGAACTGTGTCCCTCAAATGAATAAAGATTCTTATCCTGGAAAGTTCCTGACACATATGGTCGATTTGTTTGTGTTATACACCCAATATTTATTTCTTCAAGTAGAAATCGGTCTTGGTTCTTATGGGTTAAGGATAAAATTAAAGATGCTTTGTGAAACTTGAATCATGGATCTGATTGACGGATATGGTAGACGGCTGTATCCACCTAGACTCAACTGCATGAGTTAAAAAATGTGCAGTCTGCTGTGATCGAGTAATGCAATTATGACTTTTATCATATTTAACATGTTCAAGATATATACTCAGTTTACCGTATTTTCTGTACTATAAGGCGTACTTAAAATCCTCAATTTTTCTCAAAAATCTGCAGTGCGCCCTATAATCAGGTGTGATAATGTGGTACACTGCACTCAAGAATATGTCAAAATGTTTTAGTGTGACTTTGGTAAGTGAAAAGCTGCTCCGCTTGATCGATTGATGGACCATTCAGCTGACACATTAAAGTCGGTCCTTGGTTGGATAAGGGTTGGAACGTCAAATAACTAATTACGTAGTGCTGGCAAGCAACCATCATCCAACATCTAGTCCGTGTTACCTTACTATAATTAGACGTCAAGCCAAGGTTAGGTTTCTACAGTAAACCCAATTTTCAAATATATATCATTATCAAATGTTGGAATACAATGTTGTTCCAACCTCACACTAACTTCAGGTGTCTGCTATCGCTGGCAACGATGAACCAATCAGAGAACAGGACGTAGTACGACGCTTACCTTCACCACTTTTTATTGGTGGATTTGTGGAATGCGAATGATTTCAAATGTGAGTGTATTTTTCTGTTTTAGTTACAGCTGAACGATATTCTAAATTATTGTGAATGAGTTGAATAAAGTTTGATATCTGACTGTTTTGTTTTACTTTATATATGTTTTATCATGCGCCTTATAAACCGGTGTACCTTCTGTATGAAAATAGACCCATTCATTGATGTTGTGCCTTATAATGCGCATAATGGTCCGCGAAATACAGTAATGAATTTAACTTATGATGTTAGCATCCACACTGAACTTAATGTGATGTACCCTTTGAAATGCTCACAGGTTTTGAGCTGTGATATTGGCTCTAGAGTGGGTACTGTCACATATATGTAAAAGCGTTGTAAAAGGTGCTGTGGTCGGCTCTTTCCTTTGAATCCAGCAATTTTCCTGTTAAAATTGGTCCAAAGAAAACATGCTACCTGACTGATTGCTTACATTAAAGCTGTTAGAAATGGGACCAATTATTCTTACGTTCCATTAAGATATCCAGACGGCATTTCCTTAAACACATTTTCGAAGGCATTAGTGTAGACTGACTGTATTTTCAAAATCTAGTTCTCTCTACGACTGCCTGTGAGGTTGGACTAAAAAACTGAATAATATTTCAGACTGCAGTGCAGAAAGTGCACTACAGAAAGTGAAGCAGGTGAAGCAGTAGGAGTTCTGTTTCACTGCTTCAGGAGGGAGAGATAAGATGCCACAGATGTGGTTTGAAAGGGCATATGCAAGAGTGCATGATTGTTGCTTACACCAGGCTCATCAATGCAATCCAGTTTCCTTATAATTCCAAGAGAACACCAGGGAGAATACAATTCACCCCTCAGCAGAGGAATGGTGCAGGGGAAAAAGGAGCTGCAGAGGTCAGGCTTGTGAAGAAAAAACAGTAAGTAAAAAGTTGTTTTTTTTCTAAAATGCAGCCATGTTTTTAAACCAGGCCTGGCCAGGCCTCATTAACTATACTGGAGCTCTATGTTTGATTTATTAATTATGGGCATGCCCAGTAGTGGCATGACCATATTGCACTTGTCTAAAACGGCCCAAAGGTAAATCTTGTTAGCATTTTGCTAGAAAGCTAAAGTCACAAAAAGCCCGAACTGCAACGTGCACCCATGCATGGCATACATCGTTAGATACGTCTCCATCGTGCCTCGATGGGCATTACTTTTCTCAGTCAAAAGTGTTACCGTGGAATCGCTAGCGGCAAGCAAAAAAAGGGCAAACATTCTGTACCTTTTTACTTTATCGTAAAGGCATCATTCAAACGTTCAAACACTCGGCCCGATTGGCACTAAAGGACCGTACAACCTCATTATGCCAATTATTACAGTTTTTGCGATATTTAACTTTCAATTAAAAAAAAAATTCCATTTGACTTTGGACACTTGTTGCTAGGCAACAGGTTATCGTACAGACATCGTACAAATGTTCCCCGACTTGGCACGCTGTGGACTTCAACATATAGCCTATTATAGATTTAAGGAAATTTTATGTCAAAACGTTACAGCGGCAAGGCTAGACGCCAAGAAGTGGAAAAAAAAGGTGAAAATTCGGACGCTTATTGGTCTGCAAAACATTTGTCGTAGAGACATCATTCAAATGTTGCCAGACTCGGTTTGCTTTGGACCAAAAGATCTTTCAACCTCATTATGCCAATTATTACAGTTTTTGAGATATTAAACTTTCAATAAATAAAAAAATGTCCATTTGACGCTTGTTGCTAGGCAACAGGTTATCGTAGGGACATGATTCAAATGTTTCAAAACTCGCCTCGCTGTGGACTACAACATATTCAAATTTCATGAAGCTGTGATTTACATACATTTTAAGTCAAAATGCCTGCCAAATGGCCCCATCCCCAAAGGTTTATTAACAACCTTTAACGGTTTATTAACAACCCTAAACTACTTCTTGGCCATTAATAATCACTCTAAACCACACAACCCCGAAGCAGAGGGTGTGGTTTATTAACAACCCTAAACCACACCCCCCTGCGGGGAGCACAGGAATGAATGCAATACAACCGTAAACACCTCTAACTGACATAGAACCACCCCAAACACAACCAATACAGCCCCAAACCAAAGCAGCGAGAGGGGACGAATGGGCAGTAGGGCATGCCCATATCAAAATTTCCTGAAATGTTCTAGTTTGTATTAATAACTTATTTAAAATACTTTATCCCTGGGCTGCTGGGTGGCACAGGGATTAAAGCAAGCGGTCCATGTACTAAGGCTACAGTCCTCCTACAGCGGTCACAGATTCGAGTCCTGGCCTGGGGCCCCTTTGCTGCATGTCGTCCCCCCCTTCACTCTCTCTACCCCCTTCCGGTCTACACTCCTGCCATAAAATCTTAAACATTTTTTTTTATCCCTTAGCGAAATTATATATTGCACTAACTCAGTCAGTAAATTAATAATTGACTCTCTTTATCAAGTCATTGTAAATAGTCATAGTTGTAGTCAAGGAGTTTTTGTTGCTGTCTGTAATCTGTATTACCGTTCTGAAGAAACCTCTGACTGGAAACACTCATGTTTTTCATTTTATGGAGCATCCTTTTTTAGAACAGAGCCAGTCTTTTTTTTTTTTTTTAATATTTTTATTCCGATTTTTTTCCCCATTTTATCACCCAGTGCTCCTACCTAAGTGAGAGTCCTGGGGCCTCATTTAAAATGGACTGCGTAGGAGTCATACTAAAAGTGCACGTACGCTCAAAAGCCGAAAATGCCGGGCGCAAAAAAAAATCTGGATCAATAAAACCATGTGCACGCAGATTTGCACGCAACGTTCCTTTATGAATCACAGACATGCGCAGCTGAATCCGCTTCTAATCCCGCCCTCTACACGCCCATAAATGCATATGGATGAGCCTACTGAGCATTCGCAGTGGCTTCCTCCAGCCTGTTTGGCGTCAGAATAAATTAGAAGTAGCAGCCACCGTGACACTGACTTTCACGGAGACAGAGATGTTGTAGATGATGTGGAGGACAGGAAAACCACATCATTTGGTGGTCACAGTAAAAGTTAGAATAAGTATATAAATAGTATACAATAAAATAAAGCGAGTGAGTGGCAGCACGCCGTTGCTGCGCTAAACGCCATGAGTTCCCCGGCGCAACAGGGGGACACACGTCCCCCCGTCTTTTCAAAATCATGTTTTTTTTCCCCTTACTTTTTACAGTTTAAAAACTAACGGTAGGCTCAGCCTTAAATTGCAAATTATCAAGACACTGTATGAAAGCGATACGAAAACGGCCCCGCAGCCCCGCTTCACCCCCCGCTCTCCCTCCTCCTCTCCCGTCTCCCCTCAGATCTGCTCAGGGCGGGTTTATGGTTCCACGTCACCAACGCAGAGCCTACGGCGTAGGAGCGCGTCGCCGCGTACCCTACGCCGTAGGCTCTGCGTCGTTTTAACGCGGGACCCTAATTTAGGCACCATACACCCACACGTAAAGGTTTCACGCGCGCGTAAAACTCATATATATGAAAAGAAATCTGAGTCCCTTTAGGGGCTCCGTGGGGCTCCCTAAACGCAGCCCCTCATTTGTTCTGTCCTAAAGCGGGTGAAGAAGAGGTTGCAGCTCCAGCAGCACCAGAGTCCTGACTGACTGAGCTTCACACACAGAGGGACACGATCAGCGCTATTTTATTTTATTTTATTATTTTATTATTTTAAGCCTGATAAATGTTGTGATGTGTGATGACATTATTAAGAGTATGACATGAATCTGGCTTCATTTCACCACCTTAATCCCTGCGTCGCCAGTTCCCCGTGTCTTAAGTAAATTCTTACGGGAGGGTCCGAGTTGCCGTAAAGATAAGCAGATTTTTCGGTTAGTTTTTTCTTTTTAGATCCGAGGATTTGCGTAGAAGGTGGCTTCCGCAACTTTCAGGCGCCTTTTCTGCGCAAGCAAGCTTTATAGATGAGGCCCCAGGGCATTGCTCCCTCTACCAACTCTGTCCCGAAACGTGACTGTAGATAAAACTAGGCCTTACTGCAAACACTGAAGAGCCTAGGGCGCCTTGTGAATAACCCCCCCCCCACATCAACAGAACCTTCTGAGTAAGCCTTGACCTGTCTGACTTGTCCTGGAAGTCTGAGGTGCACAGAGTGAAGGGGAATGGTGAGAATACAGCGCCCTGTGGTGCTCCTGTGACGCTGACAACCCTTTCAGACACAGAAGCAGCAGTATCACACATTGTGGTTTGTTTGTCAGGTGTATAGAACATGAGAAATAGAACATGTTCTTCAATAGGTTTAAGTATTAAAAAGGTACAATGCCAGTTAATGGTTTGGATGCAACTACCAGTGTTGGGTGTTTAAAGAGATAAAAGTACTGGGCTAAGAGCAGTATCACTAATTTAAATCCAACTCAGCTTTTATATGCTCTAAAGTAGTGGTTTCCAATTTTTTGGTGTTATCTAGGTGGGGCTGCTGGGCTGTGTTGCTGGCGAAGTGTTTCCTCCCGCCCTCTTCTGGTCCTCCGTGGGGCTGCTGGTGGCCTGGGCCCAGGTCTCTTCCATGTCAGCTTCTGGTCTCTCAGGTGGCTTGGTTGTGCCCTCCACTCTTGTTGCAGTTCAGGTAAAGCCTTGTTTTCACCTTGTACAAACACATTTACACAGACATACACACCTGCTCACTCACCGACATGCTCAACGCACAGTTTCGGGGACAGATAATTGCAGTAGTCCTGATTCAGTTTTACAGAATGAAATGGTTGCTTTTTTGTCTCTGCCTGTTTCTGTTTTTGCTTGTTTCCTCTCTTTCAGATTCCAAAGGTTTGTGTACCCATTGTGTGTTTTTCTGGTGTTTTAGATTTGCAGCATGAAGTGGTGTCTTCAAATTTTCATTCACACAGTTAACACAGTCTAATTTATGTAGCAAAAATCTGCAGTAACATTTGGTCTTAAATAACATGCTGATTACATTAACCTACACCGACGAAGGTGTTGTGCCTTTATTTAGCGCATTTGTTAATTGAATGAATGAATTGCCACTTACCCTTCCAGTAATGATAAAATGATCCTTTGCAGACAAAGTCCAAAGCTGAATGTTATTCACAAATGCAGGGCACAACGTCCATTTATACCCCTTCAGGATTTTTGTATTTTTGAGAGAATCCCCATTGTAGGGTGAAAAAGTTGATTAGATAATTGTAGATATCGGGATATTGGAGGTCTGGCTGTTATGGTTTGAGAGTTCCTGTTTTATTTTGAAGCCCGAGTCTTTGTATTTGAGTTCTGGTTTGACTTTCCTGTTTCCCATAAGCCCTGATCATCTGCACCTGTGTCTCGTTAACCCTTCTGTATATCAGGTCTTGTCTTTCCCTTGCTCCTTGCTGGTCCGTTTCCTCACTCCGTGTTTCCACGTCAGGTTTTTCGTAGTTTTTTGATTCTTGTTCAAGCTCTAATTTTTTTGTTATCCTGCTCAGCAGCGCTTTTGTTTGTTTTTGTTAAAATAAACGCATTTTTTGGAACTCCTGCCTCCTGCTCTCCTACAACTGGGTCCGACTCCAACCGCATTCCTCTGTTGCAGTTTCGATGCTTTTAAAAAGCAATCCTGGAGTATTGTAAGGGTTAGTAATTTTGAGTCTTTCAAGTTTGGCAACATAGTTTTTTATCTTTTGGGTTTAAATCTGCGGTAAACTCAGACGCCGATGTGGGGTCCAGATCTCTATTGCCGTACTGTGGATGCTAGTTTTCCTCTTGAGACAGTGGTGTGTAGTTTTCCTTTTTCCAAACATATCTCAATGGTTTATTGCTGTGTGTAAATGCCAGGAGGCGAGTCTAATAACTTTATATGTTAAGTTGGTGTTTTGATGATCCATATGATATACTACAGTACTGCATACAGCCCATTGTATATAAATAAATCAACCTTCTTAAGCCTGGATTAAGGTTCTGCGCTACACCAACGCAGAGCACACGCTGCTGCCGTGACGCCGTACTGAACCCTTCTGACTTCTGTCACTCCATTTCGCCACAGTGCAATACCCCCCGCGAGCGCTAGGGGGGTGCGTTCTTTTCCTGAATGGTTTATCCGACTTTTCTGGTCACAGTGAATCAAAGAAATAAGGAAAACTATTGTGCAAAAAACAAAAATCACACACACATGAAGAAAAGAGCGTTGAAAGTTCACGACTGCTTCACGAACTGGAACCGGAAATGCGTTGCTACAAAGCAAGCCAATCACAGCCCTCCCCGGTCTGCGTTGGGTCTGCGACCTCTTGACGCATACTTACAATTTTTGGGAGGTGCGCGTCAGGCACGGCGTGGCGTGAGCCGTGGGGTGCTCATTGCGGCGCAACCTGCGGCGCAACCTGCGGCGCAACCTGCGGCGCAACCTGCGGCGAACGCTCGGCGTCGATGAAGCGCATAACCATAATCCAGCCTTTAGGGCCAGATGGATAGACTTAGGCTGCGTCCCAATACTCCCCCTCGCCCTCATTTTCTTCACAAACCCTAACTTTTGCGCGTTCCCGTGAAGGTAGTGGTGTCCCAATTCCTCTTTTCGCCTAGGGGGGGGGGGGCATAACGAGGGCTAGGGGCTGAGAATAGCCCCTTCAAATCGAGGGATTTCAGATGCTGACTTGGCGAGCGAGGGGGTAAGAAAATTTCCCAGAATGCTTTTGCCGTAGGCTCTGTGTTGATTTGACTCGCCGACCGAAGGCAAACAGGCAGACTCGTCTCAGAGAAATAGAGAGAAATAATCCTGTGACTCGTCAGATTTGTTTTGGATGTTTCTGATATAATAGTCTTCAGAAACCACAAAGTAATCCAGCTGTTATCTGGGTAATTTACACACTTTCAGATAAAGTTGCGGAAGATCACGCCAGAATAAAGGGATTTATGGTTCCGCGTTACACCAACGCAGAGCCTACGGCGTAGGTTACGTAACCTACGCCGTAGGCTCTGCGTCGATTTAACGCGGACCCAAACTCCAGAGCCGGCAGACAGAAATCTCTAAATTTCGGAGCAAATTTCTTAACAGGCGTAGCTACAACTGTTAGATTTCATCTATTAAACCAACATCTTCCTAAATGATTTATTTCAGCCAGCATAATTCTCAACAGAGCTGCGTCCCGGGAGAGAGTTTCTCTCCCGGGACGACGCAGCAGCCTGACCCGGCGGATACGTCTGTTTTCGGGCTGTGAGCTGAGGCTGCTCCCTCGGGTCAAATTTCTTAACAGGCGTTATTTGGATAAACTGAGCCCCGGTTGCGGATCTTAAGGTTACCTTTATACCTGAAAAAATATTAAAACTTAATAAATTGCCATATTAACAGCGCTACAGCTGAAATTAAAACAGCTTTTGGCTCTCTGCTTCCTGATCAGGTTAGGGATGAAAACGAGGGGGAGTAGGAGAAATGGGACAGGCACCTGGGCCAAGTGCCCTAGATCTCAAGGGCCCTAAATCTCCCCCTTCTTTTTTAGGGGTTAGGGAAGAAAAGAAGGGCGAGTGGAGAAAAGAAGGGCGAGTGAAGAAAAGTAGGGGGAGTATTGAGATTGGGCCTTAATTTTGATAGAATTGCTCTCATCAGGTTTGTTAACATACAGTAAGAAGCAGAGAGAGGTGGAGGCGGACCCCCCCCCCGTTAGGGAATTCTCCGCTGTCCGACCACTGCCATTGCAAATTCTCCTTTGATTTGCAAATTGTTGCAATTCAAAGTTGGTCGGCCTTTCTGGCTTGGGGCCCCAAGCATTTGCCTGGTATGCCAGTTGACACGTTGGGCCTCTGATTAGGCTAGCAGTGATTATGCTAGCAGTGTACAAGCATCCATTTTTTTCATTCATATATCATTCACATTATTCACAAATTAAGAATATATTAAGGGGTTGCTGTGTTTTCAGTAGTGGATGTCCCGGTAATTTCCCACCAAAGGCAGAAATTGCAATGCTCAATCAAAATGACTAAAACCCCAAACGGTGCATCTCTGGCTCTAAAGGCCTCATTTAGCATGCAATGTTTAAATTCATGAGAGTACAATCAGAAAAAAGCTGGATTAATTGGAAGAGTTTAAGCGAAAGCTTCTTTGTAAATCAAATTTAAAGTATGATTTAGGACATGGACACCTTGCAGCCATTATTTCAACCACAATTTATTGATTTCCTTTTGAGGACTTATGATTTAACTTGGACTTGAGCACTGTTGAAATAAAACTTTGTTTTATTTATTTATTCAGATTTTTGTTTCATTCTGTTATTTTATATATCACAATAATTTGGCGTAAGATATGTACATTAATATTAATTTTGTGCAAGAAGCACATTCCCACATACCATAGGATCATGTCATTCATGCGACATTGGTTCAGAAACAAAGTGATTGCTATAAAACACTATAAAAAAATGTCCCTATGTATTGCCCACTTTCCTTTTACTGAAAGTACATTGTTAAGTGGTCCATAATGGAACCATCAAGGAGATGATTTGGACAACTTTCGTTATCATTTGGCAAGAACTTGCGCCTAGAAGTAAGTGCTACAATAAGGCTTTTTGCTCAATTTCTACCACCCACAGAGCACTATAGAAAACTCTCTCAGATGCAAGCAGAGGACTAGTAAAATGATAAACTGGAATTGAAACTAATTTCCATTGTGCAATGAGATAATTTCTGAGTCAACAAAAAGTAATCCTGAAAGACTTGAATCAAAGCATTTTGGTTCAAATGAAGCACATGAGTGTTGTGATTTGTGATTGAAATGTAACAAAGACATTCATGTTTACATATACATTCAATGTGATTTCAAAGAAGATGTGCATGTTTTGGACTCAGCTTGTACATAACTCAGATTAAAGTTGGATTTTTGTGGGACTCAACCAAGATCTTTCTTTAAAGGAGCATGAGGCTCCTTTTAAGAAATGAGACTCTCTAGCGCCACCCTTCACGACGACGGCCGTTGGGGGTACTGCAGCCAACAGCGAAGCCGGCACGGGAGAACGGGGAGAACGCACATGCAGCGTCACATCCGCAGCCCAGCGCGGGAAATTTGGGCCCGAATTGCAGCACATTTTGCAGCACACAGCCTGTTCAAGGCAACAGAGAGATACACTAGAGGGCTCATTCTTTTGGGTTTGGAACGCTTCATCTGACATTATATCTAGAAAACTTAAAACGTATACGAATTTTTTTCATAAATCCTGCCTCAAGCTCCTTTTAATGACATAAACTCGAATCAGACTCAAACACTGGGGACTCAGACTTGATTCAGGTGGGCGTTTGGTGACTGGACTACAGCACTGCGGACTGGCCTGGTTTAAGTCCAGACCTCAAACCAACTGAAATTCTGTTGTGGGATCTTTAGAGAGATATGCATACACAAATACCTGCAAATCTAATTGAACCAAAGTCATACCGTAAAGAGGAACGTGTCAAAATAGAGGTATGCTAAACGTGATCCAATAAATTATATAATCATCAGATGTGATTGCATTGTCTGTTTATATTTCTTTTGTTCTGATACATAAAATATTACAATTGAAACATAATTGGGTTTTCTTTTTCACATACATAAGTGGAACATGTAGTACCAGGCAACATCAACATGCTTTCCACACTTCCCTGGTTCTTCACACTGTTGTCATATTACATTTATCTATCAGGATGAGTTTTTCATACACTTTAAGTCCCCATAGTCCCACATGTGTACAAGTGTTATTGGAAGAGAGGATGACATTTTAAACAAATTGTCACCTAATCTGTCTCAGTAAGGGCACAACTTGATAGGTGAACTTGGAACTTTGAGGGAGATAGCTTTTGAAATGTCACACACAATGAAAAATAACACAAAGGTTCCAAGATAGAGAAAAATAAGCTCTTTGTTCCCAGGAGCTGTGCCCGCCTGGTGCTGCCATGAATTAAATGCATCACAGCCCTGAACCTTGTCTGATTCCTGCTTTTCACAAATGTTTTGCAACCAAGTAAAAAAATATTTTGACAATCACATTCAAAGCTGATGTTTTCTTTTGTAATTTCACATTTGGATTTTGTTAATCACACCTGAAATAGATCTTCCTTGATTTTCAGAAGATCTACAACAAAAATAAACACCCAATCTGCTCTTAGATATAGCTGTGTCCATCCCTCCAGGCAATGCCATCCAGAAGACCAGTACACGGAGGAAGACAGTAATTCATGTAATATTGATGAGACCAAATACAGATGAGACGAACCCATGGAGGTATCCAAGAGCCAGCTGTTAATCCACTTCAAAAGGGCACTAAAAAGAGAGTCCTGCTGAGTTAAAAACAGAAACGAGTCGCCCTGCTCAAATGTGCACTCTTGTTCTCCTCATGACTGACAGTCGTTGCAGTGAAATACTGGCCTCGAGGCACTGCCCGAAGGAATGAAACCTCCACTGATTCTGATCCAATTTGTGGAAGCCAGGTTACAGACTTGTGAATTTGCTGAAAAAGACAAGAGTTGGTTATTGGCATTCTGCAAGGTGCTTGTGAAGTGTGCAGACAGGCAGTGTTGCATTTGGGAGATCGATAAGGTTTTTTTTTTAAGCGTGAAGACACACAAGACAGGCACTTACTCATCAGTCAGCATCTTTTGAGGCTGGACCGATCAGGGACTTGGTGTTGGGGGTGAAATCAACCCCTTTAATCCAGCTGTCCACTGCTGTCCTGAAGGCCTCTTACCTGTCATTACTGCTACATGCTCCTGCAGTAATTGGCATGGAAAGAGAGTTATTGTTTCTTTGTTCTACTCTTGTGGTGAAAATAATCATCTGTTCTAACTGAGCAAGAATGTAGTTTGGTTCTGCTCCCTTTCCACATTTCTTGTAGACTATATAATATGTGTAACCAAGGTATTCAAACTTAAATGTTTCCCCATCTTCTCTTGATCCGTTCTGATTCTGCATGTGTGCCACCGCTAAAATCTCGCTAGTTCCATTACAATAGGTAGGTGTTCTCATGAGATTATAGACTGAATTGTGTTTGTTGTTGCTGCTACAGTTAGCTTAGCTGGTAGCTTATTGATTTCAATGGGTGTTTGTGTAGCTGCTTGTTGCACCACTGCCCCTGCTTTATTATAATAAATGGTATAAAACCCAGACATGTCTAAACTAGCCTTTTAAAAGGAAAACATGGATGAAAGTAAAGTACCTTAAAGATTGTTAGTACTTTTAACTAATTGCTGCTATTTGTAATGAGTGGAATACTGTGATGTGTGCATATGAAGGTGGCGCCACGGGCGGCCACCTCAGGGTGTTGGTGCGCATTGTTTTCATAGTTTTTTTGCTTTTACGCTGGTTTTCGCGATGGTACCTGGAGCTCTTTCACCAGAGAAGGTCTCATGAACATCAGGACTACCACGTCAGAGGATTTACTCCCAACATTTCTGCATCCTGCACTGGAAGTTTTGGACATTCTTGTCAAAGGTGCTCTCACGTTGTGAAACGCCGGAGCAGAGGGAAACGGAACGGTGCATTCATGCAACTTCGCCAACGCGGACTACTTATGCCACTACCAGGAATATTTCTTTCTAACTTGTGTTCACTGCCCAACAAAATTGAGGAATTACAACTGCTGTTAGGGAAAAACATGGACCTTCATTCATCTGTGGTTTTGTGCTTCACGGAGACGTGGTTGTGTGGACTAATACCGGACTCTGCGCTGCAGCGCTCCAGCTTCCAACTCTATAGAGCCGACAGAGATACGGAACCCTCCGGAAAAACTTAAAGTGGAGGAATCAGTTTCTACCTCAACAGTGGTTGGTGAAAGGACATGATAGTGATCCAACAGCACTGTTCTCCTGACTCTTTTATCATAAACTGCAAGCCCTTTTATTCTCCATGTGAGTTTGCTTCTTTTATCCTGGCGTTGTTTACATCCCACTGCATGCCAATGCAGGTCAGATACTGACAGGTGAAGTACACGTTTAGCTAGGCAGTGAAGGAGGCTAAACGACTGTACTCTGAGAAGCTCCAACACCAGTTCTCAGCAACGACTCAGTTTGAACACTGTCACTGGCTGGTTTTGGCTGTTTATCAATGGGCACACTTTGATGGGTGATGTACTGTATGAACAATCTCTCACCACAGCTCTGTACTGCAGGTTAAAAGAGTCAGGGAGGGGGTGGACTCTTTAAATGGTGTCAGGAAGCTCACCTGTCACTGATTGGGCCATGAGCTATATAAGGGGCAACCTGCTGTCTTTCAGACAGTCTGCTGTCTGTTGCTGTGAGAAGAGGTGCTGTGCTCAACTTTCCAGGAGATGTCTATTGAGGTGATTATTCTTGTTATGTAACCATGATTAAATGCATTTAGTATTGAGTTTTTGGTTAATTTTAAGTTGATTTCATTTTAATGTATTATTTATTATTTAGTATTTTGAATATGCTTTATTTTGAATTTAGTTTTGAACAACTTTATTTTCTATTTTCAGATATGGTATCTTGGTCTTCTCTGTATTTGCTATACTTCTGACACTTGGGGGAAATAAATGTTGTTAAAACCTATTTGCAACTGTGTGCCTTGCCATCGTTTGATTCGTCCGGTGGTACAAGAGTTACATTACTCTCACCCGAGGCAGATCACTCAAGCTTAAACTTAAATGGTGTACTTTGTATATTTATTGGAACTTCTATGAATGTGATTTATATATTGAATATGAATTATTTATAGTTCAGCTAGTCCTTTTTATTGAATTTGTGTGCACACTGGAATTAACTATTTGATATTTAATTGTTAACACATTGGTTCAATTCAACACCGCAGGCAGGTGGAAGCAGCAACGGGATGATCGGGGGTGGGGGGGGTCCGGGACCGCAGGCCGGCACGCAGCTCCCGAAGCTCTTGCCTGCAAACATGCACAAAAGAGGGGCCAGCACAAGAAACTACAGGAGCGATGGACAAAAATGATAGCTATGAGATACTTATAATAAATAAAAATGGAGAAGAGAGGAAGGGGAGAGGAGAAGAAGGGTGAGAGGCACCGCCCAGTGGATCATGTCGGTGCCCCCCTGCAGCATAGGCCTATAGCAGCATATCTACCACGAAGCTATATTTGAGACTAACTATCTTGTCTTGTTCTATAGCTGCAACTATGACTACTGCCTCTAACACACTAGAGTTTACACTACCTAGAGATTTACCAACACCAGCTAGAGGTTTACTAAAAACTAACTATAGGCTTTACTAAACAGAAAGGTTTTAAGTTTAGTTTTAAAGGGGGAGGTGGTGTCAGCCTCCTTAACCCAGATTGGAAGTTGGTTCCATAGTAATGGTGCCTGATAGCAGAATGCTCGTCCTCCAAATCTACATTTGGATACTCTAGGAACTACGAGTAAACCTGCACTCCGAGAACGGAGAGCTCTCCCAGGAACATAAGGCACTATCAGGTCTTGCAAATAATACGGAGCTAAGCCGTTTTGGGCTTTATACGTAAGTAATAAAATCTTAAATTGGATTCTGAATTTTACAGGTAGCCAATGAAGCGACGTCCTGTTTGTACAGTGGGGAGAACAAGTATTTGATACATTGCCGATTTTGCAGGTTTTCCCACTTGCAAAGCATGTAGAAGCTGTAATTTTTATCATAGGTACTCTTCAACTGTGAGTGACAGAATCAAAAAAATTAATTAGCATTTTATTGCATGACATAAGTATTTGATCACTGGTCAACCAGTAAGACTTCCGGCTCTCACAGACCTGTTAGTTCTTCTTTAAGAAGCCCTCCTGTTCTCCACTCATTACCTGTATTAACTGCAC
The DNA here is from genome assembly GCF_033807715.1 of Cololabis saira. Taxonomy (NCBI): domain Eukaryota; kingdom Metazoa; phylum Chordata; class Actinopteri; order Beloniformes; family Belonidae; genus Cololabis; species Cololabis saira. The sequence continues at coordinate 13,357,942 of NC_084595.1, read as the reverse complement.
CTATTTGAACTCGTTACCTGTATAAAAGACACCTGTCCACACACTCAATCAAACAAACTCCAACCTCTCCACAATGGCCAAGACCAGAGAGCTGTGTAAGGACATCAGGGATAAAATTGTAGACCTGCACAAGGCTGGGATGGGCTACAGGACAATAGGCAAGCAGCTTGGTGAGAAGGCAACAACTGTTGGCACAATTATTAGAAAATGGAAGAAGTTCAAAATGACGGTCAATCTCCCTCGGTCTGGGGCTCCATGCAAAATCTCACCTCGTGGGGCATCAATGATCATGAGGAAGGTGAAGAATCAGCCCAGAACTACACGGCAGGACCTGGTCAATGACCTGAAGAGAGCTGGGACCACAGTCTCAAAGAAAACCATTAGTAACACACTACGCCGTCATGGATTAAAATCCTGCAGCGCATGCAAGGTCCCCCTGCTCAAGCCAGTGCATGTCAAGGCCCGTCTGAAGTTTGCCAATGACCATCTGGATGATCCAGTGGAGGAATGGGAGAAGGTCATGTGGTCTGATGAGACTAAAATAAAGCTTTTTGGTCTAAACTCCATTTGCCGTGTTTGGAGGAAGAAGAAGGATGAGTACAACCCCAAGAACACCATCCCAACCGTGAAGCATGGAGGTGGAAACATCATTCTTTGGGGATGCTTTTCTGCAAAGGGGACAGGACGACTGCACCGTATTGAGGGGAGGATGGATGGGGCCATGTATTGCGAGATCTTGGCCAACAACCTCCTTCCCTCAGTAAGAGCATTGAAGATGGGTCGTGGCTGGGTCCAGCATGACAACGACCCGAAACACACAGCCAGGGCAACTAAGGAGTGGCTCCGTAAGAAGCATTTCAAGGTCCTGGAGTGGCCTAGCCAGTCTCCAGACCTGAACCCAATAGAAAATCTTTGGAGGGAGCTGAAAGTCTGTATAGCCCAGCGACAGCCCCGAAACCTGAAGGATATGGAGAACATCTGTATGGAGGAGTGGGCCGAAATCCCTGCTGCAGTGTGTGCAAACCTGGTCAAGAACTACAGGAAACGTCTGATCTCTGTAATTGCAAACAAAGGTTTCTGTACCAAATATTAAGTTCTGTTTTTCTGATGTATCAAATACTTATGTCATGCAATAAAATGCAAGTTAATTACTTAAAGGAGCTGTATGTAAGAGCAATAATAAAACGAATCATAAAATGACCCCGATATGTCAACAGACATTTAAAAATCATGTTCATTTCAAATACTTATGTCACTGACAACAGCACTCAACCCAGGATATTCCAGTTTAAAAAGAGGAGTTGCAGCCCTCAACTGATGTTTATGTTGTCATTTTTTGTTTTGGCCTGAAGCGCCACCCTCCACCTATCTCCCAATCACCAAGTCAGTATTGTTTCTGAAGCTCCACCCTCCACCTATCTCCCAATCACGAAGTCAGTATTGTTTCGGCATCCGGGTTGCCAGCTCGGCTCTAATTATCGCAGCCATGGCAGCCTACGTTCCTGCTGCATTCTGCAGCCTACCTGGCAACCTCTGGTCGGGGGGAGGAGGGGGAGGGTACACGCCGCTCAACAATATTTTGAAAGTGACTGCAGTATCAGTTTTGGCCATTTCTTACAGACGGCTCCTTTAAAAATCATACAATGTGATTTTCTGGATTGTTTTTCAGATTCTGTCACTCACAGTTGAAGAGTACCTATGATAAAAATTACAGACTTCTACATGCTTTGCAAGTGGGAAAACCTGCAAAATCGGCAGTGTATCAAATACTTGTTCTCCCCACTGTATGTACAGGCCAGGTGTTACCTGTGATGGCTAATGGTCCAGGCCTCGAGCTTAAGAAAAGGTTGCACTACTATAGTGTGAACACTTCTGCCTCTCCTGCCAGGCAGGTAGGGGACTCCTTTCAGCCTATGAAATTGTTCCCCTATTTTTGACCATTTCGGATTGTCCCAACCTGTCAGGGCATGCACTATTTCTTTACTTTAAAATCACATGCTTGGTAATCTTACAAGCCCCAGCCTGGGCTTAATGAAATGAAGTCTGGGTCTGGAGAACCATTGATGGTTCTTTAACTATTTGATTAAAATTATTTATTTTGTTTGGTTGTTCAATTTTTCTTTTCTTTGCTTTTCTTTTCTTTCAAGTGAGCTTACGTTTCTGAATGGCCATTCTGATAAATGTCACTGTTTAATATAAAAATTGGTTGTTGTTTTCTTTGTTGACTATACATATGGCACTAGCAAACTGCAAAGCTCTGTCTCTCTCTACTCGTTCCATTGTAATCTGATCTTCTGATAAACTAGCCTTTTGACCTCATTGTAGGTCTTTTGTCATTTTGCTTAATCTGACAAATTATAGTATACGGTTGAATATGCTTTGTACATTCAGATTAAGATTCCTTAACAGGGGTGGAACGTAATGATGTACAAATAATTAAGTAGATTTTGCATGTATCTGTCCTTGAGTTTTTATATTTCTGAAGACGTTTTACTCCTTACATTAAAACACAACAATCAGTACTTTCTACTCCTTTCATTATCAAAACAGGTTCGTTACCTTGACATAAAAGACGTTACTAACTAGAGAGGGAGCTCAAGTGAGTGTATGGGTTATGATAGAGAGAAGATTTGAAGGGCTAGATAGAGGATGTAAGGGGTCCAAGGAGTATTGTCAAGCCAGACAATGATACAGCAGATTTAAAAAAACCCACAACATTCCCCAACCATGGCCATATTGAAAAGAACTGTTTGTCGTTGGCTCCAAGAATGATTCAGGACAAATGCTGTGTGTCCTGCACAAGCCTAAAACCCCATGAATTTCTGGTCTGCAAGAATTTGCTGTCTAATCTAAAAAGAAAACAAACAAATAATGTATTTTCAGTTGTTCCTATTAGCTCATTTATCATTGGATGAAAGTCATTTACAGCTTTAGCAATGTTGTGGAACCTTCAGTTCAGTTCAGTCTTGATTATTTTTAACTTGCAGCAAAGTGAATGTGTCGAGTGACTTTTCTCCCTGTGCCAGCACTGTGTAGGCTGATAAAAGAAGATTTACCTAGTTTTTGGCGTCTGATTTTTGTTTTGTTTTGTTTTTGCCAAGTTTTTTAAAGATGTGTTCATCATTGATAGCAAAAAAATAATGTTTACTAACTTTTTTACTGAAGTACATTTAAGACTGTACTTTCTTACTTTTGCTTGAGTAAAGAAGATGATTCTGTTATGTCTCGGCCAGCTGGGGTTTCCCCTTGGCCCGATCGCACTGCAGAAGCAGAGTCTGCGCAGAGCCAGAGATCTGCGCGCCCGGCGACGAGCCGGGTGGCGCAGCTGAGCCACGGGAGCGCAGCTGTAGTGCATCAGGTCATTACTGGGAGCTCATATAAAGATCAGAACTGCTGGCAAACCCTTGTGAGTTCGTCTTGTCACTCCTGTATGTGATCAGGGTTTTCTGGATTCTTTGTGGATTGTGCTGAGGACCTTTCTCTTGGATTACTTTGTGGATTTTTGTTGAGGACTTTTTTCCTGTATTCGTACAGCGAGTTTTCTTTCCCCTGCCATTTAAGGAGGCAGTGTTTTTTGTTTGTGAGAATAAACTACGCCTTTTTGGCTAACTTTGAACCTGTCTGGTGTCGTGCGCTTGGGTCCAGGACAGAATCCTTAACAGTACGAACTCACCAAGATGGACCCAGCCGACCCAGAGCGTGGTTCATTGCAGGCTGCTTTAGATAAGCAGCTCCGGTTAACGAATAGCCACACTCACCAGCTGGAGGCGGCCGCTGTGGCCGTGCAGAACCTCCACGCCCAGGTCCAGCCTTTGCAGGCTTCGGTGGATAGCCTAACCCAGCAGCAGACGGCGATATTACAACAGCTGCAGGTGTTAACGGCGAGCCTCACCACCCGGCCGCCGAACCAACCTGCACCTGCTGGGGCCGTCAACCCACCTCTCGAGGTTCCGCGCCCTGCTATGCCCGATCCGCTACCCCAGGAACCCTGCCTTGCCAGCCCACAACCATTTGGGGGTGATTTCGAGACCTGTTCCAGGTTCATCATGCAGTGTGAGTTAGTGTTCACTCACCAACCTAGCCGATTCACCTCGGACGCTGCTCGAGTGGCCTACGTCACTAACCTGCTCACCGGGCGGGCAGCCCAGTGGGCCGCCGCTTCCTGGGCCATGGGGGCCAGTTTCCGTCACTCGTACCGCGAGTTCGTGGCTGAGCTCCGGAAAGTCTTCCACCACCCGTCCAGGGGTCAGGACCCCGGCGACCGGCTGGTTCGTGTTCGACAGGGTACTGGCACAGTGGCGGACTATTCGGTGGAGTTCCGGTTGGCCGCTGCAGAAAGCGGGTGGAACGATCCATCACTTCGGGCAACCTTCCGTAGGGGACTGAACGACGCAGTGAGAGAGCAGCTGGCTACACGGGAGGAGCCCAGCTGCGTCGACGACCTCATCAGCCTGGCCATCCGTGTTGACGGAGGTCTCAGGGAGCGAAGGCGGGAGCGAGTTTGGGGGTTCCTTCGTGAGACCCAGGTCCCTAGCACACGGGAGAGGGATTCTGTTGTCCCGTATAACGCGCCATCGGGTCCCTTCCGGTCCTCCACGCCGCAGATTGCGAATGAAGAGGAACCCATGCAGCTAGGGCGCACGCGCGTTAGTCCGGCCGAACGGGAGGCCCGATTTAGGGCAGGGCTCTGCCTCTATTGCGGCCAGAGGGGACATCGTATTAGTAACTGCCCCGTGCGGCCAAAAGATTAGGCTCACCAGGACCCCGGGAGATCCTAGTGAGTCACCTTTCGTGTTCCCGCAGTCCGTTACCACCCAACCGACGGGTTAGCGTCACCCTGGCCTGGGGGGGTCAGAGGATTACGGTGGGGGCTCTCCTCGATTCAGGGGCGGATGACTGTTTTTTAGATGAGGAGTTCGCCGCCCAGGCTAAGGTTCCGCTGGAGGCTCTGGGGGAACCCGTGGAGGCCTTCGCTCTGGACGACCGTCGTCTGGCCCGTATCACCCAGTGCACCCGTCCCATCTCCCTCACGGTGGCGGGTAACCACGTCGAGACCCGTCAGTTTTTCCTTATTCCATCCCCGTCGGCTCCGGTGATTCTCGGGTACCCGTGGCTCATGCAACATGAGCCGCATGTGGCATGGTCCTCGGGAACCATCCTGGAGTGGGGTGCTTCTTGCCACGCTCGTTGTCTCCAGGCGGCTGTTGGCTCGTTACCCCGGTCAATCCCCAGCGTCACCTCCCCGGATCTTGCCTCTGTCCCCCGAGAGTACTGGGATCTGGGGGAGGTATTTAGTAAGTCCCGAGCCCAGAGTCTTCCTCCGCATAGGCCTTACGATTGCGCGATCGACCTCCGTCCTGGGGCCCCCCTTCCCAGTAGCCGGCTTTACAGTTTGTCCATTCCGGAGAAGGCCGCCATGGAGGAGTATATCTCAGAGTCACTGGCAGCTGGGCTTGTCCGGCCTTCGTCCTCCCCGGTGGCAGCGGGTTTCTTCTTCGTAAAGAAGAAGGATGGGGGCCTCCGTCCCTGCATCGACTACCGTCAACTCAATGACATCACAGTAAAGAATAAATACCCCCTTCCCCTCATGAGTTCCACCCTTGAGCCCCTGACCCAGGCTACCGTCTTTTCTAAGCTGGATCTACGGAGCGCCTACCACCTGGTGCGGATCAGGGAGGGGGACGAGTGGAAGACCGCGTTCAAGACACCGCGGGGTCACTACGAGTACCGAGTAATGCCATTCGGCCTTACCAATGCCCCGGGGGTGTTTCAGGCGCTTATCAACGACGTGCTCCGTGACATGCTGGATGAATTCGTGGTGGTGTACCTCGATGACATCTTGGTCTTCTCTAAGACCCTCGAGGAGCATGTCCAGCACGTCCGCCGGGTACTCAAGCGTCTCCTCTTGAACCGACTCTATGTTAAGGCGGAGAAGTGCCAGTTCCACTCTGCCTCTGTCAACTACCTGGGGTTGATAGTGGAGGGGGGTCAAACTCGAGCCGACCCCCGCAAGGTTCAGGCGGTGGTCGATTGGCCGGTTCCTGGGTCACGGAAGGGGTTGCAGAGTTTCCTCGGGTTTGCAAACTTTTACCGGAGGTTCATAAGGAACTATAGTGTCGTGGCGGAACCCCTCACCAGGTTGACTTCCCCCTCCCAACCTTTCGTCTGGTCTTCGGCTGCTGACGCCGCCTTCCAGTCCCTCAAGGAGAGGTTCACCAGCGCCCCTGTTCTGCTCCATCCAGACCCCGGGAGGCAGTTCATCGTGGAGGTGGACGCCTCGGACACCGGGCTGGGGGCGGTCCTCTCCCAACGATCGGAGAGGGATCAGAAAGTGCACCCCTGTGCGTTCTTCTCTCGGCGTTTTCTTCCCGCGGAGGAGAACTATGACATCGGGAATCGTGAGCTGCTGGCTGTGGTGGCTGCTCTGGAGGAGTGGCGCCATTGGCTTGAGGGGGCGGGGCAGCCGTTTATCGTTTGGACTGACCATAGGAACCTCACGTTCATTCGGGCAGCCAGGCGCCTTAATGGGCGACAGGCTCGTTGGGCCGGCTTCCTCAGTCGGTTCGACTTCACCCTCACCTATCGTCCCGGCTCCCGTAATTGCAAAGCGGATGCCCTGTCCCGGCTGCATCAAGGGGGGGGACCGTCCACCGAGGAGTCGGCACCTATCCTTCCCGGGGCCCGAGTGGTGGGCAGGGTGGCCTGGGGCATCGAGACGGTGGTCAGGAGGGCGCTGCACTCTAACCCGGCCCCTAGTGGTGTGCCGCCACGGAGGTTGTTTGTTCCGGAATCAGTTAGGTCCAGAGTACTGGATTGGGGTCACTCTAGTCAGTTTGCCTGTCACCCTGGGGTCCACCGCACGTTCACCTTTCTGGCTCGACGGTTCTGGTGGCCTGGGATGAGGAGGGAAGTGAGGGACTTTGTTTTGGCCTGTCCTGTTTGTGCCCGCAGCAAGGCTTCTCACCAGGCACCGGCCGGCCTACTACAGCCACTTCCTGTTCCGAGCCGTCCCTGGTCCCACATTGCCTTGGACTTCGTGTCTGGACTACCGGTCTCCCAGGGGATGACAGTGATCCTAACTGTTGTTGATCGTTTCAGTAAGGGGGTGCACCTCGTGGCCCTCCCCAAACTCCCCTCGGCGGCAGAGACGGCGGATCTCCTCACGAGCCAGGTGTTCCGGCTCCATGGTCTTCCCCAGGATGTGGTCTCGGACCGAGGACCCCAGTTCACGTCCCAGGTATGGCGGGCTTTCCTCAAGGGGTTGGGTGCCTCGATCAGTCTCTCTTCTGGCTATCACCCTCAGACTAACGGACAGACGGAGAGAATGAACCAGAGTGTGGAGACAGCACTCCGCTGTGTGGCTGCGAAGAACCCTGCTTCCTGGAGTCGATTTCTCCCGTGGGTCGAGTACTCCCTCAACTCCCTGGTCAGCTCAGCGACAGGTCTTTCCCCCTTCGAGGCATCGCTGGGGTACCAGCCGCCATTGTTTCCGGCGCAACAGACGGAGGTGGCAGTCCCGTCGGTGCAGGCGCATCTGGAGAGGTGTCGTCGTGTCTGGGGGTCCACCAGGACTGCCTTGCTTCAAACAGCGGAGAGCGGCAGGCGGGGGGCCAACCGTCGCCGGAACCCTGCACCGACGTACCGCCCGGGGCAGAAAGTGTGGCTTTCTGCCAAGGACCTTCCCCTACCGTCGGCTGGCAAGAAGCTGGGGCCGCGGTTCGTGGGACCCTACGAGGTCACGAAAGTTCTCAGTCCTGCAGCCGTGAGGCTGAGACTGCCGGCTTCCCTAAACATCCACCCTGTCTTTCATGTGTCAAAGGTCAAACCTGTCTCACGGAGTCCCCTGATGCCCCCTGCCCCGGATCCGCCTCCACCCACGATCGTGGATGGCCACCCGGAATGGAGGGTCCACCGTGTGATGGACGTTCGACGACGGGGGCGGGGGTACCAGTTTCTGGTGGACTGGGTGGGTTATGGTCCAGAGGAACGGTGCTGGGTGTCCCGCCATCTCATCAGGGACCCCGGTCTTCTGACCGACTTTTATCGGACCCATCCCGAGAAGCCTGGCAAGTCGCCAGGTGGCTCCCTTGGAGGGAGGGGTACTGTTATGTCTCGGCCAGCTGGGGTTTCCCCTTGGCCCGATCGCACTGCAGAAGCAGAGTCTGCGCAGCGCAGAGCCAGAGATCTGCGCGCCCGGCGACGAGCCGGGTGGCGCAGCTGAGCCACGGGAGCGCAGCTGTAGTGCATCAGGTCATTACTGGGAGCTCATATAAAGATCAGAACTGCTGGCAAACCCTTGTGAGTTCGTCTTGTCACTCCTGTATGTGATCAGGGTTTTCTGGATTCTTTGTGGATTGTGCTGAGGACCTTTCTCTTGGATTACTTTGTGGATTTTTGTTGAGGACTTTTTTCCTGTATTCGTACAGCGAGTTTTCTTTCCCCTGCCATTTAAGGAGGCAGTGTTTTTTGTTTGTGAGAATAAACTACGCCTTTTTGGCTAACTTTGAACCTGTCTGGTGTCGTGCGCTTGGGTCCAGGACAGAATCCTTAACAGATTCAGTATTTTTACTTTTGCCAGAGCCTTTTTCCACACATTATTTTCATATATGTACTTAAGTATATAATATGAATACTTTTGCCACTTCTGTTCCTTTATTGATGTCCATGTAGGAAATTCAGGTATCACAACCACATTTTGACACAACTGCTCAAGATGATAGATTAGTAAAGAACATAAAAACACAAGAAACAAGCCTAAAAATGTATTAATAGTAAAAAGAACAATCAGTTCCAGAATTTTCTTCGATTTGAAGACAAAACAGAAATATTAGTGAAGCTAAAAACCACGAGCCAAGCCAGAAAACCTGGGTGTGGTTCTGGACTCAGACCTGAATTTTAGCAGCCACATTATGACCGAAGTGAAGTCAGCCTATTATCACCTGAAGAACAAAGCAAGGATTAAACGGCTTAGAAAAACTTGTCCACGCTTTTATCTTCAGTAGACTGGACTACTGTAACGCTCGGGTCCCCCAAAAACATCCATCAAACAGCTGCAGTTAGTCAAGAACGCTGCTGCCCAAGTCCTTGCTAAGACCAAGAGAGTGGACCATATAACTCCAGTTCGTGGATCTTTACTCTGGCTTCCTGTCTCTCACAGAATAGATCAGATCTGTACGGTATTGTTTAAATTTCATATTGATACCATTATTAGGGCCCGAGCACTGACAGTGCAAAGGCCCTATTGTATCTGTAGGAATGGCGTCCGTATTAATGGTGCCATCGGTGTGAACCGGAGTCAAGTTCTCTCGTCTGACTTGGCAATAAAGCTTTTTCTGATTCTGATTGAGATTTTTTTTTTCCTTCTTCCGACAAAATGAGGGCCTTTTTGTCCCCCTAAACGTGCCCCAAAAGTCACCAAATTTTGCACGCAAGCCAGGCCTGGCGAAAAATTTGATATTTCATGGTTTGCATTAATGGCCGTGGACTAATGGCTCAACGGCGCCCCCTAGAAAATTTCGTTCCTTAAGCCCCACAAAATGGTTTGACGTACATGCACGAAAATCGGTACACACCTGTATCATGTAGCAACTTAAAGAAAAGTCTCTTGGCGTCATGGCCGAAACCGAACAGGAAGTTGGCCATTTTTTATTAATCGTGTAATTTTGCCATAACTTTTGAATGGTTTGACATAAAGACTCGTGGGTGGCGTCATCGGACATGGTTTTGAGTCCTTGGCCATAATTGGTGCAAATTTGATTGGTCGATATTTGATAGTTCCTATTTTCTGCCATAACTTTTGAATGGTTTCACATAAAGAGTCATGGGTGGTGTCATCGGACTTCGTTTTGAGTCCTTGACCTCTATTGGTGGAAATTGCACGCGCAAGGGCCCATTCATCGCTGCTTGCAGCTTTAATTGGAGTTGCTTCCACACCTCTGTGACATTCGGCTTGTCATGTCTTGCTGTAGGGTCACACAATGCTCTGCTGTTTAAGCAGACATACAGGTCATTCCAGTAGTATAAAAATACAGCCACACGGACCAAGGAGAGGTACTCAAAAGTAAAGTGAAACAATGCATGACATTATTTATAAGCAGTCTCCCTACAGTGTAAAATATTGATCATAAGCAATGCAAAATCTCTGTTTTTTGGAACAGCTCTCGTTTTAGTACACACTTTGGTCAACGTAGCACTTCGAATTTTATTAGGAGTTGGCTATAGAGAATAGCTTAACTACTTCAACTCAGTGCTATGAATCTTTCAGAGTATTCTTTGGGACATATTTATGCTGCTTTTTCCTGTTCATTTCTAAGCTGGACTTAGATCCAAAGTCCTGCAAACTGGAAATCAATTTTCAAGTAGCAAGTGCTACACTGACATTTTGACTTGGCTCACAGTGTCCAAATTCAAATGATGTATGTGTAATTTTGAAGATTTTAGGAAATATTATCTTTGCAATTATTTTACAGGGTTTCTATCAGGCATGCAAGAAGATGTTAAGCATTTAAATTACATGTTAGCTAAGAAGGTCTGGCTTTTAGCCATAACAGGAGAGGACAGAACCCAAGCACACTTGTAATGCAAACCTTATGATTGTCTGATACTGGCAACTGCATCACCATAGGTGGAGAGGTAGAATACATTTAAGTCCCTCTTAAAATAATGGCATATGTCAAAAGTTTTTCATGGTTTTTCTATTTGGAATGTTGATGGTGAGATTTCCTTTAGTTAGATTCCTCATTTAACTGGTTAGTTTGGAATTAAAGCAGTAGTTTTTTTTAATAGTTTTTATGCAGGGACAAAAACTGTTTACAATGTAAACAGTTGTTAATGTAATCTCCAATACTCCAATACTACGCTGGGTGTAGCAAAATGCAGAGCAAAATAGCGGAGCAGCAGCGGCCAGAGAATTTGGCGTGGTCAGCCTCCAAACCAAATCCAGGTCTCCGCTATTCAAAAGCAAACAGCTGTCACTACCATTAATGAAGGCCCCCTATCCACAAACCAGTGTTTGCCCATTGGATATAGAACTGAATTTGGAACTGAATTCTCTTAAATCTAACCTGTATTTAAGCTGAATGGAGTCAAGAAAATATATATATATTAAAAAAATAGACTGAATTAGAAAAGCTTTTACGTACAGATTACGCATTATACAAATGTAATTTATGCATCTCACACTGTAATAGTTTTTCTTTGTTGTGCTTGATCAACAGTGAAACATACTTGATACCTTCCTGCAAACATCTGCAATATAAGAATACTTTTTAATTAATAAAAGAAGAGTTTTATGAAGGTAAAATATGTGTTTCTGTGCAAATATGCTGTGTTCCGGGTGTTTCAAAAGCTTATGGCCCAATAATGTTAGGCAAGCTCAAGTGTGTCTGTTGAGGAAGTGAAACTGACCTATAGCCCAGTTCATAATATAGCCCTGAACTCTTGGTTGGGGTTCTTTCTTTCTGACAAGGACACAATGATAGCATTTATATGATGCTAAAAGTGCTGAACTGAATTGCAACACTGGCAGAGGGTCCTCGACTCAGCCACTTCAGCTGCACATAATAGATTGCATCCCAGAACATCATGTTAAAGGATTCCCATAACAATGACGTTTGCAGCGGAGAAGCCATTTATTTTGAAGGTACTTGTTAAATGACATTAATTTGCCCTTGACTATTACGATGTACTGTGAATACATTTTAACTGTAAGCGTATATAGTCAAGGGTATACAGCCACGTCTCATGACATCAGGGAATATGTGTATATGTGTATCGTTATGCTTCCCCAGAGACTGAGGCCCATTAAGTTTTTTTTTTTTTTTTAAAGGAGAGGGTGCAGTATTTGAGGATGTTTTAACTAGTGCTGTCAAGCGATTAAAAAAAATTTAGCGATTAATTAATTAATATCTGTAATTAATTAATCTAATTAATCGCTTTTTTAATCTCACCTAAAAATTGCGGAAAAGCCCTCAACTTGAGGTGTTTCCCTGTAAATTCACTACATTATTGTGGCAGATCAAAAGACTGATATATAACAAAAAAAAAAGTGGCTTTATAAAGTTATATTTATTTTTTAACAGACTGGAACAGATGCAGTCCTAGTCGTTTACATCCACTTGAACATTTGCCAGCCTCTCTGTCGCAGACGTGCGCGGGCTGCTCCCCTCGAGTCTAGTTTGGAAAAGAGCATTGCTGTGGCTCGATGAATTGCTCAAATCTTTGCTGCTAACGTTAGCCTGGGCTGCGCTCGCGAGTGGGTGCTTTGCATTTATTTGGTAGTCTTAACTCGAGCTGCTTCGGTGGTAAGCAAAGTCCTTTCCACAAAGAACACATATCACTCTACCTTTATCAATGGTGCGTCTTAGAAATGTAAATTCACTTCACTTCACTTTTCCGACAGCTTTCACATGCTCCTCCATTTTCACTTTCAGCAGCCTACCAGCGTATACTAAACAGGCCCAAACACCAGGACAGCCAATCAATGTCCACTTCAAGGTGGGACTGACCATTGTTTTCTGCCCTTAACAATTCAAGCACAAACACAGATTTCATAATAAAAGCAACTCGCAAACAGAAAAAGTAAACTTAGAGATTAAAAAATATATCAAGCGATTAAAAAAGAACATAACGCACTAAATATGTCTGTAATAAAATTAATTGCAATTAACTAACTCCTAGTTTTAACGTCAATTGTTGCAAAATTATGGTTTGCTCAACTGCTAACTGTCATTATAAAAATATTCAATTTTAATGAATACATACTTAAAATACACTTAAAACAAAAAAATAAAGAAGCACGAGTACAAATATCTACATACTATATCACATCTGTGTGGAATGGGTGCCAGCAGCAATTACATTTTGTTTCGTTACAGTTTGAGACATATGGCTTGTGTGAAGAAACTCCTCCGTCTTTCAGTTCTTGCTGTGAGACGGCGGCCCCATCTATTCTACCAGAAGGCGGTCACTGGATCAGAATATGATCAAAGCGATGGGATTTCTTTTATAATTCGATCCTTTTTTAAACTACTTTGTTTGGTGTAGAAGTTCTGAAGGGGGACCAGAGACCCTATGAGGCCCTCTGCAGACCATACTACAGTTTTATGTTTTATGTAAAGCGCTTCGCGTTGCATTTTTATTTGTATGAAAAGCACTAAAGAAATAAAGATTGATTTGATTTTATACAACCCTTTGTTTTTTTTGTCCTGTAAGATGCAGTTACCAAACCAGTAAAATGTCTCGAGAGTGCACAGACTGGATTGCCGCTGTTTCAAATTTCTTTTACACCATACTGAAAGCTTTTTCGCTTTGCTATGGAAGACGGCTACATTGTCGCCTTTCATCAGCCTCACCACCAGTTTTACCAACAAAATTCACAATGGAGTTGTTCCTCCGGGTGGTTGTATAGATGTGTGCAGAAGAGTAATGGGCTAATCACACATCCCTACAGGTCACTGATGCTGTGAGCGTGTGCTGGAGATGCCGTTGCCAATCTTCAACCCCCGCTAGGAAACTTTCTCCAAGAGCGGAGCGGAGGGCTCAACTCTAGCCTCCTAAGGTCTGTGATGGTTTGAAAGTTGTGGCTGTATTTAATAAATAAAAAAATGTGTGTAGTACATGAGAGATGGCTTCATCAGCATCCGCATTTGGATGGTTGGCAAAGTATAATGCTTAACTCAATGCCACATTCAAGGGAGTGTTTAACAGCTCAGATCTTCACTGAAGATATCAAAGCCACAAGATGTTAATCATTTAGGCATGCATGATTATTTTTTTGCAAGGGACTGGATTTTTTTGAAACAGCAAGGTAAGATGAAGAAGCCAGCAATAGAATGAATATGTAGATGAAGACTGTTGTTAGCAGGTGTGTGTACAGTACTTCAACACTGCCTGGAATGGTGTCTGTACCTGCAGCTTTCTTAATACTCACCTTCCTGAGAGTTTTTCTCACATGCAGCTCTTTGACAGCTAGTGTGGCTCTCTGTAAAAGCGTGACTAGAAGTTATTTAAGTCTTGTACTTCTCTTCACAATTGTACTGTTCCGTTGTTCTCTATAATCTGTAAGTGTTTTGAGACACATGTTCACTGCGTCTTAAAATAATTACAGATTACTCAGCTGTGCCACCTCTCTGTAGCTCTGCCTTCCAGTTCTTAGTCTTTCTCAGTTTATTGGATGCTCATTTGTAGGATGCCATGTCACTTGTGCTCTGCCAGCTTGTGTAGGCTGCAGTGCACTCCTTTAAGGTGAACTGATTTGTCTTACTATAGTTTCTGGCTAGAAGAGATTTTGACGCATCACCATGAGGTAGCTGTTAATTCTCATATTGACTATATGGCAATACAATGTAGTGGCTCCAATTGGTTTACATTTTGTAAGCGTCTTGTTTTCTTGATAATCAAGTGTTAAGTGTATCCATATAATTGCCTCTGTCGTTCTTCTTTGGATTTTTACAGCCATCGGCATCCCAACAGCTACATTACTCTTCTCTTTCCCCTAGTTTTCACATTGCACTTTCATTAAAACCTCTTGATTACCAGAGTCCCCTGTACAGGGGGAAGATGGGATTTGAGAGCAGAAGCTGAGAACAGGCTGGTATGTAAAGGATTAATGTGCATGAGAGCTAATAGGTCCATCTTCACAGATTAGATCCAATTGACACTCATGACCTCCCTACCCCATAAAGAGGTTGGTTCTGATCGGATCTGTTCCCAAATCATTTTGCCTTTCCGAACAACTAAATTCACGCTGACTGAGTCTTGTTTCAGGCTAATGTTTTTTTTTTGTTAGTGTCAATACATTTTGTCACTGTTTTTGTCCTATTGCATTTATTTTATTTAGTTGTTGTCCTGTTTGCGTCTGAAAAAGGAAATGGTTGTCGAGGATAATTGTAACAATTTGACACTTCCGAAGAGAGAAAGTTCTTCTTCTTCTTCTTCAGACATACCTTTAAACATGATTAAAATAACACGGGCTAGAAGTCAGATTCTTTTTTTCTAAAAGGGCTAGTTGGGCCATATGGACCTGCACAAATCCACACCCGCTACTTTGACCACTGCTACTTTATGGCCCTTTTCCACTAGTACCTACTCAGCGCGCTTCTACCCGCCACGCCCCCGTCTTGCGCTTCTCCACTACGGGCTGAGGCGGGTGGAGCCGTGCCAAGCAGATACTTTTTCTGTAACCATTCTGCCGAGGTTCTAACCGGGCTGAGCCGGCACTATATCTGACGTCACCACCCTCCCCGCCACCGATTGGTCGGGGGGCGGGGCCGTCAGACGTTTGAATCAGGAAGCGGGAGTCAGCGTGAGAGCGACTCGCATAGACATATATAAAGGCTAGATGACTCGTCCGCGCTGCTGCGACGTCGTCACATGGCGGCCATCTTGCCACAGGAGAGCTCGCTCACTTTAACATTGTGTTTAATGGTGCCTGTACTGCAAAACGACCTTAACTTGCTCAATCCTCAACAGATTTTCAAACAGTTTGGTTTGTTATGAACGTCAGAGATGTAGTTATGACACTGCATACTTGTGAATAACTATAAACATTGAAAAACGTACTTTTATATGAAAATAACCGAAACAGATAGCTATGACATGGTATTGATTTCATATAAATACCATGTCATAGCTATCTGTTTCTGCAAAAACACTGCAGCTGCATTAATGTGTATTAATTGTGAAACCTAAAGCTTTAATTGCAATTACACCTGGTGTCCTAACTACTACAGAAAATTCAGTCCCCACTTGCTGCAGACCCTGTTTCACTTTGAAAACACAACTGTTGTGGTCTAATTTTGATTAACAAAACTGAGAGCATTTTGTCCCTGGTATCAGCTGTTCTCCATCCCATAATATTCAGCCCATTTTCACTTGTGCATGCACTCCCAGGGATAAGATGACTTTGTCATGCATTTTACGCTGGTGCAAAATGATTAAAGATATTTTTTGACACAGAATTTAAATGTTAATTTGGAAGTGGATCAGTTTATTATATTTAAATTTGAATATGACTTGAAACTTGAAAATCTGATTATTCCAAGTACATTACGTTACATGAGTCAAAATGGCCCCTACATGCACATCCTTGGACAGCAATGTTCACACATATACGGTGGGAATGTTAGGCAACGTTCTCTACATTTTACACCCAAGCCATCACTAGTCACTTCATGTTAAGAGTTATATGTTAAATCAACTAGTTTTCTGATCTCTACTTTGTCCATCACATTGCTTTTATGATCTGTTAACAAATCAAAGTAGGGCTTTGTTATATCTTTATGTCTGCTTTATTCTTGGCACTAAGTAGTAATGCCCTGGTCGCTCCTCTGGGAAAGGCCATTTGCTTTCATACTCTCATCTCACCAGCAATTAATGTGTTGGTGTGTGGTGGCTCTATTAAACAGATGACAGGGAAGGTTTTATGGATGGGTTCTTCTTCTGCCGAAACAAACATGCTTTCCACTGTCTTTCTCTCTGGGTTATTCATGACAATATGACGTTAAAAAAAGAAAATAATAAAAACGTGTTATTATTTTTCCTTAGTAGTGGTAATTCAAACAGAGTTGAACTACAACAGAAACCCTTTTCATTTGTACTATGCTCGGTGCCACATTCTTTGTGGTATTTTAAAATTCAATGTGCAACATTTTCCGTAATATGTGTTCAAAAAATATTTAAAAAAAATCCTTCAGTTAAAGGAGCATGAGGCTCCTTTTAAGAAATGAGACTCTCTAGCGCCACCCTTGGCCACGACGGCCGTCGGGGGTACTGCAGCCAAAAGCGAAGCCGGCACGGGAGAACGGGGAGAACGTGCATGCAGCGTCATGTGACGTCACATCCGCAGGACAGTGCGGGAAATTCCGGGCACAATTGCAGCACAGTTTGCAGCACACAGCCTGTTCAAGGCTTCATCTGACATTATTACTAGAAAACTAAAACGTATACAAATTTTTTTCATAAATCCTGCCTCAAGCTCCTTTAATATGACCCAGTCATGGTGTTGTCATGGTGTTTTTTTTGTTTTTTTTTTCAGTAGTTTTTGTTTGACGTTAAGTAGTGCTTCTTCTCTGGAGTTCTAACATTGGCTGGTGTGTGATAAGTGCATCAAAACCCCATGATCATTGATTAACTTTAACTCTGTAATTGTTATTCTGGGCCAATTTGGCACGTCATAGAGCATTCTGCTTTAAGCTACTTGAGAAGTTTTACTCTTAGGGAGCAGCACCAGCAGCCAAATTTTCTTTGTAGACCAGGGGTGGGCAAACTTTTTGACTCATGGGCCACAATGCGTTCTAACATTTGACAGAGGCCAGAAGCATTTGGATGGAGTGTTTGGGCTGGATATACTAAAGCATTGCATGTAGTGAGAGCGAACCTCATAGCACAGTAAGAACACGCAAATGAATGTACAACCCCATTTATTAACAGATTTGCACTGAGGATTGTCTTTCAAATGTGCAAAATAGCCCTTATCAGTTAATACGTTTGTCTTAAGGAATATGCAAGATATGGCGTTTACACACTATTTTGCACAAACTGGAAGGAAGAAAATGCAAATAGATTAAAATAGCATACACACTGTGATTTATCAAACCTGGAGATTACTTCTGTTTTTAATACGTCTCAATCGAAGGTACAAAGTTAAAGAAATCAACATTTATTAAAAAATGAATGGAATCACTTTCAACATTCAAAACATATTATTACTCAACAAAATACTCAAACTCAGTAATATTTAATTGTGTTAAACCCCGCAAAATCATGGATGGATTATCCTGACCGCGCTTTACAAACACGCCACGGATGCCCTCACCTTCACGCACAAACAGTACACGTTTCCGTCGACAAGCACGCAGACACGCAGACACAGTCTGTATTAAATATCCTACCTGCAGCAGAAAGTAGAAATTGAAATTAAGAGTGATATGCAACGTGTTAATTAAGCCACTGTACCGCGGCTGTGCGTAAATGCACACATTACTTTTAATTAAAAGACGCACTTCCGGACTTTCCATGTAAATTTTTTCATAACAGCAGGAAAACTGACCAATTTCAGTGGGAACAGTGTTGTTGGTTCTTTTTTGCCAGTGCATCAAAGTCTGGAGTTAGTTTTAGGTTAGCAATTCTCTTTTCGTTTATTTTTATTTCTTTTTATTGACATCCAGCATTAGACATTCACATCATTTATGCATATATCATACATCTGTTATCTGTCCTAAATGTCGGAATAATGTTTTTGTTTTATGTCCAAACTATGAAAAGAAGGACAAACCAAAAACTACTACGTACAAGTAGGGAGTGATCTTTTCAACATAACACAGTCATTGACTTGAGAAAATAAAATCAGGCCTATGGGGCGTGACGTTGTTGACCCAGTTTCACCAGTATGAGGTGAATTTCTCCAATTTATGATTAATAAATGCCGTTATCTACTCCATTTTATAAATGTCCATTGTAATTTCCATCCATACCTTTAATGTTGGGCTCTCCTGTAATAACCATTTCCTTGTAATAGTCTTTTTACAGGCCAATAGCAGGAAATTAATTAAATGTTTATCTCTTTTTGGCCAGTCCTGAGGTATGTGTCCAAAATACATGGTCTTACTCTGGAGGAGTATTTCGCATTAGAAGATATCCTGTAGGGCTTTGTATCTCTTTCCAGTAATTCTTCATGACAGGGCAGTCCGAGAAAACATGGTAATGGTTTGCATTTTGATTCCCACAGTTTCTCCAACAGACAGAGGAGTTAGTATCATAATGAGACTTCTGGGAGGGTGTAATAAAATACCTCATCAGACTTTTCCATCCAAACTCCCTCCACTTCTGTGAGCTGATACAAGTCCATTGATACCTCCATATCATTCATTGTGGCAATTCTCAAGATAGATCTGAGGTGTTTGTCAGTTAACCGGGATCTGTGACGGGCTTTGTTGATGTTCATGACGCCTAAAGGAGGTTGAGCCAAACAACACCAGCATCTTCTGTGCCGTCTTCCGGAGGTTTGGAAAACGTGGCCTCGTTGAGTGAAGCTTAAAAATCATTCAGTTTAAGAGACTTGAACTTCTCCTTCAAGACAGAGTCAGACTGAAGATTGATCAGTTCCAATTGCAGCTCCTCCGGTGCTGATTCGGGGTCTTGTGACGGGGAACAGGACACCAGCTGAAGTTACTTGTCTTTTTTTTCAAAATCACAGAACCGACGGCAAAATTCTCTGTTCAGGTCATCCAGTGATTTGCAGTATTTCTTCACATTTCGGGCGGCGTCTTTCTGCACGGCTAGTGTGGGAAAATGTGCAAAAAATTTGCTTGACATTTGCCTGGAAAATAAAACCAGCTTGAATTTGAAGGCCCTCACATTTGTGTACAAATGTCGTGCACAAACTGATCTTTCCCCTGTAGCTTCACGTTCAGCTTGTTCATGTGTGAAAATATGTCCACAGCAAACGCAAAGTCACAAAGCCAGTCCGTGTCGCTCAGCTCAGATTTCCCCATTAGCTCCAAAAATGAGCGGATCTCCTCTTTCAGCTCCCAAACCCGTTGAAACACTTTACCCAAACTAAACCAATGGAAGCGGGAGTGACAAAGTAGGTCCTAGTGATCCGCAGTGATTTCTTCCAGGAGCTTAATGAACTGACGATGATTAGTCCCTTTGCTCGTATGAAGTTAACAGGTTTTACAACTGGATCCATGATGTGATTAAGCTGCAATACAGACTTACGCAGAGACTCCTGATGAATGATGCAGTGGAGAAAAATAGGATCCTGATCAGGGCTTTCTTCTTTCACCTTATCCTGGATTCTTTTCAGCAGCCCAACATTTTTTCCAGTTAAAATGGGGCGATCCATCCGTGGTGACATTGGTAAGTTTACTCAAAGGTAGCTTCATTCTCTCGATGGCAGTAGACACCTGTTCATATAAGTCCTCCCCTCGCGTTTTCCCCTTCAGTGATTCCATGCTCCAAAGCTCCTCTGTTATCTCAAAAATGCCTTGGATAAAAATTAAGAGCTGAGCAGTGTCTTTTATATCGTTACTTTAATCCAGTGCTAGTGAATATAACTTAAAGGAATCTGTCTTTTTTTATTTTAAAATCGCTGACTATATCTCCGTCGATCAGTTTCATGCGGCGAGTCACTGTCTTGCGCGATAAACTGATTTTTTTCAAACTTGCGCCCCACCAACAACGGTCAATGTGTTTGAGTGCGCCATCTATTGGGGAAACATGGGCATTGCAGGGAAAGGGGAAAATGAACAAGGTTTTTACTATAATTTGGACGAGTCCGGCGGGCCAGATTCAAAAGCCTAAAGTATGTGGCCGGGGACCGTAGTTTGCCCATGTTTGTTGTAGGCCATATTAAATGTCTAAACTCTGCAACCCGTGCTTGCTTTTTATGAAGTTGAAGTTTTTCTTACTAACAACTCTGGGACTCCAGAGGATTGCACAAAAGTAAAATTAAGAAACCTGAGAAGTCTGAGAAAACAGAGCCTGACATATCCTGCTGAGTTCATCTTGGCCTGTTCTTCTGGACAAACACCAAACCAGAGTGAGAATGTGCAGCTGAGTCAAGCCAGGTGGCACTAATCCTGGTACGTGAGCAGATTTATTGATGGACTCACTCTGTACAAAGACAACACAGACCTTGAAAATAGGTTGTTCTTGGTCACATCAAAGTGAAATCCTGAATTTATTAGGCTACGACTGAGAGCAGAACATTGAAATCACTGCTCCTCCGTGTGGACAAAAGAGGCATTGCAGCTGGTTTTCATTCAGGCTACTTAGGGCCTCACTTACAACGTCATTGCGGGGGATTACATTACTACCACGGACCTGTAGGCTAACTATGGAGGATCCGCGAAGTACCAACCAAGGGCTAGCCAAGGGCCCATCATGGAAACAGGGGAACGTTTGAGTTGGTACTCCTTTATAGCCACTTCCTGTATTATACACCAATTTTAATTCATAGTCATAGCCTTAATTCTGTTGTCAAATATATTATTTTATCTCCATTATCAAGGTCCCAGTGCTCCTGGGCTTAGAGGTGTCAGCCAAGGATACACAACTGCCAGTCCCAACTAGCCTTGGAAGGGTCCTGAAATGATATGCCGTGTGTGCACGCTCCTTCAGGCTATCGACGCCACAGGAGCTTAGAAGAAATCTCAACAGAATACTGACTGATAAAATGTCCGGTGCTGAGACGGTAAGTGTGAATTTACTGGCAACATTGCTTGATAGACAGTTCAAAAGACTCAGCTTTCGTAATCCTGCAAATGCTGAAACAGCTGTCAAACACCTAAAGGCTGATTATGCGGCCCTGATGGGAAAAACACCTAACAGCGAAACACCTATATTATCAGCACCACAAAAGCCATATATAAGCCAAAATTAGAAACAAAACCGTTTCACCCGATATACTGCGGAAATTATTTCTTAATAAAAACACAGCAGATATTACCATTATTTGGAATATGAGTTACAGACAAGCAGACATTTTATCAACTTAGATTTTCAGGTCATAATAAAATCATCTAACACACATGGAAGATCCATCACATTCGCAGGGCTTCATTTGGCTGTGAAACAACTAATGTTACAAGTAGATGTACCCCATGAGCACACTGAATGCTGCTTTGGAGCTTAGTGAACTGATTGGGTCCATTTTGGCTTGCTCATTCTGTTAGGGATAGGCGTGGACAGGACTCAGCTACAGAACATCTGGAGGCAGGAGTTGCAGGCATCATTGGACATGTAGCCTCTGTAGCTTGAGGTTAGAGTGGTATAGAGCCTTTGTGAGGAACAAAAATGAAGACTAGGTAAATACAGTATTTTTAATGTACTATAATTATCACCATGATAATGTTTTCTACTTCTGAAGCAAGACTAAGGCCCTTGCACACACTGTTCTACTGAAAGATCACTTTAACATGATTAGATCCTGATAATCTTATTCAACTATAGCAATAAGTTGAATTCTCTGTAGAGATCGGACATTCTCGTTAAAGTTTTTAAAAAAATTCAGGGGTATGATCTGGCCCTGTCAGTTTCAGTCCTTATTTGAAATATTGTTAAACCTGGGCCTTTTTTCCAATATAATTTGGACTACACTTATTTTGATAAGATTATGTTTACATCCTGCCTAAATACACTGGTGCCATTACGGCAGTGTCATTTTATGTGGGAATGAATTTCATTTGTATTCTTTCCCACTTAAGATGAAGACCAAATATGAGTGGTGTTGGTGTTTCTTGTCCACTGTGAAACAGGCTTCAGATTATCCTGGAAATGTATTAAAACATGAATTCTGATAAGTATGCCAATGTTTATATTTTAAGCATATGAGGTAATGCATTGCAGTGACTTCAGTCCAGGGACACATCTCATGATGCAGCCATAGATTTTGTGCAGCTATAAGATTCTATTTCCTGTTGGTATATTAAAAAAAAAAAATTCTCACCTCATAAATCAGAATATCACTTTCCCTATCTCAGCAATATGTCTCATATTTTCTGGGTAGGAAGTGTATCTTTTGAGTATCTATTTTAGCAATTTATGTTTTTTAGTGTTGTGTTGGAGACTTGCATTATTCATCGGGAAATGATTGGTTCATTTCCTGTGGTTCAAACATTCCCTTAGGAATTATGTGAAAGGATAGAACAAACCTTAAAAGGTATAGTCTGTAATGTTGGAGAGCTAGCAAGATTTGAAAGTGGCACCTCCTCTAAGCCCCACCCAGAGGTGGACAGAGTACTCGACCCCAGTACTTGAGTAAGAGTACAAATACTACTGGTCAAAATTTACTCCGTTACAAGTAAAAGTAGCTCAGTCAAAATATTACTCGAGTAAGAGTAGAAAAGTACTTGCTTTTAAAGGTACTTAAGTATCCAAAAGTAAATGCTTTTAAATTTACTTTAAGTAAAAGTAAGAGTAAGAGTAAATTTCTTATTTTCCACATCAGTAAATTACTATATTTTTTGTAAATTAATTTAAGGATCTTTTAACTCTTGTTTCTGCGAATTAACTCTTTGAAACCAGCTGCACTGATGTGCTGCTTTTAGAACCACAATGTTATATAAAACATGCAGAAACACCAAAAACAAATCAAATGAATGGGATCATAAGAGGACAGCAGATGATGCAGAGTTTATTAACAATCATGAACTGAAACCAAATGAACCTGCACCATCCAACTAAGTCTGGATCCCCCTCAAAGACCACTGCTTTACAAAAAACTACATCTCTGCTTTCAATAACTCAAATGTCTTGAGTTATTGAATGTCTGTCTTGACAAACGCAGGCTACTTTGGCGGTATCGTTTCGAGGAGGCTTGACGTATTTCCGCTTTACGTACATCCCAGTGGTCCGCGTGCACTGTGATAGGTCTCCTCCTTTGACAAAAACAGCTTGTGTCCAATAGGATTTTAGGGAAGAAGAAAAAAGAGCAGACCTGAAAGTAACGAGTACTTTTCAGCCTTCCTAGAAATGTACTCGAGTAAAAGTAAAAATATTTGTCTTGGAAATGTATTCAAGTAAGAGTAATAAGTACCAAAGAAATCTAATACTCAAGTAAAGTACAAATCCTCTGGATATGTACTTAAGTACAGTACTCAAGTAAATTTACTCCGTTACTGTCCCTCACTGGCCCCACCACCTCCTCCCCCTCCCGTCAGCGCTCCGTCCAAAGCCACGCCCCCACAAACTTTGGGGAACGCGCATTTGCAGGAGTCGAGTTTTCCAGGACATTTTGGACAGCACATTTTCAACAAACTACCCCATGTCTCATTCACCTGTAAGCGAGGCATTTTCCTCGTTTTCTGCGCCATTCTTCAGCAAACGTGACTCGAGTGTGTGAAGTTTTCCGGCAAGATTTTCGACGTGACGAGTGCGCGCAGGGGGGCGTGGGCGGGACTTAAAATGAAGGCACCGGGTTGGTTCTTTCCCCCCTGCCAGTCCTCTGGTCCTCTGACCAATCCGTTTCATTCGGTGCGCAAAAAACAGATTGTTCACAGTTTTTACAGGATTAAAGCTGTCAGAGAGGTCGGATTTTTTTTCTTTCCTTTTTCTGAACACATTATTCACTGGCTACTCTCAGGATGGAAGGACCATTTCACCCAGCATAACAATACATTTTTTTGAATAGGATTACAGACTATACCTTTAAGCTGTACATACATGGTGAAATGTGTGTTTGAAAGCTGAAGTTTTCTATTCGTGGAAGCCTAATCTCCTGTTTATCTTTGGATAATCATCTGAACCCCCCCTAAATGTCATTACATCAAACTAAACAAAAACCTTTCAAATAAAGATATTGACTGTTCTTATCTTTTTACAAATAAATCAGCCTGTGTAGAAATGAGATTTAATTAGATGCTTTATATAACCTGGATTTTAATTAACCATATCTGCTTAATCGAAAATGTACACAAACATCTTAATTAAAACAGTAGTATCTATTGAGCTAAAATAACCTGAAATGCTCTCTTACCCCTTTTACACCAAGCTGGTTCCAGGGCTGGTTCTGGGCTAGAGCCAGAGTTAGCACCAGTTCTTTGGTTTTACACAGCCTAAGCACCGGCTCCTGGCTCTCAAAACGGGTGCTACGCCAGCCCCTTTGAGCTGCTGGGCCAGCTCAAAGAACCAGTTACGCTGGGGGCTGGGGGCTGGGGGCGGGGCTGGGGACGGTGTTACTGAAAAACCAGAGCAGAGTAAACCCGGAAGAGCGCCGTTTTTAAACAACGTAGCGTTGAAGACGGTGGTTAAGTTAGTAGACTCTTTTATTATTACATCCATTTATTTAATAATGGATGTAAAACAGAAGCAGCAGTGGTCTACGGTACAATCCACCAACAGTAACGTCTGCGGGCTCCGTGCCGCCGATGCAGCGGCGCAGCCTCGCGTCCGAGCCCGCGGGGGAGCGTTCCAGCCCCGGGACGCTTGGACGCGAGGCTGCGGAGCCCGCCGATGCAGCGCAGCTCCATCAATTTATTTCATAAAAATTCCCGGCCCGCGGGGACGCCTCCCAGCCCGCCGTTCTGGTTCCGCCGCGTTACACCAACGCAGAGCCTACGGCGGAGCTCCTGAGGAAAGGAGAGGAGCTGCTGTCCCCCGGGGCTGCTGGCTTTCGAGTCAAATTTGTTAACAGGCCTTATTTGGATAAACTGAGCCCAGGTTGGGGATCTTAAAGGGTTACTTTACCTGAAAAAAATATTAAAACGTAATAAAGTGCCATATTAACAGCGCTACAGCAGGAATTAAAACAGCTTTTAACTGTCGGCTTCCTCATATGGTGTGACGATCGACGCAGAGCGTACGGCGTAGGTTACGCGGCGACGGGCGCCGTGCGCCGTACCCTACGCCGTAGGCTCTGCGTCGATTTAACGCGGAACCATAAATCAGCTCCGGAGCCCGCAGTCAGCCAGAAATTCCGAAATTTTCAGAGCAAATTTCTTAACAGGCGTCATTTGGATAAACTGAGCCCAGGTTGGGGATCTTAAAGGGTTACTTTACCTGAAAAAATATTAAAACTTAATAAAGTGCCATATTAACAGTGCTACAGCTGCCTGAAATTAAAACAGCTTTTGGCTCTCAGCTTCCTGATCAGGGTGGGGATGAAAACGAGGGGGAGTGGTGACGTGATGTCGTGTCTCTCTGGCCAGCTCCTGGGCAGCACCAGCTGTGTAAAAGCAAACGGTTCTTACTTAGAACCAACCGCGAACCAGCTCTAGCACCAGCACTAGCACCAGCCCTGGAACCAGCTTGGTGTAAAAGGGGTATCTGAAGAGATGTTGTGAATAAGGAAGTGAAGCACAAATGATGAAAAAAGGGCAAAGATGGAGAGGGGGATCTGGTTGACTTGTAATGAGGATGGTGCTGCTGATGGCATAGCTTTCGAGCCCTGCAAACATTCACACTGCATATTCAGTGGATATGATGTCTTAGTGGTTTCATCCTGCTCACATCTTTCGTCTGCCTCGCTCACAGCACTGTGATCGAATTTACAATTGTAGATGTTCAAGCCTGTATATAACCGTGTCCAAAAGTGTTTGGTTTATGAGTGGGTGACAAAGTCGCGGTTATCAATCGAGCTGTTGTGAATAACATCTAAATATCTATGGCAGGAAGATATATTGTGGGATCTTTGTTTGAAAAACAACTAGTTCAAAATCAGATTACATTGAAAAGTATCTCAGTATCTCATCGCAAATCTGTGTGGTGTTGAAACAAAAAGAAAACATCTGATGTAAAGCAAATACATATTTACTTGGAATATAATAGCTTGTAAAAATTAGCACAAATGAACTTCTGATTTTTTTTGGTTCCATTTTTATAGGCTTTGAGGTTTTTTTTTTTTTTTTTTTACACTTCCCAAGATGTACTCCAGTTGTTTGGTCTCTTGTTCCCTTTTGTTCCTTTTCTAGTCTTTTCATCCGAGATTTCTTTCTTGTGTCTCTTTGTCATCTCTGCCATGCTGTCCACTGTAGCTCTATGAGGTAGTTTCATCTTATCGACGTGTAACATAGTGACAAAAAGAAAATACAACAGTCACAAGACTCCAGAACAGAATTCGAGACTTACTTTGGCTAGCTTTACCAGAGAGTAGGGACCTCTTGTCGCTACTATCTGCTAGCAAACAGTTCCACATTAATGCACCACCTCTGGATGACAGAATTTTCAGATCTTAGGCTGCTGACTTAAACTACAGAGATATTATGAGATTAACTTTGTAAAGAGTGAAGGTAAAATGAAGTAGCGACTGTATGTGTCGAAGGGACTCAATAGAAGCTAAAAGAATACGATTTATAATGGGTAAACTGAGGTGAATGATTGTGTATTGGGGTTGTTATGGGACTGTGTCTACAAGTACCATTGATTAATTTTGTGTGCAGCATCATGGAACATAGAGGGATACACAACTTCTGAGATAACTCAGGAGTAAGTGAATGCTTGGTGAACCGCAGGGCTCTCAAGTCTCATGCATTGAGCGTGAGACTCACGCATTTCCACACGTTCACACGCTGTCGCGCCACACATGACATTTCTCACACTGAGAAATTAACTTCACTGCACAGTAATCCCAACAGCCCATTTTACAAACGAGTAAAAGGCAGACCAGGCTACTGTGGCTGTGCTCTCAGCTCAGAGCAGCTGTTTTGAGTTACCAACCAGCCAATCAGAAAATAATTTTATTTGTTGTAAAATCTGAGTTTCAGCTTCAAGTGTTCCATGAATGCGTTGCCAAGGTCTTAAGTTACAACACACTCTTAAACACACACACACACACACACACACACACACACACACACACACACACACACACACACACACACACACACACACACACACACACACACACACACACAGAATAAACACTACTGTTCAAAGGGCCAATTTGGGGCTAATTGTGTTTTTCTTTATTTAATTTTGTTTGTTGTTTGTTTAGACGAGAATGAGACAAAGGTTTTGGTTTCGATTTAATAAAGCATGAATATTGTGAAAAGACAATGACCACCGCATTGCACAGACTTACCAACCTTCGAATCGCATCTCAAAACTCACCTCTTCAGAACAGCTTTTAATGTGTGATTTTTTTCTTATCCTTTATCTTTTATCTCTTATCTTTTTTATCCTGTTGAAATTTCTTCTTTCTGAAGAAGCTGGGTCGATGGGACGCTGGGAGAGTCATTCCTGCGCGAGCAGAGCTACGGTAGAGTTGTTTAACAACAAAATTATTCAAATGTTTAACCTGCTATAGTTTTACAAACTTTCACTAGCTGAGAAAAGAAAAATCATCAATGCCACAACATTCAAGTGAAAAATAATTAGGCAGTGGGAAAAAAAGATGTAAAATAAATATATTCAATTCAACTCAATTTTATTTATCTAGCATCCATTACAATAAAAACTGTCTATAGGCTCTTTCCATAGTCCCAAGCGAACAACCAGGGAGACACTGTTTTCTATTGACTTTCATTCAGCAGCATATTTTATTCAGCTCCAACTGATGAAAGGTGACCAGAGACATTAGGAACTTGTTGCTTACTGTGGACCAGAACGTAAAGGAACAAGACCCTCCTTAGATTGCGGAACATGTTATGGTTTAAACCACACATACTAAGGTTTCCTGGGATTGTTGTGAATGCTCATCTGGAGAGTGGAGGTGGAATGAAGCGGGGATATTCAGTACAACTTTATAGTACGGCCACTGTGTGTAAATTAGTCGGACTCCAAATTTTTACCATTAGCACGGTTACCATGCTCACAGCTCAGCTGCATCATCAGAAAGAAATGCCAACAGCATGACAATGTGAGTTGCAGTATATTTGTTACTAAAATATTAAATACTTAAAAGGTATAGTCTGTAATCGTATTCAAAAACATTTATTGTTATACTGGGTGAAATGGTCCTTCCATCCTGAGAGTAGCCAGTGAATAATGTGTTCAGAAAAAGGAAAGAAAAAAATCTGACCTCTCTGACAGCAATCTGTTTTTTGCGCACCGAATGGCACGGATTGGTCAGAGGACCAGAGGATTGGCAGGGGGGAAAGAACTAATCAGATGCCTTCATTTTAAGTCCCGCCCACGCCCCCCTCTGTCCCATGGGCGCACTCGTCACGTTGAAAATCTTGCCAGAAAACTTCACACAGCCGAGTCATGTTTGATGAAGAATGGTGCAGAAAACGAGAAAACGCAGCCAAAAATACCACCTCCCCAGTATGGGGGGCCGTGGGGATGGAGGCGTCTCCATCCCGGCGAGGGCGGAGAGCGCCGGTGCGGGTGGCGGTGCGGGTGGCGGTGCGCTGCGCTGCCGTGCAGGCTCTGTTGCCACGGCTACACCGTAGGATATGCCGTAGCCTACGGCGTAGGGTACGCGGCGGCGTGTACCATTCTGCGTTGGTGTAACGCGGAACCATAAATCAGCCTTCAGTGTGTGCTCTGTGTGCTGTTCTGAACACTTCTCTGTTGTGCTCATTTTGCTGGGACATCGGGTCCCTCCGCCAAGACACAACTTTTGCGCTATGCGTTCATTGTTGTGTCTAAAAATGATGCGCAGTGCCCACCCGATCAGAAACGGTACAGATATTCTGTGATATTTTTTTATATTTATAAAAAAAATAAAATTATAAAAAAATAAAGGATCCCCATAACTTTGATTGGGTGGGCAGGACGCACGTTTGAGTGGGCACAGCCCACCCCTGCCCCCCCTAAAACCGGCCTCGCTTACAGGTGAATGAGACATCGGGTAGTTTTGTTGAAAATGTGCTGTCCAAAATGTCCTGGAAAACTTGACTCCTGTAAATGCGCGTTCCCCAAAGTTTGTGGGGGCGTGGCTTTGGACAGAGCGCTGACGGGAGAGGGAGGAGGGGCCGGGGCTTAGAGGAGGTGCCACTTTCAAATCTTGCTAGCTCTCCAACATTACAGACTATACCTTTTAAGGTGAATATTTAGTTCAGTTAAAACAAGCTTATATTTGTTTGCTCCATTAGCAGTGCCATGTCTTTACAAAGACTTTAATGTCAGGACTGTTCCGAGTAAGACTGTTCATGTTCATCTGTTCATGGGTTTCTCAGTTGGATTTATAATGTTGATCACAGCATGCTTCTACAGAATTGATTAATTCTAAAAAATATGGGCTGAGTGCAGATATTGAAAAAAAAACATCATTATTCATGTATCACAAGCATGTTAGCTCTATAATTGCCATGAAAGGGAACTGGAGTTTCTTTGGATTTAATACATATAAACTAATGTCACTAAGTTGTTGTTTTTTTTAGGTGAGATTAAAAAATAGATGAATTAGATTAATTGATTGCAGATCCTAATTAATTAATTGCTCCAATTATTTCATTGCTTCATAGCACTAGCTAAAAGCAATGAAAATGGTCACAAGGCCATTAATCTCTGTAAAATATGTCGCCAATACATTTTTCTCAAGGACTTTTTACCCTTGTTAGCTTAAATGACATAAAAGAATCCCAAAACCTTTTTATCTTCAAAACATTGCAACTCGTCAGGTGTGGTATCGCGTTTTTTTTATTTACGTCCTGTTTTATTTTGAAATCCCTTGTCCTTGTGTTTAAGTCATGTTTTGACTTCCCCTGTTCCCATCTGCCCTGATCGTGTGCACCTGTGTCTAGTCAAGCCTTCTGTGCACATGGTCCATACTGTTACTACCCTCCATGTCTCATATCATGTTCTTTGGATTTTTGCTCACGTTTAGGCTCTTGTTTTTTGAAATTCCTGCTCAGCAGTGCTTTTGTTTTAGTAAATAAAACCAAGTTTTTTGGAACTCCTGCCGCCTCACTCTCCTGCATCTGAGTCCCACTCAGCCACTCCTTGACAGGTGGTAGATAAATAGAACATGTCAGAAGACATAATTCACAAGCCAATCATGAAGAAGAGAAAATCGAGGACCGTCACGTCGCCGGGTCGGCGTCACCGGGGCCCCTCCCTGGAGCCAGGCCTGGGGTTGGGGCTCAAAGACGAGTGCCTGGTGGCCGGGTCTTTGCCTGTGGGACCCGGCCGGGCTCAGCCTGAAACACTGATGTGGGCCCGCCTTCCTGTAGGCCCACCACCCGCAGGAAGGACCGTGAGAAGCCGGTGCCGTGGACTGGGTAGAAGTCGTGGCGTGGTGCCTCGACGACCCAATCCCTGGACCAAAACCCTCACAGTGAGTGCCTTGGAATGTCACCTCGCTGGGGGGGGGAGAGGAGCCGGAGCTTGTGCATGAGGTTGAGAGATACCGGCTAGAGATAGTCAGGCTCACCTCCACACATAGCTTGGGCTCTGGGACCCAGCTCCTTGTAAGGGACTGGACCCTCCACTACTCTGGAGTTGCCCAGGGTGAGAGGCGGCGGGCTGGTGTGGGCTTGTTTATAGCCCCCCAGCTCAGTCGCAATGCGTTGGAGTTTACCCCGGTGAACGAGAGGGTCGCTTCCCTGCGCCTTCGGGTCAGGAAAAGGTCTCTCACTGTTGTTTGTGCCTACGGGCCAAACGGCAGTGTGGAGTAACCGGCCTTCTTGGAGTGTCTGGGAGGGGTACTTGATAGTGCTCCAACGGGGGACTCCATTGTTCTAAGTTTAACACTGCTGCTGCAATTGATGGTGCAGAAAGAGATGGCAATGTATTTTTGCCAATCCATCATTGCCAGTCATTTCTGTTCTGTATCACTTCTGCATGTTCATAAGTGTGAGATTGTTTGTGTGTGTGCATATTCCTAAACTGTGCAATGACATAAATAATGCACTATAGATCTTTTCTTTTGGTTTTTGTCTTACATAAAGCAATTTATCTCTATCCTATTGCACTTGGTATTTGTGTATCTCTGTGAATGTATCATAAAATAATTGTATATTTATTTCAAAAATGTTTTTCATTGGATCATTGCAATGTTTACCCACAATCAAAATCATTTCTTTTACACAATGAGGCAGGGGTATGACCTTGTGTGTCGCATTTGAGGGTTTAGTGATGTTTATCTTTGCCTTACAAATGCTTATAATGGTATTGTTGTCATGACTCTTGGGTCATTGTATCAGCTGTCTTTCAAATACTTATTTTCAGCAGGGTTGAATAGATGTTTTTTATATATTACTGTAAATAAAACAATTGTTATGCGTGCTGTGCTTACTCCACATGGTTCATTTTTGGATTGAACCTCTAGCTTCCAGACTGTGTTAAGTGGATCAGCTACCTGTCCTTGATACTGCAGTTGGGTTCAACTTTTAGTTTATTTCTGGATGAAATTAAAATGGTTTAGGTAGTGCCGTGTTATACAGGGGCTCAGTTTGCCTCATATTGACTGATACAGTAGACCAATTGGTCCTTAGTGGTGGATGTGATATTGTTTTGAGGACACTTCATCATTTAGAGCTGAAATCACAACAAGGATGGTATTACAGTTTAGAGCTCAGCTCTGGTTTTGCTGCCAATGGATCTGCTGTTTGCTTGAATGAGTGCGTTTACATGGGAAGTTTAATTTCTCTTTAATTCAGAATTAAAATTAAATCAGATTTAAAATGAGTAAAAATGACCATGTAAACACCTAACTCCGAATGAAAATGGCCATTCCGAATTAAATTTAATTCCGAAGTAAGTAGCTGGTTTATTCCGATTTTAAATCAGAATAGAATAATTCCGCGATCATGTATACATTCATTCCGCTTTAAATTAATTCCGGTCTTTCTGCGCCTCTCGTTCCCTGGCCCGTCTGTCGCAATGACGCTTATACTCCGCGCTGGGCTTGTTTTCGAAACAAAGTTTCAAGATGGCAGCACGCGAGGCTTGAATATTAAGATGAGCTCATAAACACAAAAGCAAATTAATGAAATGAAACATTAAAGAACAATGGTGTTCACATGTTTTCTCACTTGCTAAAGTAAATCACATACGTAATGTTACAGTAAAGTGATTTCTTATCCCACAGGTCCTCCTGATGTTTTATATTAGTCCCCTTGTCAAGGTGTTGATAAAACACACTGAAATATTCACTTTGACTTTTTACTTTATTCCCTTTAGACTTGACACCTCTAACATAAATCTACCAGTACACTGGGTTTCCAAGTAATTGGAATGAGATAAGGTTTTTGTTGCGGCCTCAAAATCCAGCTGAGCTCATGGTCTGGTCACAGTTTTAGACAGTCATACTGAGCTCTGGTCTGGCACCAGTGCAGTTCAAATGCCAGTCTGAAATTTAGAGGGCTCTGCTGAAACACAGAATTTATTTACATAATGATTTCAAATGGTTTGGAGATATTATATTTTCCCGAGGCTCAGACAGCATTCGATGTAATGTGATAACTGACCTTTCGAAGAAATTAAATGTTTACCACAAAATTGTATTTCTGTATATACCAGCTAAAACTGAAGGATACATTTTAAGTCTTGAATTTATTTGAATGATCCTGGACTATAGAAGAAAATTCTGTTTTGAAGAAATGCAGAAATGCTACCTGTCCTGTAGCTCAGTTGTGATGTTTAGGTGACCAAATAAATGATGTTACTTTTTTTATTTCAACATCACTGCAAAAAATGAGCCGGAAGATATCTTTTCAGTTTAAGAGCAGAATTCTTTAATTACATGCTCGAATATTGTTCTACTGATATTCACATTCAGGAAACCTGTGCCTGTGTCAAGACCAGTTATAGTTTTATTATAACATTGAAAATAATAACTCCATTAACTGAGATAAAATAAAAAGCTAAGATTTTAATAAAACCAAACTAAAATGAACAATACAAAACTAACTGAAATAAATTAGAATTGTGGGTAAAAATCACCTTTTCATTTTGTGCCTTTATTAATTACTAAATCTTTTTAATTATTCAAAAAGAAAGAGTGATGGAATTTTTCTTCTGTATTGCATTATTGGTAGGATTCTTTCATCCTTGATTTTTTTGTTCATCTGTCAATCAATACTTCCAAAAACTAAATCTAAGATTAAAATGAAAATAAAACTAATCAGTTTTTCAAAACTAAAACTACTGATGCGCTTGTTAAACCAATTAAAACTAAAGTGAAAAAAATTAAATAAACTGACAGCAGAATCGGTTTGGAGATTTTTAAATTTTGAATGTTCTAATAGTTTTTATATTTTTCTTTTTCAGATTAAATGTTGCTTAAATATTCCGCTCACCTCATATTCTTTTGTACACTACATGAATTGATCGAGGATATTTTTCCTTTTTAACCTACAGATCTGAACTATACACCCCCAAATTCCAAGCTAGTAGAAGGCCACACTTATATCAACGTTTTCTCACAGGTGTGGTTGTTTTATTTTGCATTTCCTCCAGAGGGGTGGATGGATGGTTATAAAATGAGTTCTTTACACCGGTTTCAGTACTGACCACAGTACTATTGCTGCAATGACTGTCTCACAGTGTCAGTAGTTGGATAGAAAACACCACTGTGCTGCCTTATCCATGGTTGCTTTAAATGATTCGATTCAGTGGATAATGACTTGCTGTTGAACATACTCTGTGATGCTTGTTTGCATCCTAAAGCTGTTACATCATACAGAAATGATCAAAGGCTGTTGTTAATTTATGTGATTTATTGGATTAGAAGTAATTTTTTTATAAATGCTTACTCTTGTCTTTTTATAAATGCTTACTCTTACTCTAGCTGACTCTCTTCCATATACAGTATTTATTTGCGCTCGAAAAACGCTTTTATTCCTTGACTTTATCCTAAGAAGAAAAAAACATCCCTCTGATGTCATTCATAGCAAGCTGGAGACTGGATTTGAAGCCAGTTTGTTAGGCTTATGGACAACACTGTGTTTCGCAGTGATTGATTTTGTCCAACCTCTGGTACATCCAATCATCCACCCTAGTACCGACCAAACGTTTGGACACACTTCCCCATTTGTTTGATTGAGAAGGTGTGTCCAAACTTTTGGTCTGTACTGTACTGTGTGTATATATATATATATATATATAATATATATATATATATATATATATATATACACAGTATATCTCAAAAGTGAGTACACCCTTTAGATTTTTGCAAATATTCTGTCATATCCTTTCAGGGGATAACACTATCTTAATGAAACTTTGATATAACTTAAAGTAGTCAGTGTGCTGCTTGAATAACAGTATAGATTTATTGTCCATTGAAAATTATTCAGTACACAGCTGTTAATGTCTAAACAGCTGGCAACAAAAGTGAGTACACCCCATAGTGAACATGTCCTAATTGTGCCCAAAGTGTCAATATTTTGTGTGACCACCATTGTTATCTAGCACTGCTTTAACCCTCCTGGGCATGGGATTCACCAGAGCTGCACAGGTTGCTTCTGGAATCTTCTTCCACTCCTCCATGACGACATCACGGAGCGTACAGATGTTGGACACCTTGCACTCCTCCACCTTCCTCTTGAGGATGCCCCACATGTGCTCAATTGGGTTTAGGTCTGGAGACATACTTGGCCAGTCCATCACCTTAACCTTCAGCTTCTTCAGCAAGGCCATTGTCATCTTGGAGGTGTGTTTAGGGTCATTATCATGTTGGAAAACTGCCCTACGGCCCAGTTCCCGAAGAGAGGGGATCATGCTCTGCTGCAGGATGTCACAGTATATATTGGAATTCATGTGTCCCTCAATGAAATGCAGCTCCCCAGTGCCGGCAGCACTCATGCAGCCCCAGACCATGATGCTGCCACCACCATGCTTGACTGTAGGCAAAACACATTTGTCTTGGTACTCCTCACCAGGGTGCCGCCACACATGCCGGACCCCATCTGAACCAAACAGGTTTATTTTGGTCTCATCAGACCACAGGACATGGTTCCAGTAACTCATGTTCTTAGATTCATTGTCTTCAGCGAACTCTTTGCGGGCTTTCTTATGCATCGGTTTCAGAAGAGGCTTCTGTCTGGGGCGACGGCCATACAAACCGATCTGATGCAGTGTGCGGCGTATGGTCTGGGCACTGACAGGCTAACATCCCACTTCTGCAACCTCTGTAGCAATGCTGGAAGCACTCGCACGTCTATTTTTGGAAACCAACCTCTGGATATGACGCTGAGCACGTGGACTCAACTTCTTTGGTCGACCCTGGCGAGGCCTGTTCCGAGTGGAACCTGTCCTGGAAAACCGCTGTACGATCTTAGCCACTGTGCTGCAACTCATTTTCATGGTGTTGGCAATCTTCTTGTAGCCAAGGCCATCTTTGTGAAGCGCAATAATCCTTTTTTTCAGCTGCTCAAAGAGTTCCTTGCCATGAGGTGCCATTTTGTCCAGCATTCAGAGAGAATTGTTCCCAAAACATCAAATTTAACAGCCCTGCTTATCATTTACACCTGAATCCTTGTAACACTAACGAGTCACATGACACCAGGGCGGGAAAACAACATCATTGGACACAATTAGGACATGTTCACTATGGGGTGTACTCACTTTTGTTGCCAGCTGTTTAGACATTAACAGCTGTGTACTGAGTAATTTTTAAAGGACAATAAATCTATACTGTTATTCAAGCAGCACACTGACTACTTTAAGTTATATCAAAGTTTCAGTAGTATAATGTTATCCCCTGAAATGATATAACAGAATATTTGCAAAAATCTAAAGGGTGTACTCACTTTTGAGATATACTGTGTATATATATATATATATATATATATATATATATATATATATATATACACATATACATATATATATATATATGTAACATAGTTGAATAGGTTGTGGTTAAAATCCCGCTAAATGGGGAAACTACGCCCCCTGCTGTTGTACATGCCTGCATTCATATTAGCAGGGAATTGTGGGAAATCCTCAGTGCTGGAGGATTCCCATGAGGCAGGTAATGCATCTGTATGTCCGTGGACAAAACGAGTTATAAATGTTTTGGAAAGCACTTAAAAGTTTAATCTGGGATAAATGTCTGAAAGCTAACTTTATTAGACCAACTTTGTCACGTTTTTTGTTCAGTCAAATATATGTTCTGTGCATGTTTATTACTTGTAAAAAAACGTCTCCAGTACAAGTAGCTAACAGGTTTTATTGTTGTTTTCCCAGACAGACCTATGTGCTTTGGTCCACACATACTGGTATTAATGTGCACTGTCTCCTGTACCCCTTTTTCTGTTGCTGCAGGTATGTTGAGTGTCACAATTTTATGTTTTGTGCAAATTCATTAAGCTAAAATAATATATAAAAAACGGTAACAGTTCAAGGTAAAAAGATACTACATGCATTTTACATTTTCTGTTTTTTCATGTATAAGACATTTGATTTATTTTACTTTGATGCAACTGTATTAAATCCACTATACGATCACTATATGTATAGCAATCAAAACACTATAGTATACTAGTACTCTCAGTGCTGGAGGATTCCCATGAGACAGACTATGTTTTTTGGTCCACACATACTGGTATTGATGTGCACTGTCTCCTGTACCCCTTTTTCTGTTGCTGCAGAATAAACACCCTTTTGAGCTGTTACCACCACATGAGTTCCAGAGCGTAATTAATACGGAGAAGACATACATCGGTCACACACACACACACACACACATACACATATATATATATATATATATATATATATATATATATATAAATAAAGGTAAACACATCCTTTACAACAACTATGAAGGATATGCATTTCTCTGAATCATTCCATCTTACATCTCCAAAATACATGGTTGATTAGATGTTTGATTATTGTCTCGCTAGAATGGTCCACAGAACTTGTTATAGCGCCCAGACCCTTTTGAGTTAACTATGGTTTGGAGTGCATTTCAGTGATAATATAGTATTTCTTGGCCAATGAAAGCCTTCTCCAGGGCTTTGTGGGGATATCGGCAGCAACAATTACTTTGCTCTTAGATTTCCTCAACAAGCTTCAAACAGAATACCAAGACTGCAGTACCAGAACAGATTAGATGAGAAGATTAAAATCCTCTCCATTTGCCTTATCATAGGCAAATGGCTGCTGGAATTACAGTAGCTTCCTGTTGAAGACAGACCCTCATATAGATAAAACTTTTTT
The DNA here is from genome assembly GCF_033807715.1 of Cololabis saira. NCBI lineage: Eukaryota > Metazoa > Chordata > Actinopteri > Beloniformes > Belonidae > Cololabis > Cololabis saira. The sequence goes on along the minus strand of NC_084595.1, from coordinate 13,320,442 downwards.
TTATACAGGGGTTGAAGTTATGAAAAAATATTTAACTCAGCCCTATCATATCCAATGTCCCATGTCATTGCTCAGCCTCATAGAATGTGAGTTGAACTCTTAATTGCAGGGAATGTGTTTCAAACACTCTAAAATCCCCAGATTCTTCAGTGTCTCAACACTTATTTAATACCATTTAAGTTGAATATTATTTATTTCAACCTTTACAAATTACACAATCAATTACCAATATAAGATATGTATCAGTCTTGTGACCCATAGGTTTCTGAGAAGCCGTTTTGAAGCATCTTTTTCCTTTATAGTATGTGCTCATGTTGACAGGAAGCTGATCGGAACATGCCCACCCTATGTCAATCAAAGTTAGCTATGGCTATCAGCACAACTAACAGCATAGCTGCAGCTATTTTAATAATTATAGCAGAAAATCTCATATCAGATGCGTCTGTGGGAAAACCAAAAAAAAAAGCTGCATTTAGCCAAAGCTGAGTTCGTATAAACTACTGTTCACGTCACAGAGCTTTAAAGCACAATTATGACTGATTATGAGCGGTAGTAGCTAACATGAGCTAAGCTGAGCCAACTGTCAGTTGATCATTTTAAAAATAAATTAAATCCTTAATATAAATGCCTCTCTGCTTTAAAAAAAATGTGCCACCCTTAGAGTTCTTATGGATGTGAAATCGGGCTGAAAGTAGGCTCTCTTCGGCTCTCGTCTCCCTGAGTTGGTCCAAAAAATACTCCCGAACACACCAACCCGACGCCAACTAGAATGTACATTCTGCACGTGTGTGATGCGTAATACATCCCCATAACTGCAGGCGGCGCTACTGTAATGTTGCACACACTACTGTTGCACAAAAACAAAACAACCGGAAATTAAGGATTGCTATAGTCTCAAATTCTGAACTAAGCCCGCAGTTTTCACATCTGAAGTCCAAATGGATCGAAAATAAGTTGCTAATATGGACAATATAATAAATCAAACAGAAGCCAAATTCAAACCAATGATAGAGTGTAGTTTAACACTTCTACCATCGCTGTTTAGCTAATAAGTTTACCATCGTGCACATGCACACGCACACAGAATTATTGAGACAGTGGTCTCACGTGGGCATGAATCTCACGTGAAATTGGTCAGGACATGAGAGAGAGAAATCCTTGCTGATCAGGATGAGATCACTTAGCGACTGGAGTCTTGCGATCACTGAGTGGATAACATCACTCTCACTCAACATCACTCAAGCTGCAGCAACTGATGGAGCGATGGAAACAGTCACCAAACAGTCATTAGATTCCTGTAGAGGCTGGGTCCATGGGACAATGGGAGGGAGACATCCTGGACACAGGGTTTAAACACCTCTTGAAAGTAGCTGACAGAAGGTAGACTATAACATTGCGAAAAATATTTTTCGCAAACTGTGCTTCCCACAATTTATCGTGATATTGATTTGAGGTCATATTGCCCATCCCTAGCCGTCACCCAGCGCCATCTTGAAAGAAGAAAAAAAAGTAGGTAGGTAGGATTTACGGCATATGGACAATATTTTCAGAAAGGGAACATATGCACGGGTGAAGCTACAGATGAAATATATATATATATATATATATATATATATATATATATATATATATATATATATATATATATATATATATATATATATATATATATATCTCAACCCAGTCTCACATAAAAACGTACCCTGCCTACGTTGGTCCAAAGTGCAAAAACGTAGAGGGGTTGAATTGTCTAACTGTTACATTTTTCTGCCTATTCGTTTTGCGTCCAAGTCACGTGACTTTCAAGATTCTGGCCGTGACACCAAAAAACACTGCTTGCACTTTAAACAGTTTTTAAAAACAGACGCCAAGCCCCCACCACGTCCAGTTGTCCTCGGGGAGTTTAAATAAGCGCAATCAGGTGGTAAAAGTTCTGAAAAAGGTTTCAACTCACCAATACGTAGCCAGGTTTTCAGTAAGGCACAACAAAGTAATTCAGGATAAATTCTCTTATTCCCAAGCGAACAAGCTTTGACAAGTGCAATCCTGATAGAAGCCGGATCTCCTTCCCAGGGCCAGTTTTTGCTATGGGCAATATGGACGACTGCCCAGGGCGCAATCCACTTGGGGGCGCACGAGAGCTCTCAAAAAAAAACAAAAAAAAACGCTCTGACAGTTCCATCTCAAATCTATTCAATGGGCACTGTTATTGTCACATCAACTTGCTGCTGCTGAGAGTCGTGTGTATGTGTGTGTGTGTGTGTGTGTGTGTGTGTGTGTCCAATCCAGGCGAGAGAGAAGCGGGGGTGCGGCAGAGGTCAGAGAGGAAAAGCAAAGGGAGGGGGGGGCGAGGGATGATTCCAAGGCCACACACAGCTGCTTCCAAATAATTTGTATTTCATTCATAAAAATAATAATATCTACCCACATGTAATGAAATGGTTTATGTGAATATTTACAGAAATAAAAAATAACAAAAAAAGACGGACAGCTTATTAAAACATACTTGAGTTCCGCTACGTCACAGGAGCGTCTCTCTGGACTTGCCATCATCAGCATCAATTATACTATTTTGTATGATGATGTAATTGATGATTTTGCTGCAAAGAAGGCTAGAAAAGTCAAGTTCTAGATTGCACTTTACACCTGTTGTGAAAGGGTGACAGAGCCAGGTTAAAAAATCTGCTACAGTCTGAGCACTCAATTCAGATTATGTGAATAAGCCTAATTGTATTTTTTTTATTTATTCATTTTATTTTATTCATTATTTTTTCATTCCCTGAATCGGAACAAAACAAAGGGGACACAGGTCTGAAAGCACCCTAAGAAGCCACTCAGAATTACTTGTGAGGAATGTATTTTCAAATTTCAGGAAGCGGTAAAGAAGCACAGCGAAAGTGGCAACTTCAGTGTGCTAACCTGATCAACCGCATGGAGTGGAACACTTTGAGGTAATTATATCAGCATAGGAGTCACATTTCAATCTTTCAAATTGAAAGTATTTCTCAATATAAAAGGACATTTGAGTCATTTTGGTCATACTATCAATATGGACTATAACCATCCTCTAAAGTAACTGTTTGTTTTAAGGCTATCATAACTGGGGATATTGTTTCAGCACGGGAACCCAGGAGAGAGAGGCCAACCCTTTACTTTGAGGATGAGCAACTTGATGAGGTTGTCTCGTTCTTGTTTGGTGTCATCAGGGAGACCCCAAGAGCAAGACAGCTAGACGACTGGGCTGAATTCATCATGAATGTGCTTTTACAAAAAGTAATGGCAAGATTTGCTTACACTAAATTATTGATATTGGCACTGTGTTTAATATTGTACATAATGGCTTTTCAGACCCACGCTCTGTACCCCAGACTCTGAGTCTGTCAAATCTTAATGAGCCTTTTACACTATAATATTTTTTGAAAAAGGAAAGTTCACATAAGGAAAATTCACATAAAATTAAAGCTGCAAGCAGCGATGAGCGGGCCCTCGCACCGTTGTGTACGTTCAGGCGTGCTGCAACGGAAGCGCTTGTATGACTTGCATGTAGATGTCTTCAGGCCTAGACATTTAGCGGATGACACCAGCCACGACTCTATATATCAAACCATTCAAAAGTTATGGCAGAACGTAGGAACTATCAGATATCGACCAATCAGAAGAAGGGGCGGGGCTAATTTGCACCAATTATGTTCAAGGACTCAAAACCGAGTCTGATGACACCACCCACGAGTCCTTATGTTATGGCAAAAAGGCCCTCATTTCGTCGGAAGAAAAACAAGGAAAAAAAAATAAAAAATTCCTACAGATACAATAGGGCCTTCGCACTGTCAGTGCTCGGGCCCTAAAAAAGTACCAGATTAAAAATTCATGTTATAAGATCTCCCTCTTCACTACAAACATTTGACAGAGCAGTTTTATTGAATGGCTGCTTGTCACAAAAGGGCCAACACAAAGGAGGTTGATGCACACAAAAAAATGCTACACGCTACACATTTTATTTTCTGCCCGACGCTCAGTGACCTTAGCTTATTTTCTGTGCTAAACATGTACAAGTAAAACAAATGCATTGGTCTTTGTCTTTAATATAAAATATATTTTGCTACTTTGATAATTGGGATCGATGGCAAATAGCGACTCATTATCTGAAGTTTTACGGTATAATAAACCCTGACAACATAAAGTCAGGGCCGCCGCAAGGGGTGTGCGAACCGTGCGACCGCACGGGGCCTCGCGCCCCAAGGGGCCTCGCGCTATCGGCCGTTTTTTTTTTTTTTTTTTTTTTTCAAAATTTTTTTTCTTCGTTTTTTCCCTTATAAATATCAACAGTCACGTTCCATTACAGACCTAAATGTGTACTAGTCTGTGCATATCAATAAATATATGTGCAATGATGCGCGTGTCTGTTGTTCAACAACTGATCAGACCAAGCGCAGACACAAGCTGCTCTAATCCAGCCAATGCAGCCTAATGCAGCCAAATCTGTCGGTTACAAACCCGGTACCGGATCCCGACATGCGCGTGTGTGTATTCGCGGCGCGACACACAGATTCTCATGTAGGCTATGTGGTGCTGGACTGGCGCAGCTGATGGACAGAAACTTATGGTGATTTTTAAAAGAAAAACTTTGCATAAGAGGTTTCCAGCCAGAGTCATTATAAGGGCCAATGAAAAGAGGGGGCTGGATGAAGGGATGATGATGATCAAGAAGCTGAGACAGGTCTGGAAATTCGGACTGGCGCAGATGAATTAACGGAGCTCCTGTCGGATACAAACCCCGGTACCGGCTCCCCGACAGCGCGTGTGTGTGAGCGGGTCCAGCGCGAGGGTCCGCCGGGACCGCCGCGGGACCAGCGGGACCGGCGGGGGGGACCGGGGCGGACCGGGACCCGGTCCGCCGCGGGACCAGCGCGGGGGGGGGGGGACCGGGACCGGGACCCGGGACCCGGGACCGGGACCCGGGACCCGGGACCGGGACCCGGGACCCGGTCCAGCGCAAGGGAGCAAACAGGGAGCGGGACCCGGGACCGCCGCGGTCGGGATTTTTAAAAGAAAAGCGTTCCCTAAAGAGACTTTTCCAGCTAGAGTGAAATGAAAAGGGCTGGATGGATGAGGAGATGATCAGTGGCTGAGACAGGTTTGTGCAGCAACCCAGTGGTTTTTTTAAATTCTTTAATGCAGAAACAGAATATGAACCTTTGAAGGGTTTGATTGATGTGAAAAGTGAAATAAAATATCAAACTAAGTTTTGCTTCTGCTGTATTTTTAGCGCGTGTGTGTTTTGCAACGCGTGTCTGTGCAGCTCCGTCTCCGTAGACGGCGCCTTTTGGGTCGGTGCGCCGTATGTGTGTTTTAAAACCAAAAATGACACACAAAACTGAGGGTGCGCCTTTCCACACAGTGCGCCATATGGTTGCGAAAATACGGTACACGCCGCTCAACAATATTTTGAAAGTGACTGCAGTACCAGTTTTGGACATTTCTTAAAGACGGCTCATTTAACTAAGCTGCTTCAGCTCATTCTGAATAAACAAGGATTATGTTATGTCAAGTCAAACCTTTGTGTATAAGAATGTGAAGCAAAATATGGTGGTGCCCAATAGCAGCTTAAAAGTACCCTGGAGTATCTCAGTACACTGGAGTCATATTACTACACAAGTTAATCTATATCAGATTGGATTGTGATGGCTTTTTGGACTCTAATAGGTTATTCAGTGAAGAAGGGTGACCTTTATTTGTCGTTTCTATTTCTGACATCTCTCCTTCTCCTGCAGGTCAAGGGCCACAGTATAGTATTCTCTTGATGTTAAAGCATTGGCTGAATATAGTGTGCAATAAAACATTGGCTGTAACACAGTTTTCTCCACCATAACTTTCCAGGTGTTGGACGCACAGGGCACAATATTGGGTAATGACTTAGTACGTTAATACATTTTGCATTGAGCTGCCAGGAGTGGAGATTTTATCAGTCCCTCCGTTGTTGCTCAGGGGCTATATTCCCATATGACAACGGTTTGCCTTACAATCTCCCAACTTTAATACAATACTGTCACTGGAGTTTTTATTGCCAACTGGACCTCATCCCGACAGTCCTGCAAAATTGATGAGACCTCTGGTGTGAAGAAGTCATCATGATGTGTCAGTTGTGTAGTGATGCATTCATCTTATATTTCATACAATGAAAGTCAGGTTTTTCACATCTAGCTCAGTTTTAGAGAATGTTCATGTAATATATTGAAATTAGTTGAGTGTTTTTACTTACAAATCTCAAAACTTGGCATAGATTTTGGTGATTTTAGATTAAAACCTTGATGATCATAATATCCAGAATAAAAGTACATTTGCACAGAGAATTTAAAATATTGTGCCATATCAGAAAAGACCGTTTTGTGGTTTGAACAGTATTTATCTGGCAGATCAGTGTGTGCAGGACAAAGGTGTCACCTCCAGCCTTCTTAATATTAAAAATGGTATGGTGTGCCTCAGGGCTCAGTCCTTGGGCCTTTACTTTTATTGCCTATATTGATTGTCTTCATCAAAATGCTGCTAAGGCAAATTTTCACTTTTATGCAGACGATACTGTGATTTATTGTTCTGTGCCTTCCCTAAACCAGGCACTCTGTCAGTTACAACTTGCTTTTAACACTGTGCAGTGTACCCTTTTTAACCTGAAGCTTCTTCTTTTTTTTTTTTTTTACCTTGTCTGCACACATATTATTGATTGATACCATGACGGTAGAAACCAAAAGTGTATATATGTGCATTATTACTATATGTAATATATACATATATATACGCACACATATGCGTACACATACATAAATATACACATACAAACCCAGTGGTTTTTTTTTTTTTTTTTTTTTTGGGGGGGGGGGGGGGGTGACGACATCCACTGCCAATCCAGGAAGCAGGAACACACGGAGACACACGTCAAGCACTGGAAATCTGCAACAAAAAAACCACAAACAAAGCACGAAACCGGCACGGAGCCATCCAAAACACGAACAGCAATCGACCTAAATCTTGAGATCTGATCGCAGTCTGAGCTAAGCTATCGCTACCGCTACCTAAACCCAAAAACTAGAGAGCCAGCATGCAGGTGAACAAGCCAGTGTGTATGTCTATGTGTGTGTGTGTGTGTATGTATATGATCATGCATGTGTGTGTGTGTGTGTGTGTGTGTGTGTGTGTGTGTGTGTGTGTGTGTGTGTGTGTGTGTGTGTGTGTATGCATGTGACTAAATGACTATATGTGTGTGTGTGTGTGTGTGTGTGTGTGTGTGTGTGTGTGTGTGTGTGTGTGTGTGTAATAAACCAAACAAAGCTCCACCTGAAGTGTATCTATAGTGGGGGAGGGGGGGGAGCAACCCCGCCACCCGCGAGACCAGAGGCCGACAAGGAAGAGCCCGGAACCCAGGCCACCGGCAACCCCACAGAGGGGAGAAGTAGGAGGGAGGCAACCCACCGCCTGCGAGGCCCCCCCCCCCACCCGGCGGCGGCCGAGGGGGCCCGCGGGCGGGGCCCCCACGGCGCGGAAAGAAGCAGCCAGGGATCCCGCGGCGGCGGACCGCGACCCAGGCAATCCCCGGCCACCCGGTCCGGGCCGGACACGCGGCCAGGAGGCCCTCACCCTTCAGGCCAACGACCCCCACCCGGCAGGGGGCCAGCCTGCCCGGAGAGACAGAGCCGCCCCGGCCGCCGACACGGGCAGGCGCACCCGTCCCCCACGAAAGTGGCCCTCCAAGACCAGAGGGGCGCCCCGCCGTAGAGGCAGCGGGGGGGACCGGAGACGGGCCCGGAGAGAGGGAACCCCCCAACAAGGCGACACCCGCGCAGGCCCGACAACGGAGGGCCCCAGACCCAGGCATCCCATTCATTCATCCATTCACCTATTCGATACCTATACTAATAATAATATAATATACTATACATAATAATAATAATAATAATAATAATACTAATAATAATACTAATAATAATAATAATAATAACCATCTTTGTATAAAATAATATTGATAAATTATTAAGTTTTTGATGTCCTGCCAATGGAGGCTCAAATCCTCCATGGCAGGACCCTTCCATACCGCATTCCCAACGACACAGACATACAATCACGCACCGTTTCCCCCTCCCCGGGGGGATCCAGCACCGCCAGAAGGCACCCCAGGCTGCACGGCGGGCCCCGCCAGGCCCGGGTAACCCGACCCACCCGTCCCAGGCCCAGGCCGGTGAGGGAACGCGGGTGATGTGGGACCCCCTCCCGCCCCTTGTGTTGAGTGCATGTGATTAATGCCATAAAAACAGGGAGGAGGGAGGGCCAAGTATCGATTGACACAGACCCCCCCCCCTCCCGAACTACGTGTCCTTGTCAAATGTATTTATTAAGTGTTGAATGTGCAGTGTCTATTTTGCTGTTAAAACCGTGAGGCGGGGAGTGCCAGGCCCCGCGGGACAGTGCCCCCCACGACCCGGACCCCCCGCCCTGAAGCTTCTTCTAAATGCTGATAAAACAAAACTCATGACATTTTCAAAGGCCAAATCCAAGCCTCCCATCAATTATTGTTCAAGGTTCTGAACTTGAGACAGTGTCACAATATAGGTATCTTGGATTCTTAATTGATGATTCATTATCTTTTAAGCCTCATATTCAGCAAATAGTCAAGAAGTTGACTATTGTTTTTCCTTTTATTCCAAAAAGAGACTTGTTTTATCGACTTTTATGTCTGTACTTGACTATGGCGATGTCCTTTTATATGCATTCATCTGCTTAATGTCTACATGCATTGGATACTGTCTACCATGGAGCACTGAGATCACAAATTTTTGATCTCTTACTCACCACTGTTCTTTGTATGCCCAAGTCGGATGGTCTGCTCTAGCCACCCGTAGACTTTATCATTGGCATGTCTTTGTTTAGAAGGCCATTCTTGACCTGCTTCCAGATTATTTGGGGAGGTATCTCTCTCAAAAAAGCACTGGAAGTCAGAATCTTTGGTCGCAGGACTTATTTTTGTTGACTGTACCAAGGGTCCGCACTGGACAAGGTAGTAGGGCTTTCAACTATACTGCCCCCTCTGCTTGGAATGAGTTGCAGAAAATCTTAAAATGGAATAATCTGGTGTCACTTGATGCTTTTAAGGTTCTTCTGAAAGACTTGGAAGCAAGTACAACTGGCTGTAGATGCTTTGACTGCTGATTTTGTTTGTGATCTGTATTTCTGATTTGTTTTGTTATTGTTTGTTTGTGAAACTTTGTGTTTCTGCTGCTGCCTGTCTTGGCAAGGACTCTCTTGTAAAAGAGATTTTTAATCTCAACGAGACTTTTTTTCCAGGTTAAATAAAGGTTATAATAATAATAAAATGTTTCAATCCATCAATAGCTGCATTTCCTTTTACAATTTTGCGAAAAAGAAAATTGAGTCTCTGAAAGTTCCATAAAGGTAGCGCCGCAGGGGGTCTGTGTTTCCATTGATCGCTGTTTTTAGAATAAGCAATTCTCGTAACTCTCTGCAAATCTATTCCTGTGGGACGTCTCTTCAAAACAACGAAAGAGTTGAAGAAAAATGGACGGAAACATCTTTAGTCTTTAATAAATTTTTGCAATTGCCACTACCACTGTTCAGGGAAGACCCAGATTATGAAGGCAGCGGATTATCATTCAAAGGATAATTCAGAGGCAAAGCCCTTATGTAATATATAATGATTAAGTAGTGTTAGAGGACTACTACATCGTATTAATGAGGCAAAAACAGCTGGAAACTAGATTGTAATTACTTTAGATTGAACGTCTACGTCATAACCAGCGCTGCCAGATATGTGGAAATTCGCAAAAAGCATTTCCATCACACTTTTGCGTATAAAAGGATTATCGAATCACCAGCAAAACCATCTCCTGGAAGCGTACAAAGGTTTATTTTTCCAATACAGGATTTCTTTTTGATATTTGGTTTTGTGCAAACTAGGGGTAATGGGAAATCACATAATCAATTTATTATCTGTACTCGCTTCAGTTCTACTTTGGACCATGAAGATCCACTGGAGCCTACCCAGCTTTCAACGGCGGGTCACCAATCCTAAGCACATTTGTGAACAGGAATCATATTTTTTAACCACTCTGGCCAATGATGCGTGGAAAGAAGTTTTCTTATTGGTGGATTTTTACAACCAGTAATAAAATTAACTCATTGAACAAAAGAATGTATAAATAAAGAAAATGTAGCTATCTCAGACAGACAGGCCCGGGTGTACGAGGGTGCAAAAGCATGCATTGCACCCTCAGTTTATGTGTTTGCATGCTCAGTTGAAAAGACGAAAAGAAAACTGACAAATGCGCTCGCGTCAGCCTGATTTATGGTTCTGCGTTAAATCGACGGCATAGGATACGCGGCGACGCGCACCATACGTTCGCGTCACGTTCGCGTATCCTACGCCGTAAGCTCTGCGTTGGTGCCACGCGGAACCATAAATCAGCCAGTGTCCGTCACTCATCTGTATCCTGCTTGCAATTTGCAAAGAGCCAAAAAATACGCACTAACACCACTTTGTGGTTGGCTGTGCTCTTTTCAGTCAAAGGTTCTTGTGTATGGTGGACCAAAACTGCCATTATTAAAAATAAAAGCAGAAATATACGGTACGGACCAAAAGTTCGGACACACTTCCTCATTAGTTTGAATGAGAAGGTGTGGCCAAACTTTTGGTCTGCACTGTATATATATTTTCTTTTTCCCTTTCCTTCATGAGTGCATTTGTGAAGGAATGTATATATTTAGTTTTTCCTTTTCCTTATACATGCATTCCTTGTTTTTAAATTCCCTTGTCTCCACTTTTTACTTTAACTTATGCATTTCTGCCTCATTATGCAAATGAGTAGGGCTGCCTTCCTTGGTCCAGCTCCTTTATTATTGGTCATAAAATGGGAAAGAACTGCCTCTTAGCTCTAACACTAACCCCATGAATGACAAAACCCAATGGGGGTATGAGGGTATTTGTAAGCACAACAACCTATGGCTATCCAAGTCATGAAAGGGCATCAAGAGAAACATTCTCTGAACCTTCCTTGTGACTCATATCTAACAAATGATCCTGGATTATTGCATGAGTCTTTGGTACTGGTTATACATTCCCGACAGGAAGACAAGGGGGGTGTGGTCAGTGTAAACCACAATACGTACAGGACTGGCACCTACAGTAGGTACACCTCAAAATATTTTAGTGTTAGCAATAAAGCAGGGATTTCCTGCTCTATTGTGTAGTACTGTTTCTAATGCGGTTTAAACTTCTTTGAGAAGTAACAATCCTCCTGAGTCCTCCTGCAGTAGAACAGCTCTGGTTCCTATTGAGCAGCCAGGTGATGGGGGTCATCGCAAGGCAGAAGTGTTTCGCAAGCGATTTTTTTGTCTCCCTGACTGACAACATTGAGCGCAGGCTGGATGACAATGGGGTTATCTCTGCCGCCGCTGCTCTAAATCCATCAAACTGGCCATCTGATGAAGACGAGCGCATCCTCTACGGTGATGAAAAACTTCTCGCCATACACAAAACTCTTGCTGTTGAGCAGACAGTCCCAGACTCCTGAAGGAGTTCCATGAGTTAAAGTGTCACGGTGTCATAGGAGAGAGCTGAGCAAAGTCCTCCCCGCTGTCTCCACTCCCAGTGTCCACAGTCAAGTGTGAGAGCTTTCAGTGCCATGAACCAAGTTCTTACAGAAGGCACAAACAGAATGAATGTGTCCACACTGAACAATCTACTATTCATCTCTGGAAATGGACCAGATGTTGCCTCCTTCCTGGCCCGCAGATTTGTGGAGGTGTGGTTGAAGCAGGGACACCACGCTGCTATTGATCCGCCAACCGGAAAGCAGAAAAAAAAGGCTGAAGTGTGTTATCAGAGCAGACTGTTTTAGTCTGACGGCCAGACTCTGACCTATACCCGATTAACCACAAAAGTCAAATACAAAAAAAACAAAAACATTTTGACAGCACAATATTTCATATTTTCTGTTAAACTGATATTGAGAAAGAATTTAAAAAATATTTATTTTGTTTGTTTGTTTGTTGTTATTTTTATTTGGCACATTTAAAAACAATATTAGAAGAAAATATTTCTGCAAATGCAGTGGTTCAGTTTATGTTCAAAATAGGCCTACCGCCAACGTTATGTAGCTTAAGTGTAAGGTTTACACAAGATACAAGTTTTCATATAGCCTATACTGTTGGCCCGCTGTTGTGTGGTAATTTTTCTGAATAAAAATGTTTCTCAAAATTATCCCCCCCTCTGGTTTTTTCACAAATCGCACCCTGACTACATCCATCATTCCATCCATTCTCTATGACTGCCTTTTCCTATTAGGCGCCAGGTGGGGTCTGCTGGAGCCTATCCCAGCTCTTTTTGAGTAAAAGCCATGGGTACACCCTGGACAGGTGACCAGTCCTTTCTTTTATTTACTTCTAATGAATAATAAGTATTTTTAATTCAGTTGATGTCCAGTTTGGGCACTTGTTATTTTTTGATGAGATTTCCTTTTCCACTTCTACTTTTCAAAGTATTTTGTATAAATAAACTGCAATTAGCCCCTATGTTAAGCGAAATCAAACAAAGTGTGATTTAAATAGGCAGAATGTTTTGGCCAAAAGTGAACCTAAATTCAAAACAGCTGAAGGTAGGTTGACAAACTATGATTAAATCTCAATTGGGTACCAAGAAGGCACAAATTTAAATCTGATTAAAAGGGAAATTGATGATTTTTTTCCTATATAAATGACGCCATTTCCAATGGTCTATTTCCAATACCTGAAAAAAAAACAACAAACACACACACACACACACACACACACACACACACACACACACACACACACACACACACACACACACACACACACACACACACACACAAAATAATGAAATCTGCAAAATTTAAATATGTCATCAGACCAAGCTGTAGCTCTCTCCAGTGTTTTGCTGAAGAGTTGCTCCATTAATTGCTGTGAGCTGTGATTATTCACAAGGGTTTATAATTAGGAGGGAGTCAGGAGTGTTTTATGCTGGGTAATTGCATGCGTCTACCCACTACCATTTATCTAGGAAGCAGTAAGCTACAGTACCATTGTGAAATCAAGGGAGGCAGCTTTGAACCTTGTTGCTTGAAATTGATTTAAAAAGCGCTCATCAAACAGATTGCTTTTTGTACGGATCACTCTTCCTTAATTTACAGATACTGATTATATGCTGTGGAGCCATGATCAGTTTTTCTCTTGAATTTGGGTGCAGCAGTCGGCTTCACATAAGTGCTCTGCTAGGGAGATGAAGGCTAAAAGATATGCAAAAATTGCTTCATATTTTTCACATATTTAAAACCCTACTCCAGACATATATAATAAGTAGTCAAAGGCTGGCTAAGTGGAAAAGCTTGACATCCTCTATTTCTTTCTAATATACTGTAAAATGAACAGGCTCAATGCCATTTTCTCTGAGTCTGTGTCCTTGCTTGACATGTAGGTCAAAGACACAATAAAACTCTGGGACTTGAAAAAGACTTCATGGAATGTTTCTGAATGTACTTAATTGCTTCCCATTTCTCTGCTTGTACAAAATGGCATTCTCTAACTATTTCAGTCCTTTAGCAGTTTGTATACTTACATAAAACTTAGATATGACTGTGTTAACATTTCCCAATTGTTCTTATGGCTCTGTGCATCTGCCATATGGTGCCATGTGGTGTTGTTGCACAGGCTGCTCAAAATGCAGAATATTTAAATTAATTTCCCTCTATAAAGTCAGGGGCATCCATTTGGATTTACATGGCGTGTCACAGTAGCCACATGGGGACTCGGTGAGAGAGGAGGACCAGTCGGCAGCCTTACCAATGACTGCTGCAGCAGCTGTTTTCCTCGATGTCGACAGTATTCTAAAGTAATGCACTTCGAAACTTGATGGCTGAGAGCACCTTGCTCTTGTTTAATTTTGTTCGGTGGTAAAACCGCATGTCCCAAACTCTGCTTTTACGGTGAGGAGGTGAGGGCTGCCTGCCATCCTCTTGAGCAATGGCAGTGTACTCTTGAGCAAAATGGACGTTACATTGTCATGAGATAAAATGGGAGGAGACAAAAAGAAGAGTCATGGCTAGGTGCTGTGCGTTTCATTATTTAGCACATTTTTAAAGATTTAGAAGGATGACTATCTTGTAACATTGGAACATGTTCTCAAAGGAGGCTTCCTCTGCCTATATAATATAGTTTTTTGACGGTGAGTTGTAGTCTAAAGAGGTGAGCTGGAGGACCCAGGTTCAAGCCCCGGAATGGCAACCAAGATGAACCACCTTGGGCCACTGAGCAAGGCCATTAACCCTAATTGCTCCCCAGATGAGAATGGTGTGTTTGTTCCCTCAGTAAGTTGCTTTGGATAAAAGCGTCTGCTTAATGACAGCAGCAGTAGTAGAAGTAGTAGTATGACCCTATCAATGGGAATAACTCTGAAATGGCTGGTTCTGCTGTACATTATAAAGTAGCAGGAGGTGGCCCTGTTAGTAAAATAAGAGAAACGTCAAGAAAAAAAAATTAAGAATAAAAAACAAGTTAAAGCATTATGAATTTTCCATTTTGAAAATCCTAAATATTCACATTTAGTCAAAAAACCAGTACAGATTAGAATCCATAATTTTTCAGCATGTAATGTTAAGCTACTGTTGTGTGTTTAGCCAATATTGGTATTACTTCCTTTTCCTTTATTGTAGACTATTTATTATGGGCATGCCAAGTAGTGGCATGACCATATTGCAATCGTCCATAATGGCCCAAAGGGCAAATGTTGCTAGCATTTTGCTAACAAGCTAACATCGCAAAAATCCCACTGCACAGCAGCGGGTGTACAGCATGACCCTGCTCTGATATGGAAGAAAAAAATCCCCCAAAAATAAAACACGCCTGAAAAAACGAGGAAAAACATGAAAATGAAGGCGATATATTAGTATACGGAAAAGGTTTTCCTTTTCTTATTATTCCGCACGCTTTTTTCGTCCGTTTTTCTGTCCGCTTATTGCTCGGCCGAACTTTATCATAGAGACATACTGTAGTTCAAACTCGGCCCGATTGGCACTAAAGGACCGTACAACCTCATTAAGCCAATTATTACAGTTTTTGCGATATTTATCTTTCAATTTAAAAAAAAATTCCATTTGACTTTGGACACTTGTTTCTATTATCGATTATGCTTCCATTATCTAATGCAAGTTCAAATTTGATAACAATACCCCAAAAAAATTTGTATTTTACACATGTCTTTGTAAGACTATGTCCTACAAAGAGTTTTATTATAACAATTATGTCCCATGGGCATAACTTTTGAACCGTTCAATTTACCATGTACATACATGACCAATCAGTAGAAGGGGTGGGGCTAATTTGCACCAATTATGTTCAAGGACTCAAAACCGAGTCTGATGACACCACTCACGACTTATGGCAGAAAGTAGGGAGTATCAAATATAGACCAATCAGATGAAGGGGGGGGCGCGCTTTTTGGCGTCTATCGTCACCACGGTAACACTTTTGACTGAGAAAAGTAATACGCATTGTCGCAGGATCGAGACGCACATTTTAATGTATAAGACACCTGGGTGCACGTTACAGCTCGGGCCGCATTAACGGCCGAAGAAATGGCATAAATTGTGCCAAAATTACACAATTAATTCAAAATGGCCGACTTCCTGTTCGGTTTCGGCCATGGCACCAAGATAATTTTCCAAGATAAAGTTGCGACATGATACAGGTGTGTACCGATTTTCGTGCATGTACGTCAAACCATATTGTGGGGCTTGAGGCACAAAGTTTTCTAGGGGGCGCTGTTGAGCCATTAGGCCATGCCCATTAATGCAAACCATTAAATATCACATTTTTCGCCAGGCCTGGCTTGCGTGCAAAATTTGGTGACTTTTGGGGCACGTTTAGGGGGGCAAAAGGCCCTCATTTTGTCAGAAGAAGGGAAATAAAAACGAGGAAAACAAAAAAAATTCCTACAGATACAATAGGGCCTTTGCACTGTCAGTGCTCGGGCCCTAATACATTTTATTTCTAGTGCACTTTTCATTTAAAACAAATCTCAAAGTGCTACAAGTTGTCACACACCAGGCCAGTTAGTGACAAAGAGGGAGTCCACACATGAGTCACCAAATTCAAAAATGTAATTTATTAAAGTAAAAATTAAATCAAAATAAACCAAAAGTATATGTAGGTTTAAATGTAGAGTGTCAGTCATGTATGCTGTGTGTGGGTGAATGAAGTATGCTGAGTGCAAGTGTTGTATGCAGGTGGAAAGAATACTTAGTTCCCCATTGGCAGGTGGAAACCCAGAACCAAACCCAAGTCTGGGAGCAGCAAAAGCAAGCCAGATAAAGCAAGCCAAAGACTGCAAGGCTAGAGAGCCCCTAAATACCCTGGCTCCCACACACACACACAGGTGAGGCCAATTGGGCTGACGACCTGCCACAACTTCCATCCAGGAAGCAGAATGGCCAATTAGGAGGGAGAGGGGCAGGCCGTCACAAAGTTAAAAATCAATATCAATATCAATAAAAACAAAATAAATCAGCCGGAAAAGGCAGAGGCACCTTGGGAACAAGGTTGTTGTCAACAATGACCACCACAGCAACAAAACTCTGATATCAGAGTGGGTACTGCTAATTGTGGCAGACCATGGAATACAGATTGTCATGTCAGATAGGATTAAAGATAACATTGCTTTGATTGATATGTTTGTGTGATCTGCTGATGTATGCTGAAGTGACAGGAGGGTGTGATGACCTCTTGTACAAGAGGCAAACAATCTGATTGGTTCAAGATGTATCAGCTTCTGAAGTGATGATAAGCTTGGCCTCATGAAAAATGAAAATAGCTGTCATAATCTTTCTCCTTGCAACAGCACTGCAGTTGTGGTTTCACCGCATTTTATTTTTTCAATGTCACACTTTGGTGAAAAGTTATTGAGACAATCTGCTTACAGTAGTTATCAATGCAACAGTGTTCCTGCCTTTGGCGGTCCCTTTAATTTTGATGAAAGAGGCTTATTTTGTTTTACTATCAAGTTACTGTACTCACAGATGGCATAAAGTCATGTGACTCACCTTACGGTTGTACACACATATATATATATATATATATTGCGTCATAACGACAGCTGAATTTGACTCTACTCTCAAAAAGACAGCTTATAACCTTCACGAGCAACTAATCAAGGAGCTGCATGACTTTGGGATTGAAGCTGATCGTTTACCAAAAGTCATGTTCGTGAGTGACCAGGGAGCCAACATTAAAGCTGCGCTCCGCAGCCACAAGTGGATTCCATGCACAGCACATGTCATCAACATCATCCTCAAGCACACATTTGATGTTAAAGAGAACACACCAGCATACATGCAAGAAGTGAGTCATGTAATTGATAAGTGCAAAAGCCTTGTGACTTACTTAAAGAAATCTGGTACCGTTGCTCACCTCCCGCACGCTGTGATACAGGAATGTGAAACGCGGTGGAACAGTAAAGTCGCAATGATGCAGTCAGTCAGCAAACAGTACCGTGAGATCCAACAGGCCATGGAAGAGAAAGATCAGCTTGACAGACTGGATGGCATTCAGCTAGACGTGTTGAACACGATCAGAGTTCTTGTTGCCTTTTAAAACTGCGAGTGAAGAGCTGGAAGGTGACAAGTATCCAACCATTCAACAAGTGGTGCTTTGGTTTTATAAACTGAAGAAACACTGCGAGCCACAGTACGGTGACCCGGAGTACATGGTTTATGTTCGAGCACGGACAATCCAGCTCTTGAACGAGAAACTGTCCATCGTCTTCACCCACAAGCTTGGGACGTTTCTTTGTCCACGTTTCAAGTCCCTCAAGATGTTTCCAGCTGAAGAGAGAAACGCTGTCTACGACCAGGCCAGACGACTTGCCAGGGAATTTGACAGATCGCAAACACCACTCCCAGCGGGGGAGCCTGAGCCGGCCACGGTTAAAGGTAAGAAAGTATTCATAAAAATATAGCCGTAATAATAATAAACAATACGCTTGTTGCAGCCGTTCCAATAATATCATTATTGTTTATTGTTGCTGCATTTCAAAGGGCGATTATTGTTGATTATTCTGCATTTTGTTTTATAATATTGTTTGGGTAGACTGAGTTGTTTTGATACCTGTTGGAAAGAGGCAGTAGTCAAAAAGGTTTTGTGACCGCTGTTTAAGTTAATTCGTTACCTAAAACGTTTTTTTTTCGTTATAGTATTATTTTGTTCAGTTTAAAAAGTAATTTTAGATCATGTTTTGTGTGGTAAAATAAGTTAAATCTCTGCCGACTCTGCTCCACCTGCGCCGACTCTGCGCCGAGTCTGCGCCCCCCCCGGCGGTGTTCTATGTGAAAGTAGCTTAATAATGAAGGCTAAATCCAAATAGTAAAACTATATTATTCCATTTTATTTTAGTTGAGGACGCCGAAAGAGCCAAAAGAAAACTGGCTGCGTTCAGCGAGTGGGAGGACAATGGTGAAGAAGATGACCAGAAAGATGAGGTGCAGCGCTACATTGACAGCCAGCTATTCTGGGATGGGAATGACCTTTTAAGTTTCTGGGAGTCTCAGTCACAGGTCTTCCCTCTGCTTGGCAAGGTGGCCAGAATGATTCTCTGCATCCCTGCAACAAGTGCATCGAGCGAGCGCACCTTCAGCTCAGCCGGCCGGGTGCTCGAGTCCAGGCGAAACAGACTAAACCCCGGCACAGTTGATGCAATTCTTTTTTTGCACAGTGCACATTGAATGGTTGGTTAGATTAATGTGGTTAATAGCCTATGTTCCGTTATTCAGTTTATTGCAAATAACCACAAAAACCAAATTTTATTTTTATTTTTGGATTTATTGATTGTTTATTTACCAGGCGATTTGAATTTGTTGCAGTTTCCAGTGCACTGTAAAGCCTGTTTTCACCTTTGTGAGAGTGAGACTGAATAAACGCCTTATTCAATGGCACATTTAATGTGTAATCGTGTATTAATACCGGCGGGTGCGGGTTGGGGCGGGTTGTGCAAATAGATATGGTGGTGCGGGGCGGGATGGGGCGGGTCATATTTTCTCATTAATGCGGGACCCGCGGGTTTGAAAAACCCCGACCCGCGCATCACTATTGCCAACGTTATGGACACTGTTGTAAAAGCTGTCAATTGTATCAAGAAGAGTGCCTTACAAACTCGCCTCTTTGCGTCTCTACAGGAGAGGAACACAACACGCTCTTTTACCATTCTGAAGTCAGGTGGCTTTCCCATGGATTAGTATTTATTTATTTATTGCAGTGTTTCCCCTACCATTATATAGGCCTGGCGGGACCCCCCGCCAGGCCTAAAGAAAAAAAAAAATCAATGATCATTTACGTTTAGGAGTCTCTGTAGCTGTTCTGCAACGGGAGTCAACCTGCTTCGTTGCCTAGTAACGCTGCTGAGAGCGCGGGCAAATTATTATATATTATGGGATGTATAGAGTTTGTAACTAGCCAAAAAAAAATAAAAAATATCGCGGGCGACAGACAACATGATATAAAGAAATGTTTCTGCAGGTCCGTGTGTTTGTGTTTGCATGAGACGCTGCAGGGAAGCATGAAGGAAAACACAGCCCGACGACACACCAGGCGTCCGAGGGGTCCTAGCGCCAGCCACGTATGAGCGTCTAGGCTTGTACGTGCGCGTCGCCGTGTACCCTACACCGTAGGTTCTGCGTTGGTGTACCGCGGACCATAAATCAGCCTTTACCGTCGCTGACACCGGCCCAACTGGTGACCCAGTAAAAAAACAACGCATTTAAACATCTGGCTGGGATCCCAAATGGCTTAATAACCATAAATACAGCCCTTGGTCGTACCACACTCCCCATGGTAAATTTCCAATTTGTTGTTTAGCTTACATTTTTGTTCTGATTGAGCTTCTTTTTTTGGTAAGCAATGATGATGAAAATAACACAGACAATAGATTGTCTTTCCAGTAGAAGAACCACTAAAGGTTCATTTTTTCCCCAGTCAAATGCATGTTATAACCAAATGGGAAAAAAAATCGTCTACAACGTTTAAATTATTTATAACTGATATAATCTCAATTGTGAATAGGGATGTTTTGTGGCATATGCCGTCAGCACAAGCAGCCATTAAAAGAGGACCATCCCAGAGGGTTTTCATAGAGACCCCTCTGAAATATATAGAAAAGATGTGCTCAATGCTCATATGGGGTCAGACCTTTCTGGCCCATGACACTTTGGTTAAAGGTTAGATTAAATCGTATTATTTCATTGAAGTGATATCATTCAGCAATATAGGCCTACAATGATTTTAATGTAAAACTTTGTTATATTGCTACATGTCCAATATGCCGTCCCACGTCTGTTTAAGATTTTTTCGGTGGGTACCACCGGGCCTGAAAAAAATTCTAGGGGAAACACTGTATTGGTTTAGTTGATAGGGACAATGCAGTTTAAACATAGTTTCAGTACAATGACAGCAACTGATGTTCTGCACACAGAGTTTATAGCTATTGCTAATTTGCAACTCCTTTCCCTAGTTGGGCTTTTCTATCTATCTAGGATTTTCTATCTCTTTTCTATTGGCACGCGTCTTTGAATTACGCACAGCTATCCACGACTTTCTAATGAGCCAAAAGCACACAGAGCTGGCTGTGCCTTTCAGTCATGTGTGGGTAACTAAACTAGCCTATCTAGTGGACATTTTCTCAGAGTTGAACCTACTGAACAGTTCTATGCAGGGACGCAACGCACACGCCATCCAACTCTATGACAAAATGGAAGGCTTTCTGAAGAAAACAAAAAGATGGAGAGAGCACATGAGGGGAGACAACATATTCCTGTTTCCACCAGTGGAAGAGCTCGCAGATGCCACGGTGCTATCGCCTGATGTGAAATGCGCAATTATTGATCACTTTGAAGCACTGGAAAGCCAATTTGAAAGGTACTTTTCTGAGGCTGAGTCCTGGAGAAAGGACAAGATGTGGATACACGTGGTTTCCATTCAAAGAGAATGCATGTGACAATGTGATGAAAGTTTTATCAACCATAAAACACATGTAGGCTAATAACCCTGTAAGGTGAAATAATCAGAATAAAACACATCTAAAAGTTATTATAAGCCAGGCTTAAGATGTAACACATTAAAAAAGGGAAAAAATAAGAATTACAAGCAGGGATCCTGCTCTGTTTTTCTCTCATCCAAGGGCTAAAAAAGGTTGAAAACCCCTGCACTAGAACATTGACTATTTCTCAAGGAATGGTTACACCTCCAATCTGGGATTCCTCAAAGCTGCAGTCAGCTATGTCCCAAAAATCCAGTAACTGGCTGGAAAAATTGAAGGCATAACATTTATGCCCCTCCAAACCTCTTCGTTGACCCCCCCCTCCCCGCTATTGATAAAAGTGCCAGGCTACGTGGATCTGAGCTGTAGTGCACTAGAATGAGGAAGGTACAGTATGTTACCTTTTACAACCGCTTCACATCAAGTCTTCCTCAAGCAGTGGCCTATAAATGTTTACATGAAGTACAGAGCTGGAGGGGAGGCAGTGGGGGTTGTCTGGAGCTTGTGCCCCAGACTCGACTCTGTAGACATTTTTAGACTGGATCCCGCTGTTATCGCTGGATGATGAATGCGTGTTTAACTGGCGTTGGTAATGTAAACGCAATCATTCATACTTTGTGGCTCTGGACATACGCCGGTTTATGGCGTCCTCAACACTCTGTCACGGGCGTGGTTTGTTGAGGACCCAGACGCAGGCAAGCAGGAGGCAGGAGTTGCAAAAGCAGGATTTATTAAACAAAAACAAAAACCAAAAGCGCTGCAGAGCAGGGTTGACCAAAAATACGAGAACAAAAATCCAAGAGCATGACAGGACACACGGAGGGTGGAAACAGTACGGACCAGCAGGGAGCAGGGAAAAACAAGACCAGATATACACAGGGGATAACGAGACTCAGGTGCGGACAATCAGGGCAGATGGGAAACAGGAGGGACAGAACTGAAAACACAAACTGGGGGAAATGTCAAAACCCTGACACATCCGAGACTGAGCAGCTTGCAGATCTCCTTGTCTTCTCAGTTACTCATCTTGCAAATAAAGGCCGTACCTGTGACCTCCTGCTGCTGTTGTTACTCCCATCAGCTGTTTCCTTACCACTTTTATTTAAAACAATCTCCCCTGGTGGGTTGTACTCAGGTTATGTGATAAACAAACCCCTCCCACGACCCGCCATCCCGTGTTAGTTCTGTTTAAATAAGAACTGACCCACGGTTAAGACTATCCTCAGAGGTTATTTGCGGGGCAGTTTGACACGCTACCAGTCAATGTAAAAGGGAAACGCGACACGCTAGATCCACGTGTTAAACGCGGGGTATCGCCCAATGTAAAAGGGGCTTATGTCTGAACTGATAACACATGTGGATGGATTATCCCTTTCTCGCTGAAACCTGTGGTACAAGCAGTGAAAGCAGATGGAGGTATGGGTTTCAGCTGTTTTTAATTTTTGAGTTTGTGTGTGTGTGTGTGTGTGTGTGTGTGTGTGTGTGTGTGTGTGTGTGTGTGTGTGTGTGTGTGTGTGTGTGTGTGTGTGTGTGTGTGTGTGTGAACCATCTGCTGGTATGGAGAATCCCTCTCAAAGTAAAAATCCCATGGGTGCATCAAGAAATGCTGATTTGCATAAAGCCAAAAGAGTTGCTTGATCTCAAGGTTATTGATCAGTCCCAAATTATGACAACTGTATAAAATGCAGCAAATGTACACAAGTGACTACTCATCAAAATGAAGTAAGTATTTGAGACACATCCAAATTCATAATACAGTTCACTGAGGGTAAGAATTATGGAGAGTATTTTAAGGAAGCTTCTGGTCATGAGCTGAACAGATCGTGCTGCTTAGATGTATGGAGCAAGGCATCATAGGAGAACAGAAGGAGGTCACTGTGGGGAAAAAAGGATATATCCTATATATATATATATACAGCACTGGTTCAAGTCACGAATTACCTTCTTATGGCCTCAGATAAGGGATTAGTGTCCATACTGGTTCTACTGGACCTCAGTGCTGCTTTTGACACTGTAGATCATGGCATCTTACTGCATAGGTTAGAGCATGTTGTTGGGATTAAAGGGACAGCTCTACGTTGGTTTAAATCATATCTATCTGACAGGTTCCAGTTTGTTCATGTACATGAGGTTTCTTCAGAACAGTCAAGGGTCTGTTATGGTGTTCCGCAGGGTTCAGTGCTAGGGCCAATCTTGTTCAGTTTATACATGCAGCCATTGGGAAGTATAATCCAGAATCACAGCATACATTTTCATTGTTATGCTGATGATACGCAGCTCTATTTGTCTATGAAGCCGGATGCAACTGAACCGTTAGGTAAACTTCAGGCATGTCCTAGGGACATCAAGGACTGGATGTCTGGAAATGTCTTGCTTCTAAATTCAGACAAAACAGAGGTTATCATTCTTGGTCAAGAGCATGTTAGAAAGGGATTAGAATGTGTTGCGATGGCTTCCAGTGCAACTGTGAGAAACCTTGGTGTTGTTTTCGATCAGGATTTGTCGTTTAAACCATATGTTAATCAGGTTTGTAAAATAGCATTTTTCCATCTCCGTAATATTGCAAAGATGAGGAAAATCCTCTCGCAGAGTGATGCAGAAAAACTAGTTAATGCATTTGTATCTTCTAGACTAGATTACTGTAATGTGTTATTAGCAGGATGTCCAAGTAATTTGCTGAATAGGCTCCAGCTGATCCAAAATGCAGCAGCACGAGTGCTGACAGGAATCAGCAGGAGAGACCACATCTCTCCAGTGTTGGCGTCGCTCCATTGGTTACCCGTAAAATTCAGAATCCAATTTAAAATTGTATTACTTGCGTATAAAGACCAAAACGGCTTAGCTCTGCATTATTTGCAAGACCTGATAGTGGCTTATGTTCCCGGCAGAGCTCTCCGCTCTCAGAGTGCAGGTTTACTTGTAGTTCCTAGAGTATCCAAATGTAGATTTGGAGGGCGGGCATTCTGCTATCAGGCACCATTACTATGGAACCAACTTCCAATCTAGGTTAAGGAGGCTGACATCACCTCCACCTTTAAAACTAAACTTAAAACCTTTCTGTTTAGTAAAGCCTATAGTTAGTGTTTAGTAAACCTCTAGCTGGTGCTGTTAAATCTCTAGGTAGTGTAAACTCTAGTGCCTCACAATTCACCCCGCCATTCTGGGTGGACTTGGTATCAGCTCCTAGAGGTCCCTGTTCCTTTCACCCTCGGGACGGATGCACTGACCCTCCCTCCACCCGTAAAACAGAGGAGAGCACCAGATGCTTTAATCCGTCCGCAAAAGTACTGCGTGGCGGCCTTTTCTGTTCCCCCGACCCGCAGCCACTTACCAGTCTTGGATCTGCGGGTTCTGAACTCTTATTTGAGAAAATACACAGAATGCTCACTCTCGCAGTGTTGTCTCGATCCATACGCTCAGGCGATTGGTTTACTTCAATCGACCTGAAGGACGCGTACTTCCACATTCATATGCTCCCAGCGCACAGGAAATTTCTCAGGTTCGCCTATCAGGGCATGGCCTACGAGTACGTGACACTTCCATTCGGGCTCTCACTAGCTCCGAGGGTGTTCACCAAGTGCATGGAGGCCGCTCTGAATCCTCTGAGGGATTCGGGGCTGAGGACTCACTCGTATATAGACGATTACCTCCTCAATCGCCAGGTGGTGCGACAAATTTGGGAGAGATACGGCCAGGCCTGGCCCGTGAGAGGCTGAATTTGACCGCTGTTGGTTTACCACCCAGGGTGGTGGAAACCATTCAGGGTGCTAGGGCTCCATCAACACGCTCATTATACAGTGGTAAATGGGGTGTGTTTGAGGGCTGGTGTGAACTGAATAACGTTGTCCCTTATCAGAGCTCCATGGCGGAGGTATTGTGCTTCCTGCAGGAGCTGATGGACAAGGGGAGGGTCTTCTCCACCATCAAGGTGTATCTGGCCGCCATTTCTGCCAGCCACGTCGGCTTTGGGGGACATACTGTCGGTCAGCACCCGCTGGTGTGCCGCTTTATGAAGGGCGCACGCCGAAGGCTCCTGGTCCCCAGGACCCTTGTCCCGTCCTGGGACCTCTCTCTGGTGCTCGACACCCTGTGCCGATGCCCGTTCCAGTCCCTGAAATTAATTGACATGAAATTTTTGTCACTTAAGACTGCTTTGCTCTTGGCTTTGTCTTCAGCCAAACGGGTGGGTGAGATGCAGGTTCTCTCTGTTCACTCTTCCTGCCTGCAGTTTGCACCAGGTTTCAATAAGGTATCCCTTATTCCTAACCCTTCATTCCTGCCGAAAGTGATACGTCCGTCTTACCACTGTGCCCCTATCGAACTGATAGCTTTTCATCCTCCACCTTTCTCCTCTGCCGAGGAAAAGAGGCTGAACTCTCTGTGCCCGGTGCGCGCTTTGCGCACGTACGTGGAGAGGACGAGTGGTTTCATGACAGCTGACCAGCTGTTTGTGTCCTGGGCTTTATCCCACAAGGGGAAACCCATTTATGCAGCAACGGTTGTCTCACTGGATTTTGGATGGTATCAGATTGGCGTATGAGTGCAGGGGCTTACAGGCTCCGATGGGCGTGAGGGCCCACTCCACCCAGGGCATGGCCACTTCATGGGCCCTGTTTAAAGGGGTCTCTGACGAGGACATTTGTAAGGCTTGAAGCTGGGCTTCTCCTCACACATTTGTCAGGTTTTATAGATTGGACGTTACAGTGCCCTCTCTTATCCCACCACCTTCATCCAGCCTTCCCAGGTCCAGGATCATTGGCATTTGCTTGATCTCATGGAAGAGTGGAGCGTTGGTGGCGAGCATTGTATAGCCATCATGTTGAAGAACATGATGCGTAGGTGGTGATTGGAGATCTTCTTTCTTGTCTGTCTGACAAAGACAGCATTTCTTCCAATCAGTTTGCCTCTTAGCTAACATTGGGTTTGCATTTGCCATGTCTGATTAAGGCCGAGGGGTTATCCTTATATACCACCTTAATCATAATGCTACACATTCGGGTATGGGATTCAACTAGGTTCGGGTCACCTACACCTAGCCCGATCATTCATCCAGTGCCATTTAAGTCCCGTGTGATCTGTAC